>NW_012104009.1:2412611-2438802 GCF_000951045.1 Mandrillus leucophaeus
GGCGAGTGTTGCCTCTATAGATTAGGAAGAGGGGAAGGGCCTGGGGAAAAGTAGAGAGGGAGATTTTTATTAAAATAGAGACCACATCTATGCTTATGGCACTAATATTTTTAAGTTGGAGAGTAGCTAAAAACACCTTCCTTTTTCTTACTTTTTCCTTTTTCAAAAGAAAAGTAAAGCCAAATGAACAAGGAGAATGCCGATCTATAAAAAGAGCAAACATGTTTCACCAATAGGTCCTGATGGGTGAGGGCTGCTCACTCGGTGTGCCACGGACCAAATGTTTCCTGCTGTAGCAACTTCGCTTGAGGCAAGAATCTGATACTTCAAACTCTGTATTCAATATTATTGAGAAGCTCAACTTGAACAATTTTTTCCAGTTTTAGGGCAGCTTTGAGAAATTAATCTATTTCAAAGAGATCCCTTAGATAAGAAGCAGGCACTTGCAAGCTTTTTTTGTTTTCTCCAAGATTCTAAAATATGACCCTGTCCCCTTATATTATATTGGGATACCAAAAGTCAAACAAAAGGCTGCTTTGACCTGCAGTAACTGTGTCACATCAATACAGCTACAAAGAGGTTTGGGATTTTCTTTACCTTTTTGCCATCCATCTCTTAAAAGCATGAGTAATGGTCACATATTCTTGGAGCAAATAAAAACCTGCATTGAGAATCAAAGATGGTTTTCAACTTCTCTAGCACTGATAGTAACAAGGTTGTCCGATTATTTTAAATCTTACAAATCTAGGAGTAGAAATATTAAAGATATTTTATCAAAGATGTACAAATAATAAAGCTACTTTCATTGGAAATGCCAGTTTTGGGTCTCAGAAAGCTTCATTTCCCTATACCCATTCCCAGAAGTTAGCAAAGGTATCCCATAGTTGTAGGAAAAGGAGTCTTTGAGATTAATTCAATAATTCCACAAATACTAAGCACCTAATGTGTTCCAGACACAATTTTATATACTAGTAATACTGCGCTTGAATACAAGGTTCTTGCTTTCGCAGATGGAACTTTCTTGTGGGTAGAAGGAAACACAAACTAGAAGGCAGTAGGTAACAAGAGTCTCTGTTACGTACGAAACAGAACCGCTTAGGACTGGGTAATCATAAAGCAGACCTTATGAGCAAATGACATTCAAGCTAAAACCTAGATGCCAAGAAAAGGCCATGAAGATATGGGGAAAGAGTAGTAGGCCAAGAGAACAGCTGGCACGATCTCCCAGAGTTGGAACCAGCCAGTGAGTTCCTGAAGCTGAGGTGGGTAGGGTGGGGGAGCATCAGCATCAGAGAAGAGATTGCAGAGAGGCAGAGGCTGGATTATGGAGCCTGTCAGTTTACGGTAAGGCGCAGTGGAAATACGTCACGGGACTTTACACAGAGGCATATTTGTTTTCATTTGCATTTTAAGAAATCGGTCTTGTTGCTTTATGGAAAATGGATTATAGGGGGATAAGGAGCAAGAGTAGAATTAAAATGGCCCTTAAGGAGGCAGTTGGGACATTGTGGAGGTGTATAGAAGTGGGCAGACTTGGGCTGTATTTAGAGATGACACTGATAAACTTGCTGAGGGATTGACTGTGTTGAGGAAAGGAGGAACCAAGGATGACTTTTGGCTGGAGCAGCTGGGTAAGTAGTAGAGTCACTAGCTGGGATATAGGAATTCTGAAAGAATAAGTTTGAGGGTAGCTGATGGGGATGGGTAACAACAACTTGGTTTCGAGCACACTGAATTTAAGATGCCTGTCAGGCAGGAAAATGGCAGTGTCAGACTGGCATCTCTATGATTCTAAATTTCTTTCTTTTTTCTTTTTTTTTTTTTGAGACAGAGTCTTACTCTGTTGCCCAGGCTGAAGTGCAGTGGCACGATCTCAGCTCTTGCAACCTCCGCTTCCTGGGTTCAAGCAATTCTCCTGCCTCAGCCTCCTAAGTAGCTGGGATTACAGGCATGCACCACCACACCTAGCTAATTTTTGTATTTTTAGTAGAGATGGGGTTTCACCATGTTGGCCAGGCTGGTCTTGAACTCCTGACCTCAGGTGATTCACCCACCTTGGCCTCCCACAGTGCGGGATTACAGGTGTGAGCCACCGCACCTGGCCTATGATTCTAAATTTCAACAGAGAAGTCAAATCTGGAGTTAGAAATTTAGGAGTCACTATTGTCATTACTTTTTGAAAAGACTTAAGATTACTTAACAAGAAAGTAGACAGAGGGAAGGGAAGAGATCCTAGGACCAGGCACAGGGTAATCTGACATTTTAGAATGTGAAATAGGAAGATCCTCCAAAGGACACACAGTGAGGTAGGTGGAAAACCTGGGGCCCGGGGTGTCAGGATGCCCTAAAGAAAGAAATTTTTAAAGGAGGGCATAGTGAGCTGTCTTTTTGCCATTGCAAGATTGAATTAAGTAAGTTTGTTGAGTGAACAGTAAAGGATTCTCTTGGAATTACCTAATGAACATAATACTTTGAAAATCAGAGAATCTTGACTTTAATACTCTAGGTAATACCAAGTAGGGTGTCTATAATATAGTGATAAAATAAATAAAAGGATGAATAAATGCAAGTTCAGTGCAAATTTTAAATTATTTTTGTTTTTATTGTGGAGAATTTAAAAAGATAAATTATTCCAGGTACCTAATTTGTTAGAGAGATTGTATCCTTGTTTGTTTAGGGGAGGGTAACACAGGGGAAAGGACAACTCCCCTTCCAACCTCAGGCTCTATTAGCATTTTGAGAAGCCAGCTTTGCCACATCACCATTTCTCTTACTTGTGTGATACAAGGCAGAGAATTTTTGCTCTACCAGGTGGAAGATTTGCTTTGTGGTCTCCAAAATTGGAAGGAGTCTCAGCATCCACTCTTCCAAATTTTATAGAAGGGATCATTTATACTGGGGTCTCTCAGGACTCTCCCTCAGAATCTACTCCCCATAATGGAGGAGGAAGACTTCACTGTGTAAATTGCCAAGTGTCCTTGATGCTGCAGGGCAAAGGCTGTAGGCAGGTTTCACAGCCTTCGTTCCTGAGAGTCAACACTCACGAGTGCAGTGGTTGGCAAGAGAAGTAAACGGCAGTGGTGTCATGTGGATTCTTTCCTCCTCTCACCCTGAGAAACCCACCTGATTAAACATTTCCTTATCTGGCTTTGTCTGTTTACAGAGCTCATCGATGTCCCTTTCACGGTCCAACAGTCGCGAGCACTTGGGAAGTGGAAGTGAATCTGATAACTGGAGAGACCGAAATGGAATCGGACCTGGAAGTCATAGTGAATTTGCAGCTTCTATTGGCAGCCCTAAGCGTAAACAAAACAAATCAAGTGAGCTTTGTGTTTTATGTACACTTTTAGGTATCCCCAGATTAGAATGTTTATTTGGGTCGGAGTATCACTGTGGCCTCTCTGACTTCAAGTGCTTGGTGTAATTCACATGGCATCTCCTCTGTGAAGCCATCCTCGTTTCTCCCAGTGAAGCAGGAGAGGTTCTCTCCCCTCACTCCATTTTGTGCATGCTTTCACTCTAGCACTTGCCATACCTAAGGGTAATTACTTATCTACCTATGTGTATCTCCCTGTGAAATTTGTGCTCCACAAACCAGAGACTGTATTTGTTCATTTTATAAACACTTATGAAGTGTCCACATGTCAGGTATTCTGTTATGCTCTGCCTTGTTGAATATTTCTTCCCAAATGCCTAGTGGACTGACACCTAGTAGGTAGGTGCTCAGTAAAAGTTGATGAAAAGAATGCATCAATGGGTAAGGTACACACATGCATCCAGGTGGTGACAGAAAGACAAGGACATAAGAAAGTGGTTGAGGCCAGGCATGGCAGCTCTTGCCTGTAATCCCAGCACTTTGGGAGGCGAAGGTGAGATGATAGCTTGAGCCCAGGGGTTTGAGAACAGTCTGGGCAACACAGTGAGATTTCATCTCTACTGAAAAAAAAAAAAGCTGGGTGCGGTGGTATGCTTATACCTATAGTCTTAGCTACGTGGGAGACTGAGGTGGAAGGATCACTTGAGCCCAGGAGTTTGAGGCTGCAGTGACCTGTAATTGAGTCACTGCACTACAGCCTGGGTGACAGAGCAAGACCCTGTCTCAAAAAAAAAAAAAAAAATGATTGAGAGAAATGTGATTGAATTAGCATCTTAGACCACTGAAGAAAGACTGTCCAGCAGGTGGCTACTAAAGATGAACAGCAAGGTTTGATTTTGTAAATGGACAAGATGTTGCTGAATTAGCATAAACAGGAAAAAAATTAACTTACAGCATGGGAGTTCTGACTTTTAGCAAATCTGGCTGAGACTCAGCATGAGTCCATTGTTTTATCTACAACAGCACCCATACTTCTGGACTATATAAACAGATGAAAGCTGATATTGTCATCACAAGATATGCCCCAGTGCCTTTTTTCAGGGTTTTTGACACATTTGGAATCCTGAAACATGCAGAATATTTGAAGACACTTTGAAGCAAGGCAATCTAGATGAGCATGGTAGACACTCAGTAACAGTCAGTTGTTAACGTTACTATCAGTCATGTCAGCTGTGTTGTCAGGAGTCTCAGATTTGAAAGGAGTAATCAGGTTGTTGGCCTAGTCTAAATAAGAAAGCACGGTCAACCATTTCATTCCTAAATGCACTGTCAATAGTAGCCTGGAGACTCCCCATTAGTTACTGGCTGGATACCCCACCACTGACAATATGATCGAGCTGAGAGTCAGGCTGGTGCCAGGCACAGATGGAGGGGTGTAAATGATGTCCAGTCTCTAGCCCAAGATACGTTCATTTGGTGCTTCTCTTTTTCTATCTTTATCTCTTTTCCCTTCATTTAACATTGGATAATTAAATTGACTGTACTACTCAGTTGAATTGAAGTTCAGGATTAAGATGGAGGATACATTAATAAAAAGGAAAGATTAATGAAGCACAGTTACTTGGGTTTTGTCACCTTTTTTAGGGTATAGGGAGTTTAGGAGAGACTCTAGAAACTACAAGTAGTTAAGACCAAAAAAAAAAAAAAAATTAAGTAAAAGTAAGTTATAGGCTATTTTGAACATTTATCACTATGAACATTTTATTTTCAAACATTTGTTTTTAAACATTTTAATTATATATTTTATTTAACCCAACATATGTAAGATTCCTTTTAAATATGTAATCAATATAAAAATTATTTGAAATAGCTTATATTCTTCCTTAGGATGTAGAAAATCTTTAAAATCTGCAGTATATTGTGTACTGACAGAGCATTTTCATTCCCACTACCTATTGCAGGTGCTCAGTAGCCATGTGTGGCCAATGGCTACTGTATTGAACAGCACAGTTTTAGATAATTTCTCTTAACACCCTTGTCAAGATCACCAATGCTTCTGTTTTCCCTGGGCGTCCCTATTTATACCATTTGCTGCAGCATAATTCTCAGTAACTCTTTTACTCTCAAAAAAAAAAAAAAGTAAATGTATCATTTGGACCATAAATTATATGGGCAGCCTTTTAGCCACTTTCATGTTGTCACGTCCCACATCCTGTGGTCACTTACCCCAATTTCCTTATCGCAGTCCACTTTGTGGCTTTTTGTCACCTTTGACCCAGTACCTCTATAGTCACTCCTCCTCAAACTGTTTTTATGACTTTGGGGCCTCTGCTTCACCTTTAAATGGTGGAATGTCCCAGGACTCAGTATCTTGAGGTTTGGTTTTGGGTCCTTTCTCTACACATTCACTCCAAGAGATAAACAGCTATCTTTAAGAGAAAAAGAAACCTTATCAGGAAATGCCTTCCACTTGAGAATCATGAAGGACATCTCAACTGGGAGATGAAAACAACTGGAGAAAGTGATCAGTGACACCCAAAACCATGCAGAACAAGATTCCTAGACTTGGCAGATGCATGGATCCCCAGAGTAGACTAGACGGATCTGATTGGCTTTGGTCAGTGTCGTCCTCCCTCACCTCTTTGGGGTCCTCTCCTGAAGCCACATCCTTGGTGTAAGAAGACAGATTTCCCACACAGGCAAGAGCTCATTATTGGTCTGGGAGGTAGAATGCCTGTACTCTGCTAAAATTTCCAAGGCTGTGTGTGTGTGTGTGTGTGTGTGTGTGTGCACGTGCACGTGTGACTTACTTGGCTTGGTTCAGTAGTCCATCACCGGCGCTTGCTTGTCACTGGGTCTGAGAGCCACAGACAGTTTGTTGAAACCTTTGCCCACCAAGTCAGTTGCACAACCAAGGCAAAGTTCAGCATTGCTGTCTTAAAAGTTTTCCCCAGAGACAGATTTATTTTTGTCCTAAATTAAATCCAGGAACCCCAGCATCATTCCTATCACTTCATACATTACTCTTAATTTTGGAAGTATGCTGTTTTGTGACCTTGCTACCCAATTACATTTTTCTAGGGAGCAGCATTTATGTGTTGCAATGTCATACAATTCCATTGACCAAAGGAAAGCACAGGTGTAGATACAGAGAGCCATCCTGCCATCCAACAGAACCTGGACTTGCAATAACTTTCCATGCCTTTATTTTGTCCCAGGGATCCTTTTTCCAGCTCCTCATTTAATTCACATCAAATCAATTATAAACAACAAATGCTTCTGACTACTCAGGGAGAATATGATGAATGATTATTAACTACAGAGGCACTGTTGCTGAATTTCTGCCTCCCAAGTGTAACCTTTTAAATGGCAAGAGCCTCCCTGAAAGCAATAACCAGCATTTCCTTAATGAAAAGCCAATATTTCAGTAAAGGATTGCTGTATTTCTACAGCTACTGCTCTATTCAGCTGAACAATGAAAGTTGAAATATTTAGGTGATTAAAACTTTTAATTAAACCATGTTCTCTCTGGGCATTTACACTTCAAGCCTGTCTCTCCTTTGCCTTTCAGCGGAACACTATCTCAGCAGTAGCAATTACATGGACTGCATTTCCTCGCTGACAGGAAGCAATGGCTGTAACCTAAATAGCTCTTTCAAAGGCTCTGACCTCCCTGAGCTCTTCAGCAAACTGGGCCTGGGCAAATACACAGATGTCTTCCAGCAACAAGAGGTCAGTCATTATTTATTTTCCCAAGTATCTTTGTTTTGATTGTGTGTATGATGACTTCTAGAATGAAATCACTTATTGACCTATGAGTATGCTTTCACTGAGCATTTATTCAAGTCTCATAGCTTGTTCTTGTTACTAAGAAAAATGTCATCTCATTTCTTATTTAGTGCAGCTAGTAAACACAGGATAGCAGAAATAGAGAAAATCATACTTGCAGAAAAATGTACAATAGCTGTCTAACAGTTTTAGCAATAAAACCCAGTTGATGTATAGATTCATAGGAATTTTTGTAGTCACAGCTCCCGTAAGGTCAGCAACAAGTCTGTATTTAACATGATTTCATTTTGAATCTGTTGTTATCTTTATTTGTGGCACTTATAAGTAAATAACAGCATCTGAAATATCTCTGGCTGTTTTGGACTCATCCTGGTCATACTGAGGTCTGTTCTCACAGAATATATGTTTTTTTCAACATGTTAATTTATTCATTAACTTACTGTTTGGGTTTTACCTGAACTGAGACAGAACTGAGATGTCTACTGAACAATCACGACCATGGATTTTGATCAAACTGATTAGCCATATTCTATTATGTTCTGGCATAAAGAAAAGAGGCCCCAGGCATGAGTCTTCCTAACAGTGCTCTCAGACTACTGGGGCACAGCTAACTCAAAGTGTCAGAAAATTAAAATGGTTCTATACATTTGTGTCTTTTTCAAATCAAGACATGGTCCATGTTCGATGCTAGCTGGCTTAATTTTATGTTAGAGAACATCTGATTTAGTAATTTCTAGGCATGTGTCAGTTAATAAAGAATCTATGGTTTTTACTAGGCACTTTGTATCATAAATTCAATGTGCTTGCCGTGGTCCAATAAATTATTAAGTTTAAATGCTGAACATTTTTGTTTTTTACACTGAAAGAGCAATTGTCGTGTGTATTAAATTTTAGGGTATTGATTTTTTTTCTGTTTCCCCTACATCTGAGTTAGCGTTCATTTAACCAAGAATTTTTTAAGCTGAATAAGCCTTTCATAATCAGTGCATTAAATAATATATCTCTTTATTTTGTCTTCCTGGCTAAATGAGGGTAGCTGGAAGCAGAAGTATTTTTAATGTGTCCAGGCACAGAAGGTCAAAAAGCAAGAGATTGAATGTTAATTCAGTGATTTTCTGGGTTTGTTTTCATCTGTGTTTCCTATTTGAATAAGCATAGAAATTGTAGGCATTTCTTATTCCAATTACTCCAAGCAGGAAAAAAACATGAAAGTATAAAGGCAAAGGAACTTAATTTAATATTTTATTAACTATAGCAGGGATCAGCAAACCGTGGTCTGCTTTTGTAAATAAGGTTTTATTGAAACACAACCACATTCATTTGTTTACATATTGTCTATGGCTTCCTTCCAGCTGTAACAGCAAAATAAGTAACTGTAACAGTACATTATGGCCCACAAAGCCTAAAATATTTACAGTCTGGTCCTTTAAGAGAAAGTTGGGGGAACACTTGAGCTGAAAAATCTCTATTATAGAATTTCTGAAAACATATCTTTAGAACTGTGATAAATGATGGCCTAAGGTGTTTTAAGATCTGGATTTACCTTCCAAATCAAAACAGGACAATTTAAATTATCCTCAATACATTTAATGAAAAGTTTTACCTGTTTATGGCGTGTTGAAATTTGGTAATTTGCTTCTTTTCAATGTAGGATATTTTCTAATACTCAGATGTGACTTAACAAGAATCCCCCATAAGTAACTTCATGAGATTTAATTTATTGTAAGCATGTTCAAGATTCATTTAGCAACTTTCACTGATGATATATCAACATGCATTATTACTAACCATACCTGCCAGTTATGTTCTTTGGTAAGCCCAGTGTTTTATATCTATAGTTATAGTGAACGCTTACAACAGTTCTGCAGGATACAGTATTGTCAACCCTCTGTGCCCATGGCTAGTAATGGCAGAGTCAGGATCTGGACCCAAGTCTCTTTGGCCTCAGAATGCATTGTCTTTCTCTTCTTCCACACTACCACACTATCTTTTTTTTTTTTTTTTGAGATGAAGTCTTGCTCTGTTGCCCAGGCTGGAGTGCAGTGGCGCGATCTCCACTCACTGCAAGCTCCGCCTCCCGGGTTCACGCCATTCTCCTGCCTCAGCCTCCCTAGAAGCTGGGATTACAGGCGCCGACCACCACGCCCGGCTAATTTTTTTGTATTTTTACTAGAGACGCGGTTTCATCGTGTTCGCCAGGATGGTCTCGATCTCCTGAGCTCGTGATCCTCCCGCCTCGATCTCCCAAAATGCTGGGATTACAGGCCTGAGCCACCGCGCCCGGCCCTTCGACACTATCTTTAAAGGAAGGATGGCGAATCCTTGGGCAGTTTCCCTTCATAGTTTATTCCTGATGCCGGAGAGTATAGGTTTATAGTTCCTTCAAATACTTCTTTTGTGTCTGTTTCAGTGATAGTTTGCTGGGTTGAGCCAAATGAACTGTAGATCTGATTGTGTCCGGGAATTCTTTCAATCCTGTGTAGAACACAAAAGAAGATGCCATCTGTTTTATTATTTAGTTTCTTCTTTAAATGGTAAAGATACACTAAACCAATTCAAAATCCCAACCTAAGAAATATTTTTCTTTCCTGAACAGATAATGCTCTTCCTTTTATCAGTTCACAAAAATGGTACAATCTTTGTGTTTCCTTTTTTGCTATAGTTGCCAGGATGCTCAGAGCTAAGTGTTCTGCTAGAATCATCACTTCCATTTCACCACCTTTCTAAATTCTTGTTTCTTAGGTTTGTGCTACCACCTTTCTTTTCTGGAAGTAGGCAGAGCATAATTAATAAATAAGTGTGATAACAAGTTGATCCTACAGTGGGAAAGAAAATAAGTAATTAATATATTGGTTATAGATTGACCTTTCTACCCACAGATCGATCTTCAGACATTCCTCACTCTCACAGATCAGGATCTGAAGGAGCTGGGAATAACTACTTTTGGTGCCAGGAGGAAAATGCTGCTTGCAATTTCAGGTGAATATAAATATTCAACTTATATGTTAAAACCTGAATAACCTCTGCCAGTGGTCTCAGCCGTTGGGTTGTTTCTACCCATTAACTGCTGGCTTACCAACCTAACACCTTGGTTGTGGTTTCAGAGGGTTTTTCTGTCAACAGTGTGGCAAATCCTGAGACTGTCTTACTTTTTCATCAAGGCATTGCCTGAAAACCTGCCTTAACAGGGGTCATATCTGAACATAGATCTCTTCAGAAATATCTAACCAAAATCACCCTATGCAGATCATGAGAAGTTGTGGGGGGGGAGTTTAATTCTCCTCTTTGCAGTTATGTTAAACAGTAATCATTACATTAGTGAATAATTATTCTTGATTGGCAGTTATGTTTCAAATGTGTGTGTCCTTGCACACCGACTGAGATCATTGCACTGAGAAGAGAAGAATGCTGATTGCAATAGCGTGGAATCTGGCAGTGTTACTTGTCTTAATTCTTCTTAGTTTTCCCACTGTTTTAATAGAATTTATGAGTCAGAGGACATAGTATCCTGAAGATAGTCACAGAATGAAGGAAAATAATGTCTGTCTCCCTAGGCCACTTTCTTTGTGCATCTATTGCATATACAATTTAGAAAATGCTCTATACATATTTATTGGGTGCCACTCATTTGAAAGGAATGGAGCCAGATGATGAGTCAGGAGTTGGCAAATACATAGTAATGAACCTCAAAAAAGTGTTCAGAGAAATATGCGGAAATTTGAAGGAGGGAATGGGATTAGTTTTTGAAGACTTGCCAATAAAGTTCTTGAATGTCAAATTTATATGTATCCCAGTCTCAGAAAGACAGACACACCAGGGGCAGAAGCCAAGTGTCATGTGCTGTGGAAAAATGAATGCTTTTTCACAACACTGAATTTGCAGGCTATGCCTCAGTGAAGCCAGCAGTTGCATCCAACTGATGAAAGTCCATTCCAGACAGCATTCACTAATCAGATCAGCAGATAAAATTTAAAACCTCAGTGGTTTTCCATTTTATTTTAGCAGCATTTTGAATGCCCCACCCATCTTCCCATAGGAAATCTTTATCTGAAGCAGATATAGGCAAAGCAGCCTTGAAATAGGAGTGGATCCAGCCATTGAGCTTCCTGGTGACAGCCTATTAGGTTCTTCTGTGGATAGGGTTCTACACTCATCAGTTTTACCAGAACTTCTAAACTTTCTTCTCGGATATACTGTATGTATCCAAGAGGCTCTATTAACGGAACTCAACAGGGAAGGCAATAATTCCTGCTCATAAGATCATCTTGGTATAGTGGAAAGAACACTGGATTCAAATAGGAGATCTGGGCTTTACCTATGCTAAGTTATGAGTCTTTGAGTGAGTTTCCAAACCTTTGGTTTTGGTTTATTAACCATGAAGGTAGATTGGAATTTGTGATTGTACAAAGGTCACCTTACATTTCTGAGATCTATCCTTTCATGTGATATCATCAGGCTTAGTGAAAATGGACAAAACGGTAGTTTTATTACTTGTTCTTTTTACCATCTATGATAATAGAGTAACCTTTTAAATTTGTTTTCTGTAAAGCTCAGCCTCAGGGGGCTGTCCCTAGACTCAAGCTAACTTTAACAGTTTTCATATTCTTTCATTAATTTGCAAATGAAATTTATATTTGAAATGTGATTAGCTTGTGCATTCACCATACCTATACTGTTGAAATATGCCTGCAGGTCAGCAATTTTATATCAGTGAAGGGCATAGTCCAGAGCTCCATAGTCTTGCACTAGAGGTTCATGGAATGGCAGTGAGGATATAGTGAAAACTAAATTCATTTTTTGGTGTCCCAACCCAATTCCGAATTCTGTAATGCTTTTAGCAACAAGCAGATAGCTGTAAATACATTCACAGGTTGTAGATAGATTATCAATATCTTTACTCTGGAATATATCAGTATCTTTTGGGGGAGGTAAGATGGGAATCAGAAAGGTTTCAAGTTCTCTATTTTAAAACAAATAATATTTTTTCTGATCATTATCTTCTTTGTCATTCCATTGAGGTTATATAGTACTTTTGCAGACTTCCTCTCTCAGTGGGGTTCACCAGGTCCTCTTGCTTTTAAAGGGAGTTTGAGACCGACTAAAATGCTTTATGGCTGCTCTGCACAGCGTAAAGGACTTGATTATTTTAAGAATAATTTTGTCTTACTTTGTTGAGTGCATTTGTTTGAACCTGGTAAATTATTTTCTCTGAAAGCAATACATTTTTATTGAGAAAATTCTTCATCAAAAAGCAAAGCTTCTTTCTCCAATTCAGCTTATCTGATAACAAAGACATCCATTTATAGTCCCAGAACGTTCTGTCTCCCTGTAGATGCAGTATAGCTGGGCAGTCTGGACTCACATTTGTCTTACGGTTCCAGATTCATTAGATCCAGAGTTTGCTTAAAATTCCTTTTTAATTTTGTAGATTTTAAACTTATAATCTAAGTGATTCTTTCAGTATAAGGTTTTGTTTTCTTTTTAATCTCAGGCCAAAATACATTTAATGTTATAGCAGTGGATGAAATTTATCTCTAATGGAGATGGATCAAAGTATAAATTTGATCTCTTTTTCCCCAAATCCACTTTTTTTTTGGAAAATTCACAGATTTCTCTCAGAATATGGTCATGATTGGTTAAATGTACAGGGACTCAGTGAAAGGACGCTTAGCATCCTGTCGACAGGCTTCCCACTACGGCCTCAGGTAGATCTAACATTTCCCGACCTATTCTTTTAGTTTGTGACTCTGTTCAGATCCGCAACAAGATCCTGAGAGCTGCCAGGATTGTGTGAACCTTGGAATTTCAAAGAAAAAGGTTGGTATTTTCCCAAACCATCCCTTAGGCTTACTGAAAAATATTAGAGGAGTTTGCCTTATCATTTAAAAAACAACAGCAACAACAATTCTAAAGTCTCTTCAGTAGGACTTGACCTTGATAACCTCTCTGGAAGATTTATCTCTGTGCATCACATTTAAAAACATAAATATGAGACCAGCCTGGCTGACACAGTGAAACCCCGTCTCTACTAAAAATAAAAAAAATAAAAAAAAAAAAATTAGCCGGGCGTGGTGGCAGGTGCATGTGGTCCCAGCTGCTTGGGAGGCTGAGGCAGGAGAGTGGCGTGAACCTGGGAGGTGGTGCTTGCAGTGAGACGAGATCGCGCCACTGCACTCCAGCCTGGGCGACTGAGCGAGACTCCGTCTCCCAAAAACAAACAAACAAACAAAAAATATATATATATACACACACATACTGTCTTAGAAACTGTATCAGTTAGGATTGGATTCCCTTGTGATCATTTTACCGTTTCAAAGATCTAGCTGATGTGTCTTTTCAGAATAAAGTTTTTAATATTTATTTTGAAAAACTTTGTCTTCATGGCCCGGTTGTTGTCATGTGCTCAGTTATATGTGTTGTATGTGCTAAAGGAGAATGTTGTTTGGCCTCATTCCTTCTTTTTTCTTTGCTGTAAAATGGGAATATCCTCCCGAACTGTACATTATTCCCCCGTGAAAAAATGGAGGCCGAAGATAGTCCCTAGCTTGAAGATGATAAAACTTTTCCAGGCTGTGTACTTAAGGGGATTCATTTATTCTTAACGCTTCTATTAAGTTTGCCTTTAAATATATTCAATTCTGTCTTGATTTCTGAATTTTGAAGTACTCTGTGTGTGTGTGTGTGTGTGTGTGTGTGTTTTAACAAGAAACATGTATTCAACTTTTAATAGGAATGTCATTGCCACTGTATTTCTGGAGGAACTTGAAACAACAGCCATCTGTATGCATGCCAGCATGTGTCTTTTGCTTGTAAAGTTACCTTCCTTGCTTCTTCAGAGTGAAGCTGGGTTTTTCTTTTAAAAATTAAATTTGGTACGTTAAAATAGCAAATAAAGCTCTGTTATTTGGTATAGTTGGAAATACCGATTTCTCAGATTTGTATTCCTGATGCCTTGGTTGGTCTTCTCTGTCCGATGGGTCACTGACGGCCAGTGCTCAGGGCATTGACCTTTCCATCAGGCATGCGAGGTTTCACCTCTGTCACTTAGTACCTGTGTGGGCAAGTGACTTAGTCTATTTTTTAAATCAGTTTTCTCACCTATAAAATGGAGAATGGTAATATTATCTATCCCTTAAAGAAGACGTGAACAGGGCAAAATAAATGTAAAGTGCTTGTCATACAATAAGCCTAATGAATCATTGTTATTTTCCTTCTGTCCTAAGACCTATATGTGAAGAAAAGAGAGATGTCTCCACTGTTGTTTTGACCATATAGGGCATGCGTTTACATTTTGGAAGGCAGTGGGGTAAAATGTTAAGGGTGTTGGTCATCTTCCAGAACTTGGCCACAGGAGCATGTCTGGTCATATGGTCATCCTTAACGCCATGCAGTCTGTTACAGCCTGAGTCTGTGTCTTCAGCATTACTGTAGATGGCCATATCTTACACTGTAACTTCACAATTCAAAAGGGGATTGTGTGTGTGTGGCTTGAAAAGTACTGAGTACCTTGCAAATACAAGGTGAACCACCTGCACTAGCCCCTCAAAGAGACAGCTTGAAGTAAGTCAATTACATAATCCCTCTAATGTATTTTAAACTGAATAAATTTGAGGGTATTTGCATTTGTTGGTATCAAAACCCTAATTTGCATAGTCTGATGATTCTGTGTACTTGCATGAGTTTGTCAGAACGAGTTACATCAGTGATTTTGAGGTGGGGGTGGAAGTTGATGCATCCTCATAAAACAAGGTAGTCTGTTTCAATTAACAGTTTACCTTTCCAGTTAATAACTTTTAGTTAGCAAAAGACAAACTAAACAGTGTTTTCAGAATACTCTGATTTCTTTACAATTCTAATAGGGCAACTCACGTTTGCCCTGAAATTTTAGATTCAAGTATTTGTTGTTTGTGAGCATCAATTTTCTAAGCTGATACGATTGTTTTACTAGATTTAATTTTTTATTCAAAGAAACCTACTCATATGCCTCTTTCTAAAACTATTTCTGACTCAAGAAGTGTAGGCTTCATGAGTTGGCAGAGCCATGGGAGCTGTGGCTTAATACAGTTGACTCTTGAACAACATGGATTTGAACTGCACAGGTTCACTTATACACAGGGTTTTTTCAATAGATATATTGGAAATATTTTTGGAGATTTGTGACAACTTGAAAAAACTTCCAAACTGCATAGCCTGGAAATATTGAAAAACATTAAGAAAAAGTTAGATATGTCAAGAATGCATATGTGTGAAATATATACAGATACTAGCCTATTTTCTCATTTACTACCATACAATATACACATCTATTCTAACATGTTAAAATTTATGAAAACCTCACAGACCATATGTGGCACCATTGGCAGCAGAGAGAAATGTAAACAAACATAAAGACATTTTAAATCATAGCTGCATAAAATTAACTGTGTTATATACAGTAGTACTGTAATAATTTCACAGCCACCTTCTGTTGCTACTGCGGTGAGCTCAGTTGTTACAAGTGTCTATTTAAAGCACTGTACAGCACTAGTCTCCACATGAGCAGTTAATCTCTCCAGTAAGTTGTATATCACAGTTACAAGTGATCTCTCACAGTTCTTGGGTATTTTTCATTGTGTTTAGTACAGTACCATAGACCATGAATAACACCATAGAACCCACATAAAGTGCCACTAGTGCTCTCAAAAGCAAAGAAGAGTCGTGACATCATGAGAAAAAGTTGAATTGCTTGATATGTACCACAGATTGAGGTGTGTAGCTGCATTTGCCCACCATGTCAAGATAAGTGAATCCAGCATAACGACTATTGTTGTAAAAAAAAAAAAAAAAAAGGAAAACAAAAGGAAATCTAAGAAGACGTTGCTGCAGCTACACCAGCAGATGCAAAAGCCTTACACTTTTTGCAAAATACCTTTTTTATCCTGCATTGAAAATGCAGCTTTTAGAGTGGGTGCATGATTGTTATAAAAAAGCATACTTATTGACTCCATGATTCAAGAAAAAGCAAAGTCTATATGACAACTTAAAGCAAAAGGAAGGTGAAGCATCTAAAGCTAGAGAAATTAATGACAGCAAAAGATGGTATGTTAATTGTAGAAAGAGGTTTGGCTTAACAAATGTGAAGATAACAGAAGAAGGAGCTTTTGTCAACCACGAGATAGCAGATTAGTTCCCAGACACGGTTAAGAAAATAATTGAGGAGAAAGATTGTACACCTGAACAGGTTTTTAATGCAGATGAAAGTGTCCTATTCTGGAAAAAATAAAAATGCCACAAAGGACTTTTATTAGTAAGAAAGAGAAATGAGCACCCAAATTTCAGACAGGAAGGGATAGGCTGACTGCTGTTTTGTGCGAATGCAGTCACGTTTATGATCAGGACTGCCCTTATCTATAAAGCTGCCCACCCTTGAGCCTTGGAGGGAAAAGATAAACACCAGCCACCAGTCTTTTGGTTGTAGCACAAGAAGGCGTGGATAACAAGAATGCTTTTTCTAGACTGGTTCCATTGATACTTTTTCCCTGAAGTCAGGAAGTAACTTGCCAGTAAAGGACTGACTTTTAAAGTTCTTTTAATGTTGGATAATGGCCCTGGCCACTGGAAACCCCCTGCGTTTAACATCAGAGTCATCAAACTAGTTAACTTGTCTCCAAACACAAAGTCTCTAATTCTGTTTCTAGATCAGGTGGTTATAAGGACCTTTAAGGATTGTTACACATGGTACTTTATGGAAAGGATTGTCAAGGTTATAGAAGAGAACCCGGATAGAGAAAACGTTATGAAAAGCCGGAAGGATTACACCATTGGAGATGTCATTGTTGTTACAGAAAAAGCTATGAAGCCATCAGGTCCGAAACAATGAATCCCTGCTGGAAAAAAACTGTGTCCAGATGTTATGCATGACTTCACAGGATTTACCATAGAGCCAGTCAAGAAAATCATGAAAGAAATTGTGGATATGGCAAAAAATAATAATAAAATAAAGGTAAAGGATGAGTGAGGAATTTCAAGATCAGATCTTGGAGAAATTCAAGAGCTAATAGATACCACACCAGAGGAATTAACAGAGGTGACTTGATGGCGATGAGTGTTTCTGAACCAGTGCCAGACGATGAGGAAGACAGAGCAAGCAGTGCCAGAAAGCAACGGACGTTAGACAGTCTGGCAGAAGGGTTCCGATTATTCAAGACTGCTTCTGATTTTTTTTAATGACATGGATTCTTCTATGATAAAACAGTGGAAGAACGACTAGTACCATATAGAAACATTTTTAAAGAAATGAAAAAAGCAAAAATGGCAGACAGAAATTATGATGTATTTTTGTAAAGTTACAGCAAATATGCCTGCCTCTCCTTCCACCACCCCTACCTCTTGAACCTCTACTGCGCCTGAAACAGCACGAGCAACCCCTTCTCCTCCTCCTCCTCAACCTACTCACCGTGAAGACAACAGGGATGAAGACTTTGTGATCATTCACTTGCACTTAATGAATACGTAAATATATTTTCTCTTCCTAATGAATCTCTTAGTGTTTTCCCTGGCTTAGCTTATTGTAAACATGCAATATAAAATACATATGCAGAACATGTGTTCATCAACTTACTGGTAAGGCTGCTGGTCAACAGTAGGCTATTAGTAAAGTTTTCAGGGAGTCAAAAGTTATACAGGGATTTTTGACTACATGGGAGCAGGAGGGTTTGCACCTCAACCTCTGCAGTATTCAAGGGTCAGCTGTACTTCAGGGTGCTCCTCCGGTATCCCTGTGCTTAGGTGTGGGGTCTTCTTTTCATATCTGACTTTAATAACTAAATGATTGCTGTGTTTGACATGAATGAGTTCAGTAGCTGTAATAATTTTCTGTGCCATCGGTCGTACGTCCTTTCACGAGCTTTGATTGTTCTCCTTGCCTCTGAAATGACCTTTGGAGTAGGTCAAACTGTTTAATTTGGTTAGAGAGTTCTGAGAATGGTACATCCTCCAATATAGTTTACAGACTATAATAGAAACTTTCCTGGCAGGAGGTTACGAATTGCAACAAAAACTATTTGCTATCCTTTGTTCTCTAGACTATCGATATGCTATCTTTTATACCATACCTTCTAGTATTTCAGAAATGCCTTGATCATCAACTAAAGTTTTCCTTTTGCTGCCAGACTTGACTTTCCTCAAAAAACCTACCATGTCACCATTTTCTGAGCTCTAGTGCTATGTCCTGTAGTATACATAGAACTTCTCTTGAGCTCCTAACAATTCTCTCTTTCTCTCTCTAGAACTAAATAAAAACCGAAGAAAGCTTTTTGAATCGCCAAATGCACGCACCTCTTTCCTGGAAGGTGGAGCGAGTGGAAGGCTACCCCGTCAGTATCACTCAGACATTGCTAGTGTCAGTGGCCGCTGGTAGCAGCGCCCTCTCGGCACATGCCCGCTGACTAACTGTAAAGTGGACACAGGAGATGTGTGAACAGCCTTCACAGCACACCGTCCTCAGCACTCTGGGTGTCTGGTATCAGGACCAAAGCATCTTATTCGCACCTGTACTTTATGGCAAAAAGGAACAAAAGAGAGATGTTCTTGTGATGTCATACAGAACACCAAATGTGGATTACTTTTTAAAAATGGCAGTTGGACAGAACTTGCAATATGAGGATAGGGCTTTATTTCCTGTTTTTATTTACCTATATAACATATGCACTGATTTTTTTTTTTTTTTTTTTTTTTTTTACTTAAAATGAAGGATGAATTGACATCTGGGAAGCCAGAAAACTTAGGAGTTATTTTGTTTGCTTGTTTTGTTTTGGTATTTGGGGATTTTTAGAAAATAATCAAAGTGGAATTTTCTGGTACTGCTTTAAAATAATTATTGCGGTCTTTCAGCACTTTACATGTTCTAATTTCTTGTCCTGTGGAAATTCTTCCTGTCTCCATCTCTCTCATTTTCATGTCACCTACATGTTGGTACAGATCAGAGTTAGTTACCTTTTTCTGACTGCATCAAACTTATTTGAAATGGTACTGGATCTTAGTTTCTGTGCAGAATATTCTGTGACTTTGGGAAACTTAAGTGACTCTGCTTGCTTCTGGACCAATTCTGTTTCATGTATGTTAGCATCCTAGAAACACCTAGCAATGGACCTAGTTCACAGTAATAGGTGCAAAGAAAGACCAAATGGACTTTGCAGTATTAACCCTTTGCAGTCGTCATACTTAGCTGCTGCCTGTAATGCTAAAATGATTTTAATGGTTGTCTGGAAGCAAAGGGCTGTTTTTTAGTATATTGCCACTAAAGGACATTTATTTATATCAAACTTTTATTTTTAGATATTATAAGCATACAGTACATAATTGATGAAATTGATATTTACTAGAGATTTATGGTAGAGAATGGACAACATTCAATAACTGGAGCCCTAGATTGTCACTTTATTTAAAAAGACAAATAATCATCTGACAAGACAGCACTGTTGCCATTATGAGGAGAAATAGATTACAATCCTTATCATGTACACATTAGCTATGTTCCGTATGGCCACAGGACTTTCCTAAAACCCTATCTGTCTGCTTGAAGTAGACTTATGTTTGTTGAGAATGAACAGGCTTACTTGAAGCCTCCAGGGTGACAGTTCATAAAGACAGCTAAGTTCTGAAGGAAAAACAAAAGATATTTTTTAAGTGGCTAGAGTCATTATTACAATCCTATACTGTGAAAGTCCAAGAAATCAGACAACATTGTTTCCTGGGTCTTTTCAGAGATCTTACAGATTTATGAAGTGTTTTTAATCCATGAAGAAAATCACTAAAGTGCCTTTGTTTCTTCAAAGCAATATTATTTCCAAGTATATTAATTTGTTAGAAAACTTTCCCATAGGAAATGTTGTCAGTTACCTGTACTGTAAAGAGTTATTTATGTCCAGTAGTCAAGATTTTTCTACATGGACATAGGCCACTCTCACATGCTCTCAGCAGAAGGCATTAGATAAGCATATACAAGAGTTGGGTACTTTTATATAAATATGGGATGAGAAATACTTGCCTGACACTTTTCCATGGCTGAGTCTGACCATCACAGTGAGAACAAGAATTGAAGAGGCATTTTGCACACAGAAAATTTTTCACTTTAAAATATGGTATTTGTTACCTTGAAGGCATAGATAATAGGCCTGTCATAAAATTATCAGTTATAACTGGCATTGAGGGACTGCCCTTTTTAAATTAAACTAAGCCTTATCTGCTTAAGGATGTTGAACTGAATCACTCCCTTTACTCATCCTGTGCATATGTGTACAAACGGTCTTGTGGATCATGTGATGATCATCCATCTTATTTGATTGTATTAATGCATCATGCTAAACATTTAACACAGGTTAACAATACCAGATTTGTGTCCTGTTCAACAACTCAGTACTCTAAATGTTGTTTTTAATAAGACCTTCCCAGATAATAATCATTTGGAGCTCTTTTCCCAGCTCTCTACCATGCATTTGCAACAGGAGGAAGACGGAATGAATACGCAGTATTAAGTTGATTTATGAACAGTGCTTTGATATGCCAAAGGGGAAACTGTCCCACTTAAATTAGATTAAGTAGGGTGGCTAAAAATAAATAAAAACACTGGAAATTATTTCTCTCACTTTCTCTTGATGCAATGAAGGGAATATGACACTACAGTATACAGAGTTGTTATATGATGCACAAAATATTTTGATGATTTGAATAAATGTTAACTTTTAATCTGCGCCTTAATAATGACTGGTTATCTGTAAATATAGAACAGATACAGATTGTATTTTTCTGTGGGTTTTTGTCCTTTTAGTGATTTTTTTCCAAAAATGAGAGATGGAATTAACATTGAAAATGGGAATTTTTTCTAACTGAATCAATTGTTACATGAAAAATAAATTTATATAACCCCTTTGTATTGCTCTTGCTAGCTGAAGTGTGTCTTTTTTTAAAAGCAAATCTGTACGCATAAACTCTATGCCTATCTTTGTTTTCTAAGAAATAATTCTTTTTTTGGCCATTTTCGGCAAAGTTGAAAGATGTTTCTGCAGTAGAATTGCATATGGATTCTGTATTCTCTTATTTTGCATTGACATTCCTCATTTTCAACCAGCAACCAAATCACTTTATTTTAGTCAGTGAATCCAGGACCAGTCATCAATCATTGTTTCTTAGGCCACCCATAGGTACATACAAAAGAGTAACATTCTAGAACAGGTTTTATTCTTGTTATTTCTTTTCTTTTATAAAGACTCAAGTGTATGACCGCTTTGACAACCTCATTTATCAGCAAAGGCTGACGTGATGCTGGGCTTTTTGATCCAGGTTCCCCTTTCAGAGACTGCCATTGTGTTATCTATCACACTGTGTGTTTACCATGCCATGCACTGAGATCCTCCCTGGACTCATGCTAAATGGAATTGACACTCTCTTACTTATTCTGAGATTGTGCTAAATCTTAAAGAAAACCTAGCCCTCCACACATTATGCCCCCAGGAATATTTCCCCTGAATTAGCCATGCCAGTGGTTCTTAAACATTGTTTCTAAAACAAAAATTCTTTTGATAATTGGAATCTTACCTGTGACTCAATATTAAATTATTCATGTATTACTTATTCGGTTCATTATATACATACTAATGACACAGAAATATTTAGTAAGTGTCAGGCTGTGGTCTAGGAACAGTCATGAATAAAACAAAATCCCTTGCCCTCCTTGAACTTGAATTCTAAACGGAGAAAGGTGGTGCTAAAGAGGGAGAGGTTGGAGGATGGACTATCCCCACCCTTCATATGGGTCTCCATGTGTTTACCACACTCCAGGGGGACTCGAGAGAGCTCTCTAGAAACCCGTTTTTAACAAAACTGTTAAAAGTGGTTGAGCACAGTGGCTCATACTTGTAATCCAGCACTCTGGGAGGCTAAGGCAGGCGGATCACATGAGGTCAGGGATTCAAGACCAGCCTGGCCAACATGGTGAAATCCCGTCTCCACTAAAAATATAAAAATTAGCCGGGCATGGTGGTGCACGCCTGTAGTCCCAGCTACTCGGGAGGCTGAGGCAGGAGAATTGCTTGAACCCAGGAGGCAGAGATTGCAGTGAGCCGAGATCACAATAATTGCACTCTAGCCTGGGCAAAGAGTGAGATTCCATCTAAAAAAAAAATCCTGTTGAAAGTACCCAAGATGTTGAAACAAGCCTTGCAAATGCAAAATATTCCTTCCTCTCATTCCCCCTCCCTCCCTATCTCTAGGTTCCACAGGTTTAATCACCTTCTGAAAAGGAGTGTGTGGCCCAAAGTGCTATGTTCCACTGCTTTATAGCTATACCCTATGATGATGATGGCTGAGGACTCATGACTTCTTAGACTTGACTCCAGGTTACTTTGGAGTTTTTAGAAATCAAGTTTGCCTGAACGTGATTTTTGTTACCAAGAATACTCCAAAGAATGCATTAATACTTGGAAGTTAATTCCAAATGTAGACCTCCCACAAGACAATAGTGCAATAAATAGAGTCTCCTTAGATGACTGTTTCCAAGGGAACTTCACTCCCTTGGCTATATAAATCCTGGTATATACTGTTAAATTAGCTCAGAATTTATCCTGGCTTACATACTTAGTAATTTTGTGAATTCAAATGTATTGAAGTGCATTTAACCTAATTTTGATAATCTGATGTTTAGTCGATGTATTAAATATTCCAGTCATCACCAGAGGCCATGATTCTCCTACAGTCCCACTCCAGGTAAGTCAGCTTCCTTTCTTCTCCTCAAACAGCCTTTTGGATAACTTACAGGTCATCTGGCTGAGAAGTAAAGATGTTGGACTTTGTCGTTTTACAAACATGCATTTAGATCTTGTCCATAGACCTCGGGTAAATTTCTCTGTGTCTAGGAGTCCTCATCTGTGAAATGGAAATAATATTTACCTCTGAGGATAGTTGAAAGGATAAAGAGAAGCGGTGTGTAAATTTTTCTGCACAGTACAAGGCACAGAGTGAACAGTGAATTAATTGCAGCTACTATTATGACTAACAGGATTTTCCTTTCACTGCAAGGGCGTATCTTTGCCCATCAGGGATCCTCATTGTGTTCATAATTCTTCTGTATCAGAAGGAGAAAGTCCATTTCCTGTGCCCAAATGTCAGAACTGTAAACTCCAGTCTCAGGGACCCACCTCCTGGTTAATAAAGTTGAACTCAGAACACTGTCCTGAAGGTCAGGGTCAGATTTCTGTACCTTATTTGGTTGCTTTTTATTTTATTCTTTTAAGTCTCTGATTCACCAGAGTATTGAAAACTGGGCTCTCCAAATGGGTGGAGAAGGTTAGTAGCCAATTCTGATAGTCATATATTTTGTGCCTAATGGCCCTATTCCCCGAGAGTTCTCATTACCCTAAATGGTATTGACTCCCCGTCACCCAGAAGGTCACCTCCATCCTAGCCCTGGTTGCTGAATTTCTCCCACTTTTATTTCTCTCTGCCCACCACTACCACAGGATCTCATACAAACTCCCTTTGTGTGCATATAATGAGCTTGGCTTTTCTTTTGAAAGGAGCCGTCTGCCTGTATTTGTGCTGTTTAGTTGTTTTTCACTTTAAAAAGCGAACAGAGTTAGATAATATTTGACCATTCCTAGAGACATGGCCAGGACACTTCAAAAAGACTTCATCAAGGGATTTCACATTTTTGTTGCTTTTTAAAATACTTTGACTCACTCTGAAAGGAGGCAAGTGGAGCTTGAAGATCCCTTTCTCAAGGGTTAGGCCATGAATGTGTTTGGAACAGATTTTGGGAACTGGAATCTGAATCTGATTTAGGAGGCAGAATTTCAGTGTGGGAACCAGAATCTTTAGGAAAAAATTACAGTAACCGAAATGTTTCAACTTCATAATAGGATGTTTGGATGAGTTACAGGAGGGAAAAAAGAGTAGCTCAATAATTGGGTGTGTATGGCCCTTTTTTTCCAGGCCAGAGAAAACAAATGACTCTGAACTCACTGTCTTCACTGCTGCTTAATTCCTCATAGAGAGGCTGTGGGAATTAGACATTAAAAGACCTTAGCAAAACATCTAGAAAACAATTTATGTTCAAACAAAATTTTCACCCAGGCACAATTGACTTTTTGTCCAAACTGCTGATACAATTTGATTCAAAGTCGCTATGGATAAAATTTTCCGTTTTATAAGTTTGGGGACGTAGGTGGGTGACATTTCCTTATTTTTTCCCCTCTTTAACAGAATCATAGACTGATATTAATAACAGCCAGGCTTGGAGTGGTGGCTCGTGCCCATAATCTTGGCACTTTGGGAGGCTAAGGCAGGAGGATTGCTTTAGTCCAGGAGTTCAAGACCAGCCTGGGCAATATAGGGAGACCTCATCTCTATTTAAAAAAAAAAAAAAAAAAAAAAAAAAAAAAAAGCCATGTGTGTGGTGCATGCCAATAGGCCCAGCTACTGTGGAGGCTGAGGTGGGAGGATCACTTGTGCCCAGAAGGCCAAGGCTGCAGTGAGCTGTGTTTATGCCACTGCACTCCTGCTTGCGTGACAGAGCAAGACCCTATCTCAGAAAACAGCCAAATGAAGTTGCTGTAGGTAAATTCTTCCTATGGATTGAAAAATGTCCACAAAGAAAAATTATGCTACCTTCTGCTTCATGAATCTGAGTTAAATTCTTAAACGAGAAGGGGAAATTCCATCTTGTTCCTTTCTTTATACATTTAAAAGCTTTTTAAAAACACATAAAACGACCTTAAATATTTTCATGGTAAAAATGTGAAGATGGGAAGGCTTTAAGGAAAGTTACAGCTTTGCCTGTCATATAATAAATTTTATACCAGGCACTCCTAGTATAATGAGGATGTCTTTAAAGAACTGACTTGCATAAAAAATATCAAAGAACATAGAATCGAGTTAGAAAAGAGTATCATGGGAATGATGATGATAATATTTGCCTCCCATGTGTCATCATAAGCGTAGTATAAATGCAAACTTTTTGGAATATCCATGTGATGGGAAATGTAAATATGAAAAGTGGATTCATTACTTTCTAGTCACAATATTTTTCAGCCAATTAAGAAGGCGAAGCCAGTTAAAGAAATAATACAAAATGAAAACGTTTTGATTTTGAGCCTTTTAATTTTTTCAATTATAATTAAAACTTTCACATCTTTAATTGGCTAATTTTATGTCCTCACCATACAGTATTTCTGTATAAAGGATTCTATATTTCTGCCGGTTTGTTAACAACAATTAAATTTAGTTGGTGCAAATACAGGTGTTCATTATATAAGCATTTCTCAAACCATATGCGCTGAAAAGCCAGTTTTTTGTTTTTCAATTTATTTCAGACTAACATATTTGTAAAATATAGTAAAAATGTCGTGATCATAGAAAATTGCTATGAAGTTTTTAAATGCTTACTCTGACTTTCTGTACTTACCATGAACCAGGAATAAATACTTCTTGGAAATATATATATATATATCTGTCCACAGACCACTCCTAGAGCAGTACTGAATTATAAGTTTTTCATAAAAGAAACTTTAAGAATGTATTCAACAATATATGGAATTATCAAGTGCCATTGCATGCTTTATCAGCTGTGCCAGCGTGGAGAGAACTTAGACGTGCTTTCAAGTATCTTTAAGACACAGTGACTTGTATAAACCTCTTAGAGACAAATCAAAATGTGCCTCCCATGTGTGCTCGATGTAAATGTGCTTTTCTTTTGATTTCTGCTTTTTGGCCAGCCCTGTGGCTGCTACTGCAGCTCCCCGTGTGTTTAATGTATCAAATTCCCCCTGTGCTGGTCCCATTTATTTATGCTTTCCCACAATTGAGGGAAAATAGCATTTTCAGTCACTTGGAGGAGGATTTATTTTGTGTGGCAGGACCTCTAGATTCTGGCATGCTTTGGAAGTGGAAAAAATTTTCTTTGATATCCTCAAGATGGTAGTTTGCTGGGTTCCAAGGAGAGGCCAGCAGGGCACACATGTAACAGTACAGCATTTTGGAGGCAGGCCCGTTGCCATTTTCACCCTTGGAAGGCTAATACAGTCCACTTTGTTTGAAGCCACTCTTTATTAACAG
>NW_012104009.1:2438972-2446599 GCF_000951045.1 Mandrillus leucophaeus
AAAAAACTAGCCGGGCGAGGTGGCGGGCGCCTGTAGTCCCAGCTACTCGGGAGGCTGAGGCAGGAGAATGATGTGAACCCGGGAGGCGGAGCTTGCAGTGAGCCGAGATCGCGCCAACGCACTCCAGCCTGGGTGACAGAATGAGACTCCATCTCAGAAAGAAAAACAAAAAGAAATTGATTTTAGTATTCTGCTAAAGTAGAGGAATCCTCTTACCACCCACAGCAGGCAGTGATAAAGATATATTTTTAACAGCAAACAGGAAAACCAAATCCCAAACAACTGTCCCTCCAGCCCGCAGCCTAGAAAAATGAGTTGACAGCTCTGTAAAGAGGATGTCCAAACCAGTGTGCCTGCTAGAATTGAATGAAGCACCCACGTGGAATGACAGTAACAGACCAACTACCCGCTGGTTGAGGATTATGAAGACCAACCATCCACACATAGGGATGGAAACCAAGTAAAACAGTAGGAAGGGAAAGGAAGAGGTTGGTGGAACACAGTGCAGCAAAGCCTGCAGGCCCCGGCACAGAGGACTGACATCCCTGGATTCCTGTCTGCGGAACTCGAACGTGTTCTGGATTCAGTCCCTCCAGCCATGCAGTGGGAACTGCTTCAGCCAAAAAGGATCTCCTGAAATCACAAGGCTCCATAAAGTGGCTTCCTTTCCAAAACCTGCTCAGGCTTTCTAGGATTTCTCCTACTTAATTGGGAGGTGCGGGGCAGGGGGAAGGGCAGACAGCAGGACCACTCTCCCCACGATGGAAGGAATGGAGGGGACTCCACAGCAGGTGCGATGGTAAGCCGTGACCAGAGCTGAACACAGAATCTTGCTTTATTAATGAATATGCAGCCCACAGCTGTATGCCTGCAGCCCTGCCTGAGTGCCTGGGCCACTGTGCATAAGAAGACTGTGCCAGCTTGGAGGGACTTGACCAACAACATTTTAACTCCCTGCTATTAGCCCAGGGCCATATAGGAGTTACAAAGATTAATTACTGTTTTCTGCTTGGTCTTTTGTGATGCTTTAGTTCACACTATTCCTAATGCTTTTTAAATTACAACCAATAAATTTCATAGAAAGAGACTCCCCATCTCCACTCTAAATGAAAACCAGTTTCTGGGGAAAGTTTCACAGAATCTTTCTTTTTCTAAAGCTTTCCAGATGGTTCTGCCACACCACAGCTGGAACCCCTGAGCAGGACCATTGTTCAATGTTCATTTCCAATTTAATATTTTTCCATGATTCTAAGTTTGAGTCTAACCCCATCTTTTAGATACTAAAGACTTAGGCAGGGGATGAGTTGTAATTTGCTTTTGTTTGGCAAATCCATTCTTCAAAGTATAAGTTTAAAAGGACATAAAGAGCTCTTAATAAGGCAAGCCTGAGTAAAACACACTTCAACCTCTGCCAGCCTTTAAGAATATCTGCTACCTGTAGATCGGTTGCATGCTAATTCAAAATTAGTCACAAATTTCCTAAAGATTTGTATAATGCGATGGCTTAAAGAATAGGTTAGTATGTTGGACCTTGTACTTAGAAGGAATAAAATTACATTGCTAGAATTCTGCCTTTCAGAGATGGAAATCCATACTACTCTGCCTCCTTTATGCTTCCTACTTTACTGAATCTCTTGCTTTGGGGCAGGGCTGGCTTCGTGGGCATGTGAGCAATGCAGTTGTCCAGGGCTCCGTGCTTAGACGGGCCTCATACTTGGTTTTAATGTTCTGGCTTTGTTTGTTTGTTTGTTTGTTTGTTTTCATCTTGAAACTCTTGATCTTTTAAAAAGAGAGCTTACATTTTCATTTTGCACTAGGGCCCACAAATTCTGTAGCTTGTCCTGCCTGGAAGGTGATTCCAGCTCCCTACTAATAATCAGAAACCCTCAGCCAATCCAACTTCCTTTCCATTTTTGTGGCTGTCATATTAAACTGTGCATCAAGATGAATGGAGAGAAGTGGCTTATTTTGGGAGACTGAACATAGATCTTCCCCCTGAAACAGTGATGGGAAAAATACTGCCTGTGTTTTGGCCCATTGCCCCTTCTTAGCCAGACAGACTGGGCTTCATTCAATGAACAGCAAATTCAGCATATTACTATCACTGTTACTTTTGTGGAGTATCATAGGGAAGCCAGACTCAAAAGAATCTTTTCTCCCTTGCCTTCTGCTAGGGCTGGGCCTTATATATGTGTGTGAAGTAAATGGCTGACTTAACGGATGTATGGTCTGCCCAATAGTTGCCATTCAACTTCCCTCTCTGTCAGCGCAGTGCTCTTTGCCAAGGAACCTGGAGGTCCACTCTTCTTCCTCCTTGGATCCTCTGCCTCATTTGTGGTATTTAATTTATTACTTAGGGCTTTTTCTTTAATCAAATGAGACCTCAGCAATAAAATTAGAGGTGGGTAGACAAGGGGAAAAGCCCTGTTGGACTAGGACAGAGCGGGTAGGGAGAAGGCAAGTTGTTTCTCCAGGGCATTGGAGAGGAAGGAGTTAGTGTTTTGCTAATCAAGATGAAGATTAAAACCTTCAACACTGCCGGGTGGTAGTGGCTCACACCTATAATCTCAACACTTTGGGAGGCTGAGGTGGGAGGATCACTTGAGCCCAGGAGTTTGGACCAGCCCAAGCAAAATAGCAAGATTCTGTCTCTACAGCATTTTTCTTTTCTTTTCTTTTCTTTTTTATTTTAAGTAGCCAGGTGTAGTGGCATGTGCCTGTAGTCTCAGCTACTCAGGAAGCTGAGATGGGAGGATCACTTGAGCCCAGGAGGTTGAGGCTGCAGTGAGCACTGTTTGTGCCACTGCACTCTAGCCTGGGCAACAGAGTGAAACCCTGTCTCAAAACAAACAAACAAACAAACAAACAAATCCTCAATGCTTCCTGAACCCTGTAACTAGATAACTGGCCGACAGTTTATGTTCCAAGATATCCTGGATTTGGCATGACTTGTGACAGGGAGGAAAGAGGTCAGATGAAATCATCAACATGACGTGTAGGCAGGGCACCTGGAGAAATAATACCCAGCTAAATTCTGAAAGTTGCAAAGATTCAAAGGAGAAAAGGATGGCATAGGTGTTTTGGTACTTACCAAGGGCAGAGGGTTTTATGGCACAAATGGCCTGCAGATGGGAGCCAGTCTCTTCCAGAGGGCTCTGCACTCTCTAGGATGTGGAAATGGACTGGCTGGCTTTCAAATATGTATTGAGCCCTTGCCTTATACCATGCTCTGTACTTAGAGCTTCACATAGATTTTCTCATTTACTTCTCACAATAACTTTAAGAGATAATGCATTAGTCAGCACACCTTAGGATGCAGGCAACAGAAACTCACTTCAAATGTATTTAAACAAAATGGGGAATGCATCGGCTCATGTACCTGAAAAAAAAACAGGGGACGCTTCAGTCATGATTAGATCCTTGTATTCAGTATTCTTAGGAATCTGTTTTTCTCCAACCCTGTTTTGCTTTCTCTCTGTTGCCTTTATTCACTATTTGGCTTTCCCTAAGATGGCTACTAATAGCTCCAAGCTTACAACTGATGGAAAGAGTGTGCCTTTCGCAATATTCTAACAAAAATCCTGTAGAAGACTCTCACTGGCTTAAACTGAATCACGTGCTCATAGCTGACTCAGTCTTTGATTAACCAGGCTTGGATTATATGCCCACCCATGAAACCTGGGTGAGTGCAGCTGAAAGAGCCACACAGACTGGATGGAGGAGGATTACCTTCCCAAAGGAAAAAGAGGGGTCGTTAGTGGAAGAAGCTAGAATAGATACCAGCAGGAAAAAAAAAAAATTCATTACAGGGAGGCACTATTGTCATCCCCTCTTACAGATGATAAAACTGATACAAACACATGATATCTAATTTGCTAAAAGTCATATAGCCCGTAGGAGGTCAGCTGAGGTTTAGACATAAGCTTTTTGACTTTAAAAAGATAACTTTCTTCACCACTATGCTGTGCTGCAAAGGATCTGGGGCAACATGGGCAGATTTGCTGGTCATACATTGCCTATTTGTGTTTTGAGAGGGACCGTGATCAGAAATGGGAAATTGACTTGAAAAGAGAGTACCTTTCTGCATATGCTAGCAAGCAGGAGGGTGGAATTCCTTGCAGGCTGCCCACCTCAAGCAATGCAGAGACAGGTTGAGAGCATCTCAGGCAGGCAAGGTTCAGAGCTGAGAGTACACAGTCTGTAAGTGGCAGCACCTCCTCTGGGCTGTGTGTAGGAAACACTTGACCTGGAAGAGTCACATACTCTACTGGCATTTCATCTCTCTTGGGGGACTCACATGCTCTGATTTTTCCAATTTCCATGGAACTTAAACCTAGTTGTGAAAAACAATGTAAGGGCTGTGACTCCTATGTGAACTGTTTTCAACCTGTCATGAAAATATTGTCTCATTATCACAGGAAGGGAGACAATGGCAGGTAATGAGCCAGGTCTTCCCTGTTTCACTTCGACTCCCACCCAACATTCCCACCCCCTTTCTAGGGTAAAGAACATGCTTGATTAATGTTTGAATTTCTCCTGTGACATTACTATAAAACTGTTTGATTGCAAATATTCTGCTGTGCTTCTCCTGGTGATCTAATGATATTTACTGCTTACTAAATATTGACTATTGGATTTAGCCCACTTACCAGTTCTTCATTACTTTGGGCAAGTTATTTGGCTTCTCTGGCATTCTGCCTTCTCATTTGTAAAATGCAGTTAACAAATTTCTACCTCCCAGGGTTATCCTGATGATTAAGTAAAATAATTTGGATTCAGAATCTCACCCAGTGTCTTTCAATTAGGACATGCTCAATAAATACTCATTTCTTCTTCTCTCATGTCTCAGATCAGTGCTGGCTCTACGACAACACTTCAAAAACTGTTGAGAAAAACAATTACTAAAGTTATTTGCATAGGATTGTTATATTTCATAATCTTATATACAGAGTTCCTTGCCTCTTCTGAAATGAATTTTCCACATAAGGTGGTTGGTGATGCCCTCCAGTCAGAGTTCACCAAGAACACACCTGGAGTGGATGCCTTGGGGATACCCATTGTAGGTAGAACACCCACCATGGGGGACAGTGGAATGTCTCAGTAAGTGGGTGTCGGAAATGACCTGTAGGATTCAGGCTGGTGTTTTGGGGGAAGGATTAAGCAGAGAGGTTTTACAGTGGATTGGATGCCTGCATTGCCAAGACTGGAACAAATGGGATGAGGTGTTCACATCTCAGAGAGCTCTGTTCCAACTCCAGAGGTTGCTCAATCAGAGCAATAAAGTGGAAGATGGACTGATCAAATTGGGCATGACTGATGAACTCTCCCTACTGTCTTGATGTTGGCATCCAAGATAGTGGAAACAGCCAGAAAAGGCTTCCTACATGGCTAGTTTATGAAAGCAGTGGCATTTGTTTGAGATTTCTCTTGGCAGTGCATCCTCCAAAGGAGTTATAATTGAGACTCTTCCTGAAGCTATGGTCTAAGACCATCAACAATCTCTGTTGTTTCTAGCATTTCTCTAAAACAAAAATACAGGCAAGAACCCAAAAGGAAATGAGAAATGCATGTGAAAATGGAGAAGATAAGCTCAAGGCTGGTAGAGACTTGTGATGACTGCTTCCAGGGGTCAAATATCAGTGAACAGAATGCTTACTCTCCCTCCAGAAGCCCATCTATTAGCAACTACTAGCAGAGAATACTTTCACCCTTAAGTCTCCCACGTTACAGCTAATCAACCTTCTCTATGAATGCTTACTTATTGGAGAGGAGTGAGGTTATCTGTAGGAAAAGCTGTGGAATAAATACCAAATCCCTGACAGGCTCTTCACCTGGATCTCCTCAGCCTTCTAGGAGCCTCAAGTTTTCCCTCCTAGATCTACTTCCATAGGCTCCCCAACCTATGTCCTCTTTCTCAACAAATTAGTTTTTCTTTCAAGTCAAATAAGGTTACTTGGGAAAAAAAAATCCTGCTTAGCTTTGAACAGCAAGAAATGCTTTTAATTCTCAAAGTGGCTATTGGTGTCTTATCCAGAAATAATGACTGAATCCAAAGGAATGAAGAACAAATGGTGGAATATCAGGCATCAACTGTTCTCCTTTCTAGAAAAGTTTTTAAGTCTGATTTTTAAAATCCTTTGCATGATACCAGGTAATCAGGTGCCTGTTCTGTCCCCTTAAGGGAGATTCTCTGTAGAGGATTGATGGTCCTCCTTAAGTTAAATAATAAAATGTACAGGACTTTTCAGTTTGTCACATCATTAATGCTTACTGATAGGTAGTTGTAATTATTATAATCTACTGAATTTCTTTTTACATACTTTGGCTATTAGTAATGTGGGTAGGGTGACCTCAGCCAATTGAATACACAACTTGAGATCATGATTTTGCACAGGAAGAGATTCAGGCTGGGTTTAGTACCCAGAAGTGCCACTTGTCTCTCCCCGATTTTGGAGTATTCAGTCCTCACAGGACAATGGGGTGTATGTTTGGGTTTTGCTATGCCTTCTGTAACCAACCATGGAAATCCAATTTGCTTTTTATTAATATGTTACCCTGGCAACTACCACTTTGACAATCTGTGCTAAAATGTTTTATGGACTCCATCTAGGACAGAAGTTGAGCAGAGCCTCAGGGAACTCACATTGGACACATACCAAAGATGTCCAGAACCAGACATTTTATACAGAGCTCTGTGGATGTGGGTCAAGTCGTGACCCAATTCTGGACACAGTTATCACAGATGTGAGGTTGTCAGTAGATGGCTTTGGGGGAAGTGAAGCCCCACTTATAGCTCTCCTGGGTGTGTAGCAGTGACCCTGAGCAAGGCTCTCAGGTCCCTCTAGAAGGACAAGATGGATTTAACTGCAGATTGCAACATGGGAGCCCCTGAGTTAAACATGCAATGTATGGAACAGGCTCCTTTGGGGGTGATTATGTTCCTTACATACGTTCCCATTTGAGGGCAAATTTGAGTGGTCCTAGAGAAAAGATGTTTAGGGATATGGCAATAAAGCATTTACGCAATATATTGGTGACCACAGTAAGAGCGCTATAACATTACAAGCAGCAGAGGGGCTAAATCCCCACTGTGTAACCCGGTTGTTGTGCCTCCTTTCTTAGCTTGGGTTCCCTGGAAACCAATTAGATAGAAATCTTTCTGTTGGGAACAAGCCCCCCAAAATCTGGCCATAAATTGGCCCCAAAACTGACCATAAAAAAATCTCTGCAGCACTATAACATGTTCATGATGGCCATAATGTCCACACTGGAAGGTTGTGGGTTTATGGGAATGAGGGCAAGGAACACCTGGCCCACCCAGGGGGGAAAACTGCTTAAAGGCATTCTTAAGCCACGAACAATAGCATGAGCAATCTGTGTGTTAAGGCCATGCTCCTGCTGCAGTTAACTAGCACAACCTATTCCTTTAATTCGGCCCATCCCTTCATTTCCCATAAGCGACACTTTTAGTTAATTGAATATCTATAGAAACAATGCGGGGGGTGGGGCAGAGCAAGATGGCCAAATAGGAACAGCTCCAGTCTCCAACTCCCAGCGCGAGCGACACAGAAGACAGGTGATTTCTGCATTTTCAACTGAGGTACTGGGTTCATCTCACTAGGGAGTG
>NW_012104009.1:2446974-2447329 GCF_000951045.1 Mandrillus leucophaeus
GCAGTCTGCGATCTACCGGCAAGGCAGCAGCGAAGTTGGGTGGGGGGGCGTCTGCCATTGCTGAGGCTTAAGTAGGTAAACAAAGCCGCTGGGAAGCTCAAACTGGGTGGAGCTCACAGCAGCTCAAGGTGTCCTGCTTGTTTCTGTAGACTCCACCTCTGGGAACAGGGCACAACTAAACAACAACAACAACAACAACAAAAAAAAGCTGAAACCTCTGCAGATGCAAACGACTCTGTCTGACAGCTTTGAAGAGAGCAGTGGATTTCCCAACACGGAGGTTGAGATCTGAGAACGGACAGACTGCCTGCTCAAGTGGGTCCCTGACCCCTGAGTAGCCTAACTGGGAGACATC
>NW_012104010.1:0-188 GCF_000951045.1 Mandrillus leucophaeus
ACAGAGATACATCTGTATTTCGTGGATCTCCTTGCTTGACTTATTTCTGTGGAATCTGAGAACAGATGTTTCGGATCCTTTTGAAGACTATAGGGGCATAGGAAATATCCTACGATAACAAAGAGAAAGAAGCTTGCTGAGAACCTTCCTTATGTTCTGTGAAATCATCTCACAGAGTTACAGCTTTC
>NW_012104010.1:421-1166 GCF_000951045.1 Mandrillus leucophaeus
AATCTGAGAACAGATATTTCGGATCCCTTTGAAGACTATAGGGCCAAAGGAAATATCCTCCGATAACAACGAGAAAGAAGCTTTTTGAGAAACTTCTTTGTGTTCTGTGAAATCATCTCACAGAGTTACAGCTTTCCCCTCAAGAAGTCTTTCGCTAAGGCCGTTCTAGTGGAATTGGAAAAGTGATATTTGGAAGCCCTTACAGGGCTACGGTGAAAAAGGAAATATACTGGGGTGAAATCTGCAAAGACGCTTTCTGAGAAACTGCTTAGTGTTCTGTTAATTCATCTCAGAGAGTTACATCTCTTTTCGTGTATCTCTTTGCTAGCCTCATTTCTGTGGAATCTGAGAACAGATATTTGGGATCCCTTTGAAGACTACCCGGCCCAAGATAAATATCCTCCGATAACAAAGAGAAAGAAGTTTTCTGAGAAACTTCTATGTGCTCTGTGAAATCATTTCACAGAGTTACAGCGTTCCCATCAAGAAGGCTTTCTTTAAAACAGTTCTTGTGGAATTGGCAAATTGATATTTGGAAGCCCATAGAGGGCTATGTTGAAAAAGGAAATATCCTCGGATGAAATCTGGAAAGTAGCTTTCTGAGAAACTGCTTAGTGTCCTGTAAATTCATCTCACAGACTTACATCTGTATTTCGTGAATCTCTTTGAGAGCCATATTTCTGGGGATTCTGAGAACAGATATTTCGGATCCCATTGAAGACTAAAAGGCCAAAGGAAATGTCCT
>NW_012104010.1:1451-1791 GCF_000951045.1 Mandrillus leucophaeus
GATCCCTTTGAAGACTATGGGGCCAAAGGAAATATCCTCCGATAACAAGGAGAAAGAAGCTTTCTGAGAAACTTCTTTGTGTTCTGAGAAATCATCTCACAGAGTTACAGCTTTCCCCTCAAGAAGTCTTTCGCTACGGCAGTTCTGGTGGAATTGGCAAAGTGATATTTTGAAGCCCATAGAGGGCTATGGTGAAAAAGGAAATATCCTCGGATGAAATCTGGAAAGAGCTTCCTGAGAAACTGCTTAGTGTTCTGTTAATCCATCTCAGAGAGTTACATCTGTATTTCGTGGATCTCTTTGCTAGCCTTATTTCTGTGGAATCTGAGAACAGATATTT
>NW_012104011.1:0-957 GCF_000951045.1 Mandrillus leucophaeus
GCTAATTTTTGTATTTTTAGTAGAGATGGCCACCATGTTGGCCAGGTTGATCTTGAACTCCTGAACTCAGGTGATTCGCCTGCCTTGGCCTCCCAAAGTGCTGGGATTACAATCGCCTGGCTGCTTCATATTCGCAAGGGACAAATAATGCCCATGATCTAGAAGCCAGCTGTTCACAGGCATGAGGAAAAGCTCACTAATTCATTTTGCAACACTATATAACCCTGACATAAGGGCAGAGAAAGAAAACTATGAAATTCCCAGCAAGTCAGGTTACATTTTTTTTTTGAGATGGAGTTTCACTCTTGTTGCCTAGGCTGAATGCAATGGTGCAGTCTCAGCTCACTGCAACCTCCGTCTCCTGGGTTCAAGTGATTCTCCTGCCTCAGCCTCCTGAGTAACTAGGATTACAGGCGTGTGCTACCACGCCTGCCTAATTTTGTATTTTTAGTAGAGACAGGGTTTCTCCATGTTGGTCTCGGCCTCCCAAAGAGTTGGGATTACAGGTGTGAGCCACCGCACCCAGCCAGGTTACATATGAAAAGGATAATTGAATTATTAAAACTATATCCTGGCTGGGCAAGGTGGCTCATGCCTATAACCCAGCAGTTGGGAGGCTAACCAGGGAGGATCGCTTGAGGCCAAGAGTTTGAGACCACCTTGGGCAACAAAGTGAGACCCTGTCTCTACAAAAAATACAAAAAATCAGCCAGGTGTAGTGGTGCATGCCTATGGTTCCTGCTACTTGGGAGGCTGAGGTGGGCAAATCACTTGAGCCCCGGGAGGTGGAGGCTGCAGCGAGCCATGATTATACTACTGCACTCCAGCCTGGGTGACAGAGTAAGATCTTGTCTCAAAAAATCCTAATAAAAATAATATGATCAATCCCAGCACTTTGGGAGGCCGAGGCGGGCGGATTATGAGGTCAGGAGATCGAGACCATCCTGGCTAACACGG
>NW_012104011.1:5127-6214 GCF_000951045.1 Mandrillus leucophaeus
AGGAGACCGAGACCATCCTAGCTAACACAGTGAAACCCCATCTCTACTAAAAATACAAAAAATCAGCCAGCGTGGTGGCGGCGCCTGTAGTCTCAACTACTCGGGAGGCTGAGGCAGGAGAACTGCTTGAACCCGGGAGGTGGAGGTTGCAGTGAGTCGAGATCGCACCACTGCCCTCCCGCCTGGGCAACAAGAATGAAACTCTGTCTCAAAAAAAAAAAGGAATATATTTTGTTCCTTTGAAGTATTTGGCCTAATATGAAATAAAATAATATATTTTGTTTAAATTTCAAGTGGGTAAGTCCTTGTACTTAGGATGCATGAAGCTTTAGTGTGGTTCCTGCTGGTCCATTCTTTGGTAAGGTGCACTGCCAGGCACTGAGACCGCGAGAGTCCTCGGGAAGACATGGAAGGGCAGGTAACATATGTACGAGGTGAAATATTCAAACGCAATCGCAGGGTTTACAGTGAAAAACCCCTCCCATGCCTGCCTCCACAGGCAACCACTACTATAAGGTTGATATGCCACTCTAAAAATGTTCCATGAATACATATGGAAGTAAAACATACGTACGTACATCCTTTTTTATTATAACGTAAATGGGGCCAAGTGCAGTGGCTCATGCCTGTAATCCCAGCACTTTGGGAGGCTGAGGCGGGCGGATCATCTGAGGTCGGAAGTTCGAGACCAGCCTGACCAACAAGGAGAAACCCCATGTCTACTAAAAATACAAAATTAGCCTTGCATGGTGGCACATGCCTGTAATCCCAGCTACTCAGGAAGGTTGAGGCAGGAGAATCGCTTGAACACAGGAGGTGGAGGTCACGGTGAGCCAAAATCGTGCCACCACACTCTAGCCTGGTCAACAAGAGCGAAACTCAGTCTCAAAAAAAAAAAAAACTATATATATATATAAATGGCAGTATGTTATGCATAGTTGTTATTATTATTATTTTTTCTCCTGGGTAACTTATTTTAAAAGAATACCCTGGTTAACAAGGGTGAGGGAGAGCTTCACAATGGCATGAAAAGACATCTAGGCCCGGCGCGGTGGCTCACACCTGTAATCCCAGCACTTTGGGAGGC
>NW_012104011.1:10129-11116 GCF_000951045.1 Mandrillus leucophaeus
GGTGCACCCTAAATGTTCATCAATAAAGTTGAAATCAATCATGTTACAGCCATATCACAGAACCTATGCAACTGTAACAAAGAATGCAGTCGATACGTTTGCAGTAATATAGAAAAGCTGGGCCCAGTGGACATCTAGATGTGTATAAGAGACAGGATCAGAAAAGATTTAATTTAAAACAAAACCTATGTGAACATAAATGTATAGAAAAAGTAGAAAAGCTTCTAGAAAAATTTCCCCCAGAATCTTTACCATTACCTGTGGGAAAGGGAGAAGAACTGGGGCTGGGACGGGGGATTGGATGAAGAGGTTCAACATCTCTTTTCACATTATGTACTTTGGCATTGCCTAACTTTTTTCAACAAGCAAGTATTTCTTTTATAATAAAAAATAAATAAAAAAATGCAGCCAGAAAAAAACCAACAGAAAGATGAGAATTAATACCCAAAGCAAAAATTAATAGATTAGAAAGCAAATAAAGCCCTACTCCCAAAGTAGAATTGATAAATAAGAGAGCTGGTTTGTCAAAGTTCAACCAAGTAGACAAATTTCTACTAAGTGTGATCAATATTTAGAATACACATTATAAATGAGAACAGTGAGATTTTTCAAAAGCTGTAAGAGAATACTTTCATACAACTCTAGCTTAATAGATCTGAATGAAATGGTTTCTAAAAAAATTATAAATGACTTTAAAAATTGAAGACTTAGGAAACCCATAAATTGATCAAAACTATGCTAAAAGTTAAAGTGATCAAAGAACAAAGACCAAAAAAGGCATAAGGGTGAAGTGCTCACACCAGTAAGTTCTAGCAAGCCTGCACAGAAAAAATAATTCCTGATCTAATCAACTGCTGTCTCTTATACACATCTAGATGTGTATAAGAGACAGATTTCCGTCTGGAGACCTGGCGCTCGCCCAGGCCGGAAGACCTGCCTTTGCCAGAATTTTATTAAAAATGTGATGTAGCTGGGCGCGGTGGCTTA
>NW_012104012.1:0-8139 GCF_000951045.1 Mandrillus leucophaeus
CCAGGTGTTGTGTGTCTCAGTTCCCCTGGCTAGGAAAAGGGATTCCCTTCCCCCTTGTGCTTCCCAGGTGAGGTCATGCCTCGCCCTGCTTCAGCTCTCGCTGGTCGGGCTGCAGCAGCTGACCAGCACCAATCGTCCAGCACTCCCCAGTGAGATGAACCCAGTACCTCATTTGAAAATGCAGAAATCACCGGTCTTGTGTGTTGCTGGCGCTGGGAGTTGGAGACTGGAGCTGTTCCTATTCGGCCATCTTGCTCCGCCCCCCACAAACAATTCTTAATGAAACATTTAAGAAGATGAAATCTCATTAAGTATTTTTTTTCTGATCACAATGGAAGAAGACTAAACATCAACAAGTGGAAAACGAGAAAATTCACTAATAAGTCAAAATTAAACAACTGACTTCTGAAGAAGCAGTGGGTCCAAAAAAGGAAAATTAAAGAAAAGTCTAAAAAAAAATGAAAATGGAAACAAAACGTAGCAAAACATTTACGCAGCAGAAAAGTAATTTTAAAAGGGGCATGTATAGCAATGTAAGCCAACAATAGGAAATAAGAAAGATCTCAAATAATCAACCTAACCTACTTCAAGGAACTGGAGACTTCAAGGAACTAGAGAAAGAAGAAAAAATGAAGCTTAACTTCAGCAGAAAAAAAGAAAATATCACAGAACACAACAGAAACAAATAAAATAGATACAAGGAAAAGCAATAGAAAATATTAATGTAACTAACAGTTGCTTTTTTGGAAATGATAAACTAAATTGACAAACCTTTAGCTAGATTGAGATAAGAGAGAACAAACAAGTAAAATTATACATTAAAGACACGACATTAAAACTAACACCATGGAAATAAAAATGGCCATAAAAGATTACTATGAACAACTATATGCCAACAAACTGGATAAACTTGAAAAAATGGTTAAATTCCTACAAATATACAGTCTATCAAGACTAAACCATTGAGAAATACAAAATCTGAACAAATCAAAATGGATAAAAATATTGAATTGGTAATCCAAAACCTCCCAAGAATGAAAAGCTCAAAACTGGATAGCTTCACTGGTTAACTCCATCAAACATTTAAAGAATTAAGGCCTATCCTTCTCAAATTCTTCTAAAAAATAAAATAGGAGGGGTGACAAGCAAACTCATTTTACAAGGTTAGCATCAACCTCATTCCAAAGCCAGACAAACACTCATATATATAAACCAAATATTATTATAGCTAAAGAGAGAGAGAACGATAATGCAATAAAAGCTGAGACTTCAACACTCCACTTTCAGCACTGGACAGTTTTTCCAGACAGAATATCAAAAAACAAACATGGGACTTAATCTTCACTATCGACCAAATGGATCTAAGAGATATTTACAGATCATTTCATCAAACACCTGCAGAACATGCTTTTTTCCCCTTAGCACATGTATCATTCTCAAATATAGACCATCTGTTAGGTCACAAAACAAGTCTTAAAATATACAAAAACTTTGAAAAAATATTAAGCATCTTCTCTGACCACAATGGAAAAAAAAACCTATAATTTGTAACAAGATAGATTTTGGAAATGATATGAATAAGTGAGAATTAAGTTCCTGAATCACCAATGTGTCAATGAAGAAATTAAGAAGAAAATTGAGTAATTTCTTAAAAAAATGATAATGGAAATATGACATACCTGTGGAATACAACAAACTCAGTAATAAGATGGAAGTTTATGACTATAAATGCCTACACTAAAAAAGAAAGAAAACTTCAAATAAATAAACTTAAAGATGCATCTTTTAAAAACATGAAATAGCAAAAGCACATCAAGCCAAAAATTAGTAGAAGAGAATAAGTAGTAAAAATCAGAGAATAAATAAATGAAATTGGACTGAAGAAGACAATTTTTAAAAAATCAATGAAATAAGAAGTTGTTTTTTTAACAAAAATTAAACAAAATTGACAAACTTTAGCCAGACTAAATAAAAAGAAAGACAGAGAGCAGTTCCAAGTAAATAAAATTAGAGATGAAAAAGGAGACATCACAACTGACACCACAGAAATTCAAAGGATTACTAGTGGTTTTCTGAGCAACTATATGCCAATAAATTAGAAAATGTGGACAAATTTTTAGACACATGCCACCTATCAGGATTGAACCATGGAGAAATCCAAAATCTGGACAGATGAATAATAAGAAAGAAGATTGAAGCTGTAATAAAAAGTCTTCTCTCAAGGAAATAATACCAAACCTAGTGAACTTATTCTGAAAACTAGAAGAGGTAAGAATGTTTCCACACTTATTCTATGAGGCCAGTATTAGCCTGGTACCAAAAACAGACAAAGACATATCAAAAAAAGAAAGCCACAGGCCACTATCACTGATGCATATTAAAGCAAAACCCTCAACAAAATATTTGCAAACTGAATTCAGCAGCACATTACAAAGTTCATTCATCATGACCAAATGGGATTTATCCCTGGAATGCAATAATAGCTCAACATATGCAAATGTAATATATTTTATCAACAGAATGAAAGGCAAAAAACATTATCATTCCAATTGATGGTGAAAAAACATTTGATAAAATTCAACATGACTTCCTGATAAAAACCCTCAAAAAAAAAAAAAACTGGAGATAAAAGCAATACACCTATACATAATAAAACACAAATGGGAAAGACCAACAGCTAGTATCATACCGAATTGGAAAAAAAATGAAAGCCTTTTCTCTAAGACCCAGAACACAAAATGGATGTCCACTGTAACCACTGCTATTTAACATAGTACTGGAAGTCCAAGCTACAGCAATCAAACAAGAGTAAGATATGAATGGCATCCAAATTGAAAAGTAGTAAGTCATATTATCCTTTTTTGGAGATGATGTGATATTATATTTGGAAAAACATACAGACGCCAAAAGAAAGCTATTAGAACTGATAAACAAATTCAGCAAAGTTACATGATACAAAATCAACGTATAGAAATCAAGAGCATGTTTATATGCCAACAGTGAACAATGTAGAAAAGCAATTAAAAAGTCATCTCATTTACAATAGTTATGAATAAAAATTACCTAGAAAACAACTTAACCAATATAGTAAAATACATTAGCAATGAAAATTATAAAACACTGATAAAAGAAATTGAAGAGGACCAACAAATGGAAAGATATCCATGTTCATAAATTAGAATAATCAATATGTTAAAATGTCCATACTACCCAAGGCAATCTACAGATTTAACCCAACCCCTATCAAAATATCAACATTCTTCACAGAAATAGAAAAAACAACCCTAAAATTTATATGGAACCATAAAGGATGCACTATATCCAAATATATCACAAGCATAAAGAACAAAACTGGAGAAATCAAATTACCTGACCAAGTTATACTACAGAGCAATAATAACCAAAAAAGCATGGTACTGGAATAAAAATAGACACATAGACCAATGAAACAGAATAGAAAAACTCAGAAATAAATCTATACACCTTTAAGAGCATACTTTAGAATAAGGACAATCTCTTCAACAAATGGTGCTGGGAAAACTGGATATCCATATGCAGAAAAATGAAACTAGACCCCCATCTCTAGCCATATCCAAATCAAAATGAATGAAAGACTTAAAGCTAAGATCCCAAACTATGAACCTATTACAAAAAACTTTTGGTAAACTCTCCAGGATATTGGAGTGGACGAGACCTCTTGAGCAATATCCCACAGGCACAGGCAACAAAAGAAAAAATAGACAAATGAGATCATATCAACTTAAGAAGCTTCTGCACAGCAAAAGAAAGAATCAACAAAGTGAAGAGACAACCCACAGAATGAGAGAAAAATATTTGCAAACTACTCATTTAACAAGGGATCAACACCATAATATACAAGGAGCTCAAACAGCTGTATAAGAAAAAAAGTCTAATAATATTATTTTTAAATGGGCAAAAGATCTGAATAGACATTACTCAAAAAAGACATACAAATGGCAAAGAGGTATATGAAAAGGTGCTCAACATCACTGATCATCAGGGAAATGCAAATCAAAAGTACAGTGAGATATCATTTCACCCAAATGCCGGATGTGGTGGCTTACACCAGTAATCCCAGCACTTTGGGAGGCTGAGGCAGGTGGATCACCTGAAGTCAGGAGTTCAAGATCAGCCTGGACAATATGGTGGAACTCCATCTCTACTAAAAATAGAGAACTTAGCTGGGCATGATGGTGGGCGCCTATAATCCCAGCTACTTGGAGGCCGAGGCAGGAGAATTGCTTGAACCCGGGAGGCAGAGGTTGCAGTGAGCTGAGTTCATGCCATTGCACTCAGCCTGGGTGACAAGACCAAAACTCCATCCCCCCCAAAAATGCTTTTATCCAAAAGACAAACAATAACATATGCTGTCAAGAATGTGAAGAAAAGGAAGCCCTCATACACTGTTTGTGGGCATATACATTAGTAAAACTGGTATGGAGAACAGTTTGAAGGTCCCATAAAAAATTGAAATAAAGTTACCATATGATCCATCTATCCAATACCTAGGTAAACACCCTAAAGAAAGGAAATCAGCATATTGAAGACTTATCTTCAGTCCCATGTTTATTGCAGCACTATTCGCAAAGATAAATTGATAAAGTCAATGAGGTACATGCACAAAATGGAGTACTATTCGGTCACAACAAATAATGAGGTACTGTCATTTGCAACAATATGGATGGAACTGTAGCGCATTATGTTAAGCGAAACAAGGCAGGCAGGCACAGAAAGACAAACATCACATTTTCTCAGTTATCTGTAGGTGTTACAAAACAAAACAAATGAATTCATGGATTTAGAGTAGAAGAATGGTTTACCAGAAGCTGGCTGGAGTATTTAGGGTTGGGGAAGAGGAGATGATTAATGGTACCAAAAAAAGTTAAAAAGAATAAATAAGACCCAGTATTTGCTAGAATAACAGGGTGGCTATAGTATGAACATGATTTAATTGTACATTTTTAAATTATATCTTATGTTCTAGGGCACTTGTGCACAACATGCAGGTTTGTTACATATGTATACATGTACCATGTTGGTGTGCTGCACCCATTAACTCGTCATTTACATCAGGTATATCCCCTAATGCTGTCCCTCTCTCCTCTCCCCACCCCACAACAGGCACCGGTGTGTGATGTTCCCCTTCCTGTGTCCAAGTGTTCTCAATGTTCAGTTCCCACCTATGAGTGAGAACATGCGGTGTTTGGTTTTCTGTTCCTGCAATAGTTTGCTGAGAATGATGGTTTCATTTTAAAATAACTTAGAGAGAAGTGGAGCAAGATGGTGAACTTGAAAGCTCCACAGACCATGCCTACAACAAGGACACCATGTTAACAACTATCTACACATGAAAAAAAAAAAAAAAAGACACCTTCATAAGAACCAAAAATCAGGTGAGCATACTACGTGGTTTTAACTTCGTGTCACTGAAAGAAGTACTGAAGAAACAGAAAAAATAGTTCTGAATTACAGATACCATGCCAGCACCAACCCAGGAAGCAGCAGAATGGTGTGGAGAGCATCACTGGGTGCTGGAAGTGGGAGAACACAGAAATTGTGAGGCATGGAAGTCAGTGCTGTCCTGTTAAACAAGAAAGAAAAACCAGACAAAACTCAAATGATGCCCCCTCATGGAAGGAGCAACAAATAGTTAAAAAAGCAGGGAAATAATGTTAAGTGGTCAAATTGTTATAAGTTTTCTTTTTACCTGTTTGTTTGTGCAAATAGTGTAAGTTGTTATCAAGTTGAAATAATGAGATACAAGACAGTATTTGCAATCCTTATGGTAACTTCAAAGAAAAATCATGCAGTGGATACACATACACAAAGCAAGAAGCTAAAAAACGTACCAGCAGAAAAAACACCTTCAAAAGAGGAAGACAGGAAGGAAAGAAAGAAGAAAGAGAAGACCAAAAACCAACCAAAATCAAATAAAATGGCAGCAGTAAGTCCTTACTTATCAGTAATAATGTTGAGTGTAAAAGAACTGAGCTCTGGAATCAAAAGACAGAGGCTGACTGAATGGATTAAAAAACAAGGACCATTGATCTCTTGCATACAGGAAACACACTCCACCTATAAAGATACACATAGACTGAAAAGAAAAGGATGAAAAAGGATATTCCATGCCAATGGAAACCAAAAAAGAGCAGGAGTCTATCTTTTTTGCAGAAAAAATAGATTTCAAGACAAAACCTATAAGAGACAAAGAAGCTCACCATAAAATTATAAAAGGGTAAAATCAGCAAGAGATTTGAAAAATGGTAAATATATATGCACCCAACACTGGAGCACCTAGATATATAAAGTAAATATTATTAGAGCTAAAAAAAAAAGATAGGTCCCATTACAATAATACCTGGAGACTTTAACATCCCACTTTCACTATTGGACAGATCTTCAAGAGAGAAAATAAAGAAAAATTAGACAGGCATGGGCAAGGACTTCATATTTAAAACACCAAAAGCAATGGCAACATAAGCCAAAATTGACACATGGGATCTAATTAAGCTAAAGAACTTCTGCACATCAAAAGAAAATACCATCAGAGTGAACAAGCAACCTACAGAATGGGAGAACATTTTTGCAATCTACTCATCTGACAAAGGGCTAATATCTAGAATTTACAAAGAACTTAAACAAATTTACAAAAAAAAATCAAGCAACCCCATCAAAAAGTGGGCAAAGGATATGAGCAGACACTTCTCAAAAGAGGACATCTATGCAGCCAACAGACACATGAAAAAATGCTCATCATCACCTGTCTCTTATACACATCTAGATGTGTATAAGAGACAACCATTTGACCCAGCCATCCCATTACTGAGTATATACCCAAAGGATTATAAATCATGCTGCTATCAAGACATAAAGACACAAGCACACGTAAGTTTATTGTGGCACTATTCACACTAGCAAAGACTTGGAACCAATGCAAATGCCCATCAATGATATACTGGATTAAGAAAACGTGGCACATGTACACCTTGGAATACTATGCAGCCATAAAAAAGGATGAGTTCATGTCCTGTGTAGGGACATGTATGAAGCTGGAAACCATCATTCTCAGCAAAATATTGCAAGGAAAGAAAACCAAACACCACATGTTCTCACTCATAGGTGGGAATTGAACAATGAGAACACTTGAACACAGGAACGGGAACATCACACACCGGGGCCTGTCGTGGGGTGGGGGAGGGGAGGGATAGCATTAGGAGATATACCTAATGTAAATGATGAGTTAATGGGTGCAGCACACTAACATGGCACATGTATATATATGTAACAAGCCTGCACGTTGTGCACATGTACCCTAGAACTTAAAGTATAATAATAAAAAAATGTTTAAAAAGAAATATTAGACTTCATCTCTACTGTAGGTCAAGTGAATTTATAGATATTTACAGAACATTTCACCCAAGAGCTGCAGAACACATATTCTTTTCTGTAGCACATAGATCATTCTCAAGGACAGATCATATGTTAGGTCATAAAACAAGTCTTAAAACATCACAAAATTGAAATAATATTAAGCATCATCTCTGACCACAATGGGCTTAAACTAGAAAGTAGCAAGAGGAATTTTGGAAACTATGCAAACATGAAATTAAACAATATGCTCCTGAATGGCTAGGATGTCAATGTAGAAATTTATAAGGTAATTTAAAATTTTCTTGAAAAATTGGATAATGGAAAGACAATATACCAAAACCTATGGGATACAGCAAAAGCAGTATTATGAGGGAAATTTATCGGTAAAATACCTATACCAAAAATAGGAAGACTTTAAATGAACAATCTAATAATGTATCTTAAAGTACTGGAAAAGCAAGAGAAAATCAAACCACAATCAGTAAAAGAAAAGAAATAATACAGATCATGGCAGAAATAAATGAAATTTAAATGAAAAAGATAATACAAAATACCAATGAAACCAAAAGTTGTGCTTTTAAAAAGTTAAAGAAAATTGACAATCCTTTAGCCAGGCAAACTAAGAAAAGAATAAGATTACAAATAAATAAAATCATGTGTCTGTTGGCTGTATGAATGTCTTCTTTTGAGAAATGTCTGTTCATATCCTATGCCCACTTTTTGATGGGGTTGTTTGTTTTTTTCTTG
>NW_012104012.1:9129-35707 GCF_000951045.1 Mandrillus leucophaeus
AAGTATACATATGTAACAAACCTGCACGTTATGCACATGTACCCTAGAACTTAAAGTATAATAATAATAATAATAAATAAATAAATACATACATAAAATCAGAAATAATAAAGGAGACATTACGACTGATACTGAAAAAACTGAAAGGATCATTAGTGGCTACTATGAGAAATTATATGCCAATAAATTAAAAAATATACAAAAAATGAACAAATTTCTAGATTCATGCAACCTGCCATGACTGAACCAGGAAGAAATCCAAAATGTAAACAGAGGACACAAAATCATGGAAAAATTTTTTATGTTCATGGATTGGAACATCAATATTGTTAAAATGTCTGTAATACAGAAGGTAATCTTCAGATTCAATGCAATCCCTATCAAAATACCAATAATATTCTTCATAGAAATTTTAAAAATCCCAAAATGTATATAAATCCCGCCCCCCTCCTCCACACACAAACATAGTCAAAGCTATCCTAAGCACAAAGAACAAAACTGGAGGAATCACATTACTTGACTTCAAATTATACCACAGAGCTATAGTAACCAAAACAGCATGTTGCCATAACGACATACATGTAGTCCAATGGAACAGAGTAGAAAACTCAGAGGAAAATCCACACACCTACAGCAAACTCATTTTCAAAAAAGACAGTCTCTTCAATAAATGGTCCTGGGAACACTGTATATCCATATGAAGAAGAATGAAACTAGACCTGTATCTCTCACCATATACAAAAATCAAATCAAAATTAATTAAAGATTTAAATCTAAGACTTCAAACTATGAAACTACTGGAATAAAACTTTTGGGAAACTCTCCAGGACACTAGTCTGGGCAGAAATTTATTGAGCAATATTCCGAAAGCACAGGCAACCAAAGCAAAAATGGACAAATAGGATCACATCAAGTTAAAAAACTTCTGCACAGCAAAGAATACAATCAACAAAGTGAAGAGACAACCCACAGAATGGGAGAAATATTTGCAAACAGCTCATCTCACAAGGGATTAATAATAAGGTATTTAAGAAACTCCAACAACTGTATAGGAAAAAATCTAATAATTTGATCAAAACTTGGGCAAAAACAGCTGAATAGATATTTCTCAAAAAAAGACACACAAAAGGCAAACAGGCATATGAAACGGTGCTCAACATTATTGATCATCAGAGGAATGCAAATCAAAACTACAATGAGATATCATAGCACTCCAGTTAAAATGGTTTCCATCCAAAAGGCAAAAACAAATGCTGGCAGAGATGTGGAGAAAAAGGAACCCTTGTACAGTGTTGAGAAACTATATTAGTACAACCACTATGGAGAACTCTTTGGAGGTTCCTCACAAATCTGAAATTGCACTACCATATTGATATGTTTTGGCTCTGTTCCAACCATATCTCATGTAGAATTGGTAATCCCCACATGTCATGGGGTGGGGACCTGGTGGGAGGTGATTGGACCATGGGGGCAGATTTACCCCATGCTGTTCTCATGCTAGTGAGCTCTCATGAGATCTAATAGTACAAAAGTGTGTCACTCCCTGCCTTCCTCTCTCTCAGTCCACCATGTGAGACAGGCCTTGCTTCCCTTTCACCTTCTACCATAATTGTAAGTTTCCTGAGGCCTCTCCATCCATGCAGAACTCTGAATCAATTAACCTCTTCTCATCATAAATTACCCAGTCTCAGGTAGTTCTTTATAGCAGTGTGAAAACAGAATACACATGTGATCCATCAATCCCACTACTGTATATATACCAGAAAGAAAGGAAATTGGCATGTCAAAGAGACACCTGCACTTCTGTATTTGTTGCAGCACTGTTTACAATAGCTGATTTGGTTAACCTAAGTTTCCCTCAACAGATGAATGGATAAAGACAATGGGGCACTTACACACAATGGAGTACTATTCAGCCATAAAAAAGAATGAAATCCAGACATTTTCAGCAACAAGGATGGATCATCATGTTAAGTGAAATAAGCCAGGCACAGTAAGACAAACATTGCATGTTCTCACTTATTTGTGGGATCTAAAAATCAAAACAATTAAACTCATGGACACAGAGACTAGAACGATGGTTACCAGAGGCTGGGAAGGGTGTTGAGGGGCTGGTGAGGAGGTGGAGATGGTTAATGGGTACAAAAATATAGTTAAAAATAATAGATAAGACCTGCTATTTGGTCGTACAATAAGGTGACTATAGCCAATAATAACATAGCAGTACATTTTAAAATAAAAAGTATAATTGAATTGTTTGTAACTCAAAAGATGAAATGCTTCAGGGGACAGACGGACCCTTCTACATTAATGTGTTTATTTCACCTTGCATGCTTGTATCAAACATCTCATGTACCCCACATACAGATGTACACCTACTATGTACCCACAACATTTTTTAAAAGTAATACACAGAAAAAATAAAATAACTTAAAGAGTATAATTGGGTTGTTTGAAACACAGAGGAAAAATGTTTGATGTAATTATTACACATTGCATGCCTGTATCAAAATATCTCATGTAACTCATAAATATACACACCCACTATGTACCCATGCAAAGTTTTTTAAAAATTAAAAAATGATGAAAAACTAGTGTTGGCATGAATGCTGAGAAAGAGGAATCCTTGTACTCTGCAGCTGAAATGTAAATTAGAGTATAGACATTATAAAAATATGGAAATTTCTCAAATAATTAAAAATAAAACTACCATGACTCAATAATCCCACTAGTTAGTATACATCTAAAGGAAACTCATTCATTACTGGCAAACCTGAGAGATATTGTGGGTTCAGTTTCAGACCACTGAAACCAAGCAAAAGGAGCAATAAAGTATGTAACACACATTTTTTGGTTTCCTAGTGCATGTAAATGTTATATTTATGCTATAATATATTCTATTAAGAGTGCAATAGCATTATGTCTTTAAAAAGTACATAGGTTAATTTAAAAATACTTTATTTCTAAAAAATTGATTATGATTATCTGAGCCTTTAGCAAATCATTATAATCTTTTTACAGAGGAGGATCTTGCCTTGATATTCATGGCTGCTGACTAATCATAGTAGTGGTTGCTGAAGGTTGGGGCGGCTGTGGCAACTTCTTAAAATAAGACGACAGTGATGTTTGCCACATCAATTGACCTTTCCTTTCACAAAAGATTTACCTGTAATATGTGATGCTCTTTGACAACATTTTACCCACAGTAGAACTTCCTTCAAAATTGGAGTCCTCTTCTCAAACCCTGCTGCAGATTTATCAACAAAGTTTATGTAATATTCTACATTCTTTGTTGTCATTTCCTCAACGTTCACAGTATCATCACCAATAGTAGATTCCATCTTAGGAAACCACTTTTTTTGTGCTCATCCATAAGAAGCAATTCCTCATTCATTCAAGCTTTATCATGAGATTGCAGCAATTAAATCACATATTTAGGCTCCACTTATGATTTTAATTCTCTTGCTTTTTCACCACATCTGCAGTTACTTCCTCTACAGAAGTCTTGTAAACCTCAAAGTCATCCATGAGAGTTGTCATCAACTTTTCCCAGAACCCCATTAATGTTGACATGACCTCTTCTAATAAACCACACATATTTTTAATGACATTTAGAGTGGTAAATCATCTCCAGAAGGTTTTCAATTTACTTCACCCAGATCCATCAAAGGAATCACTATCTATGGAAGCTATAGCCTATGAAATCTATTTTTTAAATAATAAGACTTGAAATTCAAAATTACCCCTTAATCTATGGGCTGCAGAATGGATATTGTGCTAACAGGCATGAAAACAACATTAATTTCCTATACATCTTCATCAGAGTTCTTGGTTGACTAGGTGCATTGTCAATGAGCAATATTATGAACTAAATCTTTCTGAGCAGTAGGTATCCAGAGTGGGCTTAAAATATTCAGTAAATCATTTTGTAAACAGTTGTGCTGTCATTCAGCTTTATTGTTCAATTTATAGAGCACAGGCCGAGTAGATTTAGCATAAATCATAAGGTCCCTAAGATTTTAAGAATGGTAAATGAGTATTGGCTTCAACTTAAAGTCACCAGCTGCATTAGTCCCTAACAAGAGAATCAGCCTGACCTTTGAAGCTTTGAAGACAGACATTGAGTTAACTCCAGCTTTGAAAGTCCTAGATAGCAACTTTTTCAATATAATACTTTTTCATCTATATTGAAAATATTTTGTTTACTGTAGACCCTTCATCAATTATCTGGGTTTATCTGGGTAACTTCCTGCAGCTTTTACATCAGCACTTGTTGATTCATCTTGTACTTTCATGTTATGGAGATTGCTCCTTTCCTTAAACCTCATGAACCAACCTCTGCTACCTTCCTACTTTTCCTCTGCTACTTCTTCACCTCTGTCAACCTTCACAGAATTAAAGGGAGTTAACGCTTTGCTCTAGATTAAGCTCTGGCTAAAGAGAATGTTGTGGCTGTTTTGATCTTCTATCCAGACCAATAAAACTTTCTGCCTATTAGCAATAAGGCTGTTTGACTTTGTTATCATTCATGTGTTCACTGGAGTAGCAATTTTAATTTCATTCATAAATTTTTTCTTTGCATTCACAACTTTACTGTTTGGCACAAGAGACTTAGCTTTTGACCTATGTCAGCTTTTGACATGCCTTCCTCAGTAAGCTTAATCATATCTAGCTTTTGATTTAAGGTGAGAGACATGTGACTCTACCTTTCACTGGAACACTTTTGGCCATTTTAGGGTTATTAATTGGCCAAATTTCTATTTTGTTTTGTTTTGGGGGATAGAGAGGGGCAAGGAGAGGGAAAGCAACAGGGAAGTGGCCAGTTAGTAGAGTGGTCAGAACACACATTATCAATTTTGTTCACTGTCATATGGGCATGGTTTGTGGTGCTCCAAAACAATTACCAGAATAATATTAAAGATATCTGATCATAGATCACAGAAGAGAAGACTTAAGAGGTAGATGGTATAGGAAACCAATCGGTTGCCACCTTCAGGTGTCAGAGGACCTGTCATGAAGAATGGGGAAGATAAGACTTGTTTAGTGTTGCCTTAGGTAAAGGAATGAGGACAATTGTTTAGCATGTATAGAGATAAGACTACCCACGTGGTCTCCACTGGTAACACAGTAGAGGTCACTGGTAACGCAGTGGGTGGTGTTAAAAGTTCAGGGCCCCCACCTAGCATTCTAGAACTAAATAAGGTATACTCACGGTGGAGGAGGGGAGTTGGGGGGCACCTTGTTAGAGCCTGGAAAGGATGAAAATCTATGCTCCGCATCTGGCCATTGCCACAGTAGTTGTTTTTCCTCTGGTGTTTGGTTGTAGTAGAGCTGTCATTTAAAAATTTTGTGTGTTGCTGGGCTGCTACTTTGGATGGCTTTTGGGGGGGCTTTTTCTATCTCCTTTGGCATTACCACATTGTTAGATTCTCCATTATCCAGTCTGGGATATGTGAGGCAAAAAGAAAACACAAAGAACTTACTGTGCTGTCACTCTTTAGATTTCAAAGACACTAGTCATTCTTCCTTTCTTTCTCCACCTTTCAGAGTCTTCTCATCCTTGTTTTATATATAATGTCCAGAGTATTTAGCTGTACTCACTGGGAGAAATAGAGAAAAGTATGCCTACTTATCTAACCCTTTCACAAAACTGTCCATTGATCAAATGGGCAACTGAGAGATAAAACAAATTCCCTTTTATTAGAGATATTCAAACAGAGTTGGGAACAGTCGATTTGGCTAGTAATGCTATAGACATAAGTTAAGCATTAAATGGTGAGTTGAACAGAAAGATCTCAGAATTTATTTCTAATCTATAGGTTTTATGCTACCATCATTTTATACACATTTAATCCTTTCAATCAAGTATTTACTTAGTGGGTTCTGTATGCCAACCATTGTGCTGAGTGCTGGGGACATAGCAGTGAATAAGAACAAAAAATTTCTCAATTCTCACATAATTTGTTCTAGAGAGGGGAGGCTGACAAGTAAACAAATATTATCAAGATAACTTCAGATATAAGTTGGGGGAAGGGGTGGAAAAAACCACTTTAAATAGGGTAGTCCACAAAGATCTCTCCCAGGAGGTGATATCTTAGCTAGTATTTTAATAATAAGGAGGCAGTCCTGTGAAATTGAGGGGAGAAGGCTGCATACAGATGAAATAGCAATTTGCAAAGGTGGGAACAAGTCAGTTGGGTTAAATGAACAAAAGAAAGCCAATGTGATTTTAGCATAGTAGATAAGTCGAGAGATCATGTTGGGCCTTATGTACCAAGATAAAGGATTTTTATTTTATCCTGAGTTAGATGAAAGACACTTGGAGAGTTTTGAGAAATAACATGATCTGATTCATGTACAGCAGATTTGGTGAACAGTGCTACTTAGCAGAATACAAGTATAAAACAGTTTTGCTTTTCTTCACTACCTTCTTGTTATGTCAAATCCTTTATTTGCTGAGTAACAAATCTCTTCTTAATATCTTGGGCAGATTCCACTACTACCTGGTCACATTTCTTATTAAAAGTTGGCCCAATCTAAAATCATAATTTCATATGAGGTGCAAATCTTTCTCTTCTGTATCACATGCCAGATCTGTAGCTTGAGGTGTCTAAATTGTAAAGATGATCTGGAATCATTTCTCGTCTGTCTCCAGTAGTTTGGAATTGTGCATGTGTGTATGCCTGTGTGTGTGTGTGTGTGCGCGTGCACACACGCATGTGTGGGGGGCTGTGTCAAGTTCTGTAGTTCCCTTTTCTCCACTTTCCTTTTCAGGACCCAACTACTCTGGTCTTAGGGGCATGGGAAAAGGGAACAGGGAAGTAAAGGCAAACATCTCCTAACTGCTAGTATGTGTGGTTCTCTCTGCTGGTGTTCTTGTCTTCTCAGGATAATTGAATATTGATGCCTTTTGAGTTAAAAAGGTTCTCCTATGAGTATTGGGCGCTTCCCTACTGTTTTATTTCCTAAAGTGGGAAATCCAGCTCCAGTTCACCCTCTTCAGCCTCTCTCAGATATTACTCCCACCGCAAACCCCAAAATTTTCTGCTGCCGGGGAACACTTGCCTTGTAGCAAGCCCTCTTGTATAAGGACCCAGCAAAGCAGCTCAAGCTTAGCCATCCTCTGGGGTGACCACTAGATACACAGGAAACATATTTATCCTTGCAAACTGAGTAATAAAATGTTAGGTTTTTTTGTTTTGTTTTGTTTTGTTTCTCTATTTTGAAGGCTCCCACAATTGCTTTGAGTGATTCTCTTGTCTTGAAGAACACCTCCTCTTGGCTCAAGGGTAAGGACACTTTTACAACTGACCTGTAAAAGTGAGAAAAAAGCACTATATTGTCCATTAGGCCAATGATGCACAAGTCTCAGAGTCCTTCCTCCTACCCGTTATATGCTGTTAACATGCTAGGTGGTAACCGAGGTACTTGGATGGATTGTGACAACGATGGTGTTGCTACTTTCCAGAAAGCCTTTGGGAGAGTATTTGGTCCCAGTTGTCAGCAATATTCTTTAGCGTGAAGCACTTCCCATCCCTCCTTATTCTTCACCTCATCCTTTCTCATTTTCTTCATGTTCTTCTTCTTTCTTTTCTTTTTTAAAGTTCCTTATCTAGGCAATCATTATCAAAGTCAGGGCAACAGGAAAATTCACACTCACCACACTGTAATATATTTTTATTTTTAAAAAAAGATTACTCTGACTTCTGTGTAGTGAATGAATTGTAAGGAAAAAAGTGGAAGTAGGGATATTATTAGGGAGCTGGTGCAGTAATCCAGATGAGATGTAATAGAAGCTTGGACCAGGTTAGTAGCAGAGTTGATAAGGATTAGTAGTAGTTATATTCAAAAGACATTGTGTTTTGGATGTACAGTTGGCCTGACATGTCAATAGAATGCATATAGTAAAACATAAATAAAGATGACTACTAAGTTTTTGGCTTAAACAACTGGCTGGAAAGTGGTGCTAATTACTAACATGGATAACAATAAGAGAAGAACTGGTTTGGGTGAGAGCTGTGTTTTGGCCATGTTAGGTTTAAGATGTCTATTAATCACCAATGAGAGATATCTGAATAAGAAGAATGGAACAAAACTAGATTTTTGTGTCACTGAGGTGGCTACAGCAGAACCTTTATAGGTATCTGGCTAATCTGTAATGAGATACCCATGTGGTACCTAGTTCAACCTGTGAGCCAGAACTTCAGTCTTTATGATGACCTATGCCATGTTTTCTTCACAAATGCAACCATTCTGGCTCACCATAATACCTAACAAAAAATCTTCTGTGAAATAGTAAATATCAATACATCGAGGAAAAGGTTATTACAAACCTCAGTGTAAGGACACCTTGAGAATGGCATTACTGAATATAAACCACCCTTATTTTTAACTGCCCTGCCATCCACAGCATAGAACTTTGCTCAGCTGTAGAAAGACAAAGGCATAAAGATGGTCACCGGGGACAGCTAGAGATGAGACAATCTACATAGTGGGGCCAGGTGGACAATGATTGCCAAATAAATTTGTTGGGTATGTGAGAGTCAATCAGCTCTACAATGGCTTCCCTTATGACTCCTTTATAAGTAGCCCTGGTTCCAAATATCTTCCAGGGTGTCAGCTTCAGATAAGCCGATCCCATCAATTAGGTCATCAGGTACATAGAGCTGGAATCCTCTGGCAATATTTTCAATTCTGGAGGCCAGAAAAGCAATAGCAAATACTACTACACCGAGCAAGAGACTCTGGCAGATCTCAGGCAATAGAAGATCTCCTCTGCTAAAAGTTTTCTCTTTGAGTATCTTTCTGACTATAGTGTGTTGTATGATGATCTCCCAAAAGAGGAAAAGTATTAAGTTAAGGATCTTCAGATGAGATAAAGATTATCCAGGTGGCCCTATCTCCAGTGGCAAATGTTTTTATAAGAGACACACAGCAAAAAGGAAAACGCCAAGTGAAGGCTGAGGTAGAGATTGGATTTATGCAGGCACAAGCCAAGAAACACCTGGAGTCACCAGAAGCCCGAAGAGACAAGGAAGGTATTCTCCCCTAGAGCTTTCAGAGAGAATGCATCCCTCCTAACAACATGATTTCTGCCATCTAGCTAACCTCCAGAACTGTGAAAAATATGAATTTCTGTTGTTTTAAGCCACCATGTTGTGGTAGTTTGTTATGTTACCCTAGCAAATACTGACTCACTTTCTTTGTCTCCCTTATTAAAACATAACATACATGCATAAACATATACATAAGTGTACAGCTCAATAAATTTTCACAAACTGAACATGCTCAAGTAATCAGCACCCAGATCAATGTACAAAAGCTTCAACACCCTAGAATTCCTCCTTGTGCTCCATTCTAGTCTACCCACCCTAAGGGTAACCGCTATGAGAACGTCTAATAGCATAGATTAGTTTTAACTCTTTTTGTGACTTATATGAATAGAAACATACAGTTTACATTCATTTCTGGCTTCCTTTGCTTGATTGTGAAATTATTCCATATTGTTGCACATATCTGCAGAGGTTTTTTTTTTTTTTATTGCTGTAGAGAATTCCTCACACAGAATGTTTTCTTTTTCTTTTTCTTTTTTTTTTTTGTTTATTTCATCTAAAAAAAAAAAAACAAAACAGGATATATGTGCGGAACATGCAGGTTTGTTACATAAGTCTATGTGTGCCATGGTGGTTTGCTCTATCTATTGACCCATCCTCTAAGTTCCCTCCCCTCACCCCCACCCCCCAAAAGGCCCTTGTGTGTGTTGTTCCCCTCTCTGTGTCCATGTGTTCTCCACGTTCAACTCCACTTAAGAGTGAGAACATCCTGTATTTGGTTTTCTGTTCCCATACAGAATGTTTTTATCCATTTTATCCATTCTACTGTTGCTGTGCATATGAGGAATTTCTAGGTTTAGGCACTACAAATAGTGCTGTTATGAACATTCTTGAATGTGTCTGTTGATGAGCATATTTCTGTTAGATACCTAGGAGCAGAATCAGTAGGTCATAGGGTATGCTTATGTTCAGTTTTAGCAGGTATTGTAAAACAGTTTTCCTATGTGGTCATACCAATTTGCATTCCTACCAATACTGTATGAGAGTTTCAGCTGTTCCACGCCCTCACCAAAACTTGACATTTTCCAACTTTTTAATTTTGGTAATTCTGATGAGTGTCAGTGTTACATTACCATGGCTTCAATTTGTATTTCTTTGATGGCTGATGAAACTGAGCACTTCGTATGCTTATTGGGCATTTGAATACATTTCAGTCAAATATCTTCAAGTCTCTTGTCTATTTCCCTAATAAATTGTCTTTTTGTATTAATTTGTATATGTTAATTATATATTCTGCATATGAGTCCTTTGCTGGATGTATTGCAAATATCCTCTCCAAGTTGGTGAGCTGCCTTTTCTCTCTTGGCATAACATCTTTTAAAGAGCAGAAGTTTCTGATTTTAATTTAGTTGGCGTGATCAATTTTACCTTTAAAAATGGGGCTTTTGTGTCCTGTTTTAGAAATTTTTGCCTACTCCAAGGTCATAAAAATGTTTCACATATTTTTAAAAAAGATTTATTGTTTTGCCCTTTACTTTAGATCTGTATATATCTGGAGTTGGTTTTCAGTTATGGTGTGATACAAATTAAGATACAGTTTTCAGTTGGGCATGGTGGCTCACACCTGTAATCCCACCACTTTGGGAGCCTGAGGCAAGAGGATCACTTGAGGTCATGAGTTTGAAATGAGCCTGGGTAACACAGTGAGATCCAGTCTCTACAAATAGATTTGAAAATATATATATATATATATACATGGGCATGGTAGCACACTCCTGTGGTCCTAGCTATTCAGGAGGCTGAGGCAGGATGATGACTAGAGCACAGATTTCAAGGCTGCAGTGAGCTGTGATAGTACCACTACACTCCAGCCTGGGCAACACAGGAAGGCCCTGTCTCTTAAAAAAAAAAAAAAAAAAAAAAAAAAGAGATACAGTTTTCCCCATATGGCAACCCAATTGATGTAACACCATTTATTTAAAAGACCATTATTTCTCTGTTGCACTGCAGTGTTACCTTCAGCGTAAATCAGTCGACTATAAATATGTGGATCTGTTTCCGAATTTTACATGCTCAATTGATCCGTTTGTTTATCCTTGCACCAGTATCAAACAGTCATATTTATCATAGCTTTGTACAGAAAATGAAATCTGGTAGTATAAGATTTCCAGCTTTGTTCGTCTTAAAGATTGCCTCGGTTGTTTCTGGACCTTTAAATTTCAATATGACTTTTAGAGTAAGCTTGAAAATTTTGGCCAAAACCACTTTTTGCTTAAGATTCTGTTAAATGTACTTGTTAATTTGGGGAGAACTGACATCTTTATAATACTGAGTCTTCCAATCCATGAATGTCCTCATTTATTTATGCCTTCTTTAATTTCTCTCAATCATGTTTTGCTAGTCTTGCAATTCTTTCATTAGATGTGCTCCTAGGTATTTGATAGCTAATGTAAATGTCATCTTTTTAAATAAATTTAAATTCCTATATGTTGCTGCTATGTAGAAATAAAAGTGACTTAGTATACTGACCTTGCATCCAGTGACCTTACAAATTTTACTTATTAATTGTAATAATTTATAGATTCTTTTGAATGTTATACATATGCAAATATGTCACCTGAGAATAATAACAGTTTTATATACTTTTCTAATTCTTATGCCTTTTATTTTTCTTATCATAATGCACTGGCCATAACTACAGTATAATGTTGAGTAGAAATGCTGATAGTAGGCATTTGTCATTTATTCTTGATTTCAAGAGGAAGGCTTTTGATACTTCATGACTAAGTGTGATGTTTGCTGTAGGTTTCTGTAGATAATCTTTATCAGATTAAGAAAGTTCCCTTTTATACCTACTCTGCTAATAGTTTTTATCTTGTATGGGTGTTTAATTTTTTTCAAAAGCTTTCCTGCATCTCCTTAGATGATCATATAATTTCCTACTTTTTATGTTAATGATTTTGAATGCTAAACCACACTTGCATTCCTAGAACAAGCCCCACTTGCTTGTGATGCATATTCCTTTATATAAAGCTAGATTTGATTTGATAATACTTTTAGTGTCTCAGCATCTATGTTCATGAGAGAGCACTTTGTAGATGTGTTTTCTTGTAATGTCCTTACTGCTTTGTTTTCCATGTTGATCCAGTGGCACAATAACTAAGTCAATGAAGCATATCCTAAGGAAGGCTGCCTCATCCTTGGAATGTCAGGCCTTACTTTATAAGCATCTTTGGACTCCCACACTTTCTGCCTCAGGCTCAGCAACTTGATCAGTAAAGGGCTTTGCCTTTGTGTTGGTCACTCCCTCTCCCTACCTTTTATATGGCTAATGGGAATGCTAGGCTCTTTTGAAATCTCTTGGGTTGATTTTCTCCCTCCTGTAGGTAGGGAGAGGGTGAAAAGGCTATTGTTCTTATTCCTGTCTTCTGTGTAGAGGAGCCCATCTTCTTTTTTGGGGGCAATATTGAGATTGGGTTAGCTTATCCCTTGCAAACTTCCTACATATCCTCCCCTGAAGAGTTGCACCTGAGTCTAACCCTCAGGTTTCAGTCAAGTAGTCCAAAGTAAAGAGTTTTGCTGACCCTATTTCACCACAGGGAAGCCTGGCCTGAGGGCAGAGTAGACAGGCCTGGCTCCTTTCTGATGCATATGACCTATCTTGGTCTAAGTGAAAAAACTGAGACTTCCTCTTTACTCTTTCACCACCTAACTTTTTCCTTAAAGCTAATGGAGTTATCTTTCAAGATTAATGAAGCTCCTCATTTGAAGAGGTTTGCTAATCTTGATTTTTCCCCGTACAGTGATATCAGAACACCTTTTCACTTCAAAGTCGAAGATCACTTCTGAACAAACAAGCTTATTTAATTGATTGAAACATCTAGGAGGGTTAGAGTATAGTTTAAGAGGCTACATACGTATGGCAAGAGGAGGCTGACTTGATTCAAGAAGGGCTGAAGAAGTTTCAGTGGCTTGTTATTAAGCCCAAGCTGCTAGACTACACTTGCCATTTTGGCTGGTGATTCCCAGGTCTGATTTATATGGTGGAGGCCTGGCAGGTTTCTTATGCTCATGAGTAACCCCAGAATGTTTAAAGAGATAGGAATTATAGGAGGTTTCCCTGCCTGTAGGTCAGCTGATCTGTTAGATCTTGCCATTGGGGAAGGAAACTCACATCTTCTGAACACCTATCGTACCCTGCACCATGACTCTTATTTTATGTCTATCTTACCTACATATCACAAAAACTCTACTATGTATGTATTATTGTCCTAGTTTTACAAAGGAGAAAAACTGAAGCCCTGATGGCATGATGTAAATTGCTCAAGGTCATCTAATTAAGAAATGGGATATTAATTTCATTCCACTTGTACTGAATTTCAAAACTGAGTTCTATTAGAATAGGCTGTGTTTGGTTATAGGCAACAGAAAATCAGTTTAACTTAGACACAGACCAGGTAAACAAAAAGGCATTTATTGACTTTATTTTAGGAAGAAATTGCTGGAATAATCTAGGAAGAAGTAGTAGGGTAACTCATGGAACTGAAGAACTGTAAGAACCAAGATTTTGGTGAGCAGAACTAGGGACTCAAAGCTGCTAGTACTCTCCTTTTCTCTGTATATCTCTTATCTTTGATTTTCTATGCAAATTTATTTCATGCTCTTTTACTTCAGACAGGGATTTGTCTACTTGGCAGGAAACATGGCTGACAAGAGCCTCATTTCAGCAACTTCAGTGGGTAAAAATCTTCCTTTTTTCCTAGAATCTACATATCTCAGTAAAAGACTGAGATTGACATGAATTGGGCTTGATCAATCACTGCTGCCAGAGAAAGTGGGATATTCTCCTTGGCAAAACCTAAATCACAGGCCTACCCAGATTTGCGAGAATCTGTTACAAGAAAAGGAGAAGAAAGAAAGGACAGATTAGAAAAAAGTAATTCCCACAGACCATTAATTACATGTGCTTTTCCTACTCACTAGGGACTAGTGCAGAGTATGACAAGCATATTTTCTCAAGGGTCAGATTGTAAATGTTTTTAGGCTTTGTAGGCCACATACTATATCTTCTACTTCTTCATTCTATTTTTCTTTTCCTTGCAATCCTTTACATAGGTGAACACCAGTTTTAGCTGATAGGCCATAGCAAAAGAGGCCTCAGGCTGACTATGGTTTGGCTGGCCAGTTTTCTGAGCTCTGGTTTAGTGAAGTTAAATAGGGACCCAAGACTGAGCCATTTTGAAACACAGCATGCTACAGTATCTTAGGATCTAGTCAACTACACACTGGGAATGTTCAAACCTGTAGCTAAATTCATTAACTGAAATAAGGTAGATACTTTAGTGAGCAAGGCAAGAGGAAATTAACATTGGAGTGCCTTATTGGTGTGAAGTGTCAAGCTAGGCGCTTTATATAACATAACCTCATTGAGTCTTCACAGTAATTTTGTGAATCAGGTACTATTATTATTCTTGTCTGAGAGATGAGGAAACTGAGACTGAGAGAAAAGTGACTTGTTAAAGTCCGCCTAGCCAGTAAGTGCCACAGCCAGCTTCAGACACAAGTTTCTCTGGTTACCAAACCAAAATACTTTACAGTAATTTTAGCATGTCAACTGCAGGTTCTGTGGTTGGTGGGTTGGGGAGGTGGTTCAGTCTAGCAGTAACATCAACAGCAATAGTTGATACCTCCCTAGGGTCGCAAAAGGATGGTAGTCATAATTATCTTTGGGCATCACATCTGTTTCAATGAACTCACCTGGTATTTTTACAGTTTCTTATATTAGACTGACTCTTAATAACCAGCATGGAATACCTTTTCCCCAAGTAAGGCTAGCCAAAGGCCATAGGCAAGGTGTTTTAATAGATAACAAAGGATAGTCACTTCAGTGTTAATAGAATTTTATTCCTTCGAGCTCCTATGGTTGTGTGCTATGTTGATTTGTGGATAGGGATATTTAACCCAAAGTAGATTTTGAAACAGCAGAATATTGTTTTGATGAAGGAATATAGTCAGGTAGACCCCTTCTTTCTGTTTTTCTGCTCTCCCAAATAAGAGAGAACTTGAAGTAGATAGCAGATTCATGTTATGTTTTCAGGAGTGTCTTCTTTTGACAATGATAAATTTGTAGCCTTTGAAATATATCCTTCCAAAAATAAACCAGCACATATCTTCAGAAGTCATCTGACATTGAGTTTTCTGCTTTATCTTTTGAGGTCTGGCAAGGGCCACTAAGTGAAGAAAATGAAGAAAACTTATTTACTGTGTATCTACTATGTGTCAGGTGCTTTCCTAAAATAAGTTTGTAAGTTAGGTAGTATGATTATCCCATTTTAATTTTAATGATTCTTAGTGTATGCTAAGCCTTTCACACCCCCATTTATGAAGAAGTTGAGACTCAGAGAAAGGAAGTGACTTTCTCAAGGTTACACAGCTTAGCAGATCCAAGATAATGATCTCAAGCTAGACACACAAACTCTGCTCTTTTCCCAATAATATACCATACTACAAGCAATTGTTCTCTGGTCCTTACAACTCCTGGACTAAGGCAAGAAAGAGGGTTTATATTTATGAAGTTCCAACATTAGCATTTTGGCCTATGGGGGTTTCTGGAGTTCTCCATTATAGGGATTTGGAGCACAATGAATCATAAGGCATTTTTTGGCATGTAACATACCTTTTGTAAAGATCTATTTATCCCCTGTAAGCTAATGTTTTTGCCCACAACACGTCATGCAAAGTAACTGGCCCAAGCCCACCCCTCTCGCCTGACTTGGTCCTCTCGCAATTCTCATGTCTGTACTTATGGTGCATCGCAAGGTGAAGCCTGTAAAGTTTCTCTTGGGAAAGGTCCCAGTCCCTTCCCTTGGGCCTAGAAAAATAAAATTTTATTTTAAGGTGTATTATGCATAAATAAAAGAAGCAGAAATAGAGGGAAGGAATATGAATGAGTATATGCAATAATAGATAATAGCTTGCTTGCTTTTCTCTATATATAAACCCTATAGTTTACTTTTGCCTGTTTTTTAAAGTTTATGTGAATGGAATCACATGCTATGTTTTCTTTTCTTGTCTCATTTCTTTCACTCAATATTATGTGTATGAGATTCATTGAATATATATGCATTCATTCATGTTGCTAATCATTTTATTGTACAAATATAGAGAAATATAGCATATTTTATGAATTTATGTGTCCTCCTTACATAAGGGCAATGCTAATCATCTATTCATTTCTTCAATTTTAGTTTATGTGCGGTGGAAGTGAGCCTGAGCATTGGTTTCTTCGTCTGTAAAGTGGAGATAACAGAACTAGCTAACTCATCAGTTTGTTGTGAGAATTAAATAAGACAGATATAGGTTTAGCATTCATAGTATCTGGTTGGTTTTTTTATTATTTCCACAATGAGAGGCTTTAATGTACAGAGTATGCAGTTTTGGAGCCACAGATACTTGACATTGATTTCTAGTTCCATTGTTTCTTTCCTTTCTCAAGTATCAGTTTGCTTATTGGCAAGATAGAAATGAGTAATATTCCACAACCAAGTTTTGTCATAGGAGTCCTGCTAAAAATGCAGAATATCTGGCACATGGTAGGCACTTGGTATAGTTTCTTGATTTGTACTTCATTTTTAAAAAGTATTCGAAACTGTAGTGTTTAGAAATCACACTGATGATGACAGAGTATCAATTTCCCAGTTTAACATGGAGAAATAGAACTGGAACTCTGTGTGTATGTGAGTATATATGTGTCTGTGTGTGTGTGAAAGAGAGACAGACACGCGCGCACACACACACACACACACACACACAGAGAGAAGGGGAGTGAAAGAGAGAAGTGATTCAAGGAGAAATAGTGAGACTGTTTTTCTGCGTGTGGCTTTACAGTCAGAGACCTTGCCTAGGAGCATGGAGGAAGAACCCTTGTGAAATAGAGCCTATAAAAGCAATTTTTAAAAATGCTAATCCAAGATGTAGTTTTTCCCTGGGTTGGGGTTCTGATGAGTGATTTGAGTGAGAAAAGTGTACTTATTGCTACATTTGTCTCAGTGTGACAACCAGGCATGAACTACACACCACTGAATGGGAAGAGTTACCCTTGGAATACATGCTGACTAATTAGAAACAATTTTGCCAGATGTTATTAATTGCAGAAAAGCTCCCCTTTCCTCCTCGGGAAGTTGACTCAACCCTTTCAGAACTTTCTGTTGGTTTTGATGGCTGACAAGGAGGGTGAGATATGGAACTATTTTATATCTATTGTGCTTCTTTTGTGTCCTAAAAGGCAGGACCTGAACCTTATCCACTGAGCTGGGTGATCCTTAACAAACGTCAAATCCTGAAGATAGTTCTAGCTTTTTCTCTACACTTTTCTTCTCCTGTTATCCCCCTTACCCCTTGTTGTACCCAACTCCACTTTATCTCCCAGATGTGAATAAAACAGCTACTGAAAAGCTGTGATATCACTGAGTATAAAAGGCTAACCAAAGGCCAAAGGAAGGCTGGACTCTTCCATTAGCTCACTTTTGATAAGTCGCTTCCTTTTTCTGGACCTCACTTTTACCATTTGTCAAATGGGAATAAGACACTTCCCAGTTCTCATAGGGTCGCTGAGGAAATTGTTAGTACAAGTTGTGCAAACTGAAAGCCTTCAGTATACCTAAGGCATAATAAAAACAACCAATACTTATTGACTCATTAAGTTCTTACTATGAACTTGGTACTCTTCTAAACTCTTTATTCAAAATAATTTGCTTAATCTTCACAACATGAGGCAAATATGATTGTCATCTTAAATGTATGGAAGAATTAGGTGAGGCTGAGAGAGGTGAAGTCACTTGCCCAAAGTCATATGGTCTAGTAAGTGGGAGAGCTGAGTTTAAAGCCAGAGAATTGGACTGTCTATATTCTTAACCAGTTTGCTATTCTGTCTCTTTGCTGTTATTACTACATCACTCATGCCTTCTCATTTGCTAAAGTTCAACTCAAGTCCCATCCCTTCAGAAAGACTTGTCTAACCACTCCAGCCATTAGCTAAATACCCCCTCCTGAGTTTTTAATGATGCTTTGTTACTAATTTGATGCCTAACCCTATTGCCTTATGATTCCCAACATACTTCTACTTGAGATTTTTATAGATGTTAAGCTCATTTGGTCAGATATATTGTAAGCTTACTGTGAATGCATGTTGTATCTCATACTTTGGTATCCCCCATAGTATTGAGGATAAGGTAAAATGAAGAACTTTCAGAAACAGAAGTACTCTGAAAGATTTTTTAGCCAAGGCTCTCTTTAAATAATTGTCTGACTATGGCAAAATAAAAAAAGTAATAGAAACAGGATGATCATCTTTCTTGCACCTAATGGTGTACATTTTTATTAGTGCAGCTCATGAGTGGTTGGTTAATTCACGCATTTCTTTGACTAACAATATTGTGGTATTATATGTTATAACAAGCAGTGAAACAAAACAGAGTGAAAACAGAAAGGGATCATAACAAAGTCTCTGCCCTCAAGGAGATTACAACTTAGTAAGGGAAGGTTGATATGTATATTAGTACATGGGACAACATATTTAAGAAAATATTTAAGTATTTAAGTAAATATGTGTAGGAAGAGTGGGGAAACACAAAATTGGAGCAAAAGGTAAAGCAGCCATGGCAATTTTCCTGGACGAGGTGAATCTGGAGCTAAATGTTGGCCATTGAGTCCATGCTTATTAGAAGGCCAAGGTGAGGAAGCATTTCCAGTAAAGAAAGTAGCATAAGCTATTTGACATGGAAGTGTGAAATCATTGAAGTCCTTATATATCACACTAAAAATTTTGGATTTTATTCTATAATCATTAGGAAGACAGTAGACAATTATTTTAGCAGCAGTTAGAGAATGGGCTAAAAGGGAACAAAGCTGCAGGGTACAGGGAGACCAATTAAAAGACCAGACATATGAAGGGAGAACTAATTAGAATACTACGTACATGAAGGTCTTGACTAAGGCAGCAGCATGGAAGATTGGGAGGAAAACACAGACAGGGCATATATTAACAAGAGAGAAAAAGAAGGGCTTAGTTGCTAGCTGAACATGTGGAGGGTGAATTAAAGGGAGAAATCTAAGAGCATGCATGTGCAAGTTTATTACAGCTTAGGTGACTGGATAAATGGTGGTGTCATTTACTGAGATTGAGAACACAGGATGAAAAACAAAATTGGGGGAAACAACTATGAGGGTAGGTTTGGACATAGTGAGTTTTAGATTTCTGAGAGTATACAGGTAGATATTTTAAGTAGGCAGACAGTTATATGGAACTGAAGTTCAGGAGAAAAGGTTGGGCACTATCTCATTTAACCCTCACAAAGAGTTTAGGATTTAGGAAATATATTTGCCCCCTTTTTACTAACGAGGAAAACAAGGCTTAGAAGAGGTTAAGTAATTCACACAGTTAGTAAGTGGCAGAGCCAGATTTAAACCCAGGTCAGTCCTACTTTAACACCTGCATGCTCAATCACTGCTGTAAATAAAGTACTGGCAGTGGATGTGATTGTTGAAGGTACACATATAGACTGCAAAAATAAGAGGGTCAATAGGTGAAACCTCTAGGCACAACAAACTTTTAGGTGTATGAAGAAGAAAAGAATACAGAGGGAACTGAGAAGGAACTATCAAAGAGGTAAGAGGAGAAGCTGGCATGAGAGGTATGGCAGAAGCTGAAAGTAGACCACAGTCAAAGGCCATGGAGCAGGGGTCAAATAAGCAAGGTTGCTGCAAAGAGACCTCAGGACCCAGCAATAAGGAGGTTGTTGATACCTACTAGAGCACTCTCAGAGGAGTGGTGAGAGTATAATCTGGAGTGCAGCAGATTGTAAAGTGAGGGAATTGAGAGAATGACATGATACCCTTTTGAGGTGCTTATCAGTAATGAGGAAGGGAAAGACAGGGTGGCAGTTTGACAAAGACGCAGAGTAGAGGAATATTTTTTTCCAACTGGGAAGTGGTTGGGTGGAGTGGGATACATGGTTTGAGGAGTGGGCAAAGATAAAGAATATCAAATATGGGGGAAAAATCAGGAATCTGACACATTAAAAGCACTGCCAAGTGCAGCACTAAAGGCCTCGCTGAGGATGGAGCACATGGATTTGTAGGTGCCCTGATGCATCTTGTTGTATGATAGCTGTAGCCTCACTTAACAGCTTTATTGTGGGAAGGACACCACACAAAATTTGTTCTCAAACTTGTTCCAGCCCAATGGTCCTGAAGGGTATGACATGAATAACTAACAATTTCTGTGCACTTACCATCTCCAAGGCACTGTTTTAAATGTTTTACATATGTTAACTCATTTAATCCTTGCAACAACCATACATTTTAAGAGCCTGTTTTCATTCCCATTTTACAAGTAAAGGAACTAGAACACATTATTTCTGAGGGCTCTGTTCTGTTCTATTGGTCTATTTCTCTGTTTTGGTACCAATACCATGCTGTTTTGGTTACTGTAGCCTTGTAGTATAGTTTGAAGTCAGGTAGCGTGAGGCCTCCAGCTTTGTTCTTTTGGCTTAGGATTGACTTGGCAATGTGGGCTCTTTTTTGGTTCCATATGAACTTTTAAGTAGTTTTTTCCAATTCTGTGAAGAGAGTCATTGGTAGCTTGATGGGGATGGCATTGAATCTTTAAATAACCTTGGGCAGTATGGCCATTTTCATGATATTGATTCTTCCTATCCATGAGCATGGAATGCTCTTCCATTTGTTTGTGTCCTCTTTTATTTCACTGAGAAGTGGTTTGTAGTTCTCCTTGAAGAAGTCCTTCACATTCTTTGTAAGTTTGATTCCTAGGTATTTTATTGCCTTTGAACAATTGTAAATGAGAGTTCACTCATGATTTGGCTCTCTGTTTGTCTGTTATTGGTGTATAAGAATGATTATGATTTTTCCACATTGATTTTGTATCCTGAGACTTTGCTGAAGTTGCTTATCAGCTTAAGATTTTGGGCTAGCAAACTGAGGAGACAGGATTTATACAGGAGTGGTCTAAGTATGATTCCATGCTTATAACCACAATGCTGTAACTATGACTCACTATAAGGCAGTGATTATCCACTAAGGCTAGAGTGGGTGTGGAGTTTAGCTCCCACTTACAAGTGAGAACATGCAGTATTTGGCTTTATGTTCCTGTGTTAGTTTGCTGAGGATGATGGCTTCTGGCTTCATCCATGCCCCTGCAAAAGACATGATCTCATTCCTCTTTATGACTCCATAGCATTCCATAGTATATATGTGCATATTTTCTTTATCCAATCTGCAGTTGATGGGCATTTAGGTTGATTCTATGTTTTTGCTATTGTGAATAGTGCTGAGATGAACATATGTGTGCTTGTGTCTTTATGGTAAAATAATTTACATTCCTTTGGCTATATGCCCAACAATGGATTGCTGAGTCTATTGGTAATTCTGTTTTTAGTTCTTTGAGGAATTGCCACACTGCTTTCCATGATGGCTGAACCAATTTACACTTCCACCAGCAGAGTATAAGCATGTCCTTTTCTCTGCAACCTCGTAAGCCTTGGTTATTTTTTGACTTTCAGTAATAGCCATTCTGACTGGTTATTGTGGTGTTGATTTACATTTTTCTAATGATTAGTGATGTTGACCACTTTTTCATATGCTTGTTGGCTGCATGCATATCTTCTTTTGAAAAATGTCTGTTCGTGTCCTTTGCTCACTTTTTAATAGAGTTGTTTGCTTTTTGCACTCAAATTTATGTCCTTTTAGATTCTGAATATTAGAACTTTTTCAGAAGTACACTTTGCAAAAATTTTCTCCCATTTTGTGGGTTGTCTGTTTACTCTGGTAGTTTATTTTGCTGTACAGAAGCTCTTTAGTTTAACTCTATACCATTTATCAATTTTTGCTTTTGTTGCAATTGCTTTCGGCATCTTTGTCATAAAATCTTTTCCAGTTCAGATGTCCAAAATGGTATGTCCTATGTCTTCTTCCAGGGTTTGTATAGATTTAGGTTTTATGTTTAAGTCTTTTATCCATCTTGAATTAATTTTTGTATGTGGCATAAGGAAGGGGTCCACTTTCAATCTTCTGCCTATGGCTAGACAGTTATCCTAGCACCATTTATTGGGTAGTCCTTTCCCTATTGCTTGTTTTTGTCAGCTTTGTTGAAGGAGAGATGGCCGTACGTGTGCAGCATTATTTCTGCGCTCTCTATTCTGTTCTATTGGTTTATTTGTCTGTTTTTTTTAATCAGTAACATGGGATTTGGTTGCTGTAGCCCTCTAGTATAGTTTGAAGTTGAGTAAGTAATGTGATGCCTCCTGCTTTGTTGTTTCTGATTAGAACTGCCTTGGCTATTTGGGCTCTTTGTTGGTTCCATATGAATTTTAAAATATTTTTTTTCTAGTTCTGAGAGGAATATTATTTGTAGTTTGATTATTTGTAGTGTTATTTGTAGCATTGAATCTTTAAATTGCTTTGGGCAGTATAGACATTTTAATGATGTTGATTATTTCTATTCACAAGCATGGAATGTTTTTTCTGTTTGTGTCATAACTGGTTTCTTTGAGCAGTGTTTTGTAATCCTCATTGTTGAGACATTTCATTTCCCTAGTTAGCTTTATTCCTAGGTATTTTATTCTTTTGTGGAAATTGTGAATGGGATTGCATTACTAATTTGGCTCTTAGCTTGGATGTTTTTGGTGTACAGAAATGCTACTGGTTTTTTATGCTGATTTTGTATCCTGAAACTTTGTTGAAGCTGCTTTTCAGACCCAGGAGCTTTGGGGCAGAGACTATGGGGTTTTCTGGATACAGAATCATGTCATCTGCAAACAGGGATACTTTGATTTCCTCTCTTCATATTTGGATGCCTTTTATTTCTTTTTCTTGCATGATTTCTCTGGCTAGAACTTCTCATACTATGTTGAATAGGAGTGGTGAGAGAGCGCATCCTTGTCTTGTGCCAGTTTTCAAGGGGAATGCTCCCAGCTTTTGCCCATTTAGTATGATGTTGGCTGTGGGTTTATCATAGATGACTCTTATTATTTTGAAGTATGTTCCTTCAATGCCTAGTTGGTTGAGGGTTTTTAATATGTAGGGATGTTGGATTTTATTGAAATATAAATGCTGTTTTTGATGAGGTGTTCAGAGAAAGCCTCAAAGTGACATTTGAACAGAGAGTCGAATGATGTGAAGGAATCAGCCATGAGAATAAATCTAGCAGAATGGAGTTCTTATCAGACTAAATAGCAAGTGTAAAGACCATGAAGTGGGAACACATTTGACTTGTCTGAAGAACAGCAAGAAGGCCAATGTGGCTAGAACAGGGTGAAGGAGGGGAAGAGTCATGCCAGATGAGACTTGTGATGTGAACAAAAACTAGTTTTTCCTCTTCTGTAAACTGTGGATACTTATAGAGCTGGAGTAAGGAATAAATGAGATAATGCATGTAAAAATCCTGATACAATTCTGGCACATGGCAAGTGCTCAAAAACTAATATATGCCATCATTGTTATTGTTATCAGACCGAACATGCCTAGTTTTACCACGCAAGTGGCAGAGTTTGAATTAGACGTATGAGTCAGAGCAGGAGCTTCTTCATGGAGCAGGCAGAGACAAGAGCATGAGCAGAAATGAAGTAGCCATAAATAGGAAGCAAGATACTTCACTGGCACAAACAGACTAGAGTGGTGTCACACAGAATGACTGATATTTAATATGGGGGGAACATTGACAACAGGGCTGGAAACCATTAAATCAAGATGGCTAACAAGGAGAAGATCACTAATCTGAGAGTCAGGAGGCTTTGTCTTCACATCCATAAAATAGAAAAGGTAACTACTTCCTAAAGTTGATAAGATTAATGAAAGCACCTAGCACAGAGCTGGGCATGTAAGAAGGGTAGAAAATATGGGCAGTTGAAAATTGTTAAGAACTAGGATGCATGAAGAGGCTTCTTGGGCTAGAGAATAGAGAACTCTGTTGTCCATGCCATATTTGCTCCACAGGTGCAAGTCTCAATTGCTAAATGGCATTCATAATGATTGCTTCACACTCCTTCTGTTTTCATCCTCATTTGTTTCTTAAATTCATGGCTTTATATTCTGACTGTAGTCCACTGACTCTGACCCCATCAGAATTCAGTATTATTCCACACTTTCTCTTCCTGCATTTGGACCCGTGGCATGCCATTTTGGTTTTGTATGCACCTCTGGTCTCCTGTGCAACTGTACTGTTTAAGGGGAAAATGAGGATTCCTTGGACTTGAAGAATCTATCCTCAATCCTGGTCCCTTAATAAGACAATGAAGAAAGAGAGTAAAATGCAGGCATCTGTCCATACAGGGGTCCCACCATCATCACAGGACCAGTTCATTATCTCCAGATGCTCGCTGTTCCTGAATCCATTTAATAATGAGGTTGACTCAATACTAAGCCTCTGCACTCCACCCCCACCCACTATACATAAATTTTTAACTGTTTTGTACTTAGGGTAGAAAGAGAAAAAGGAAGATATTTATTTGGCACTTCTTGTCTCAGGCAAGAATTAGTCTGCACTATAGGGCAGATAAATTAGTTTAAAAAAATTAGTAGAGTCAGCTATCAACAAAGTCAGTGGAGCAGAGCCAGAAGGAATGATGCAAGAGACAAGTCATTTTAACACTTTCTGGAGCTAAGTGGGACATAAAAAAATAGTTTGAAAGTATTTTGAATTAGGGGATTCAGTTTGTGCCTAACATCTGTCCAAACCTGCTTCTTGTCCTCTGAGTCAGAGTTAATCTGATCTTGGCTTAAAACCCCTGGAAAAAGAAATTAACCAGCTAGATCACTGCTGCTTGGGAATATATTATACCAGGAGCCAGCATAATCAAGAAGAATGTATTGGCCACATCATTCTGGAAGACTTGCTGTTTGAGGTTTGACAACCCTGTAAAAACAATAACCATTGGACTCTGGGCTCTGGCAAACAGATTCCCAGTCCATTATACAACACTGAGGAAACTGTATAGCATTTTGGGTCTGAATAAGGAAAAGATTTTCTGTAAAATTATTTATTTTTCTGTACTCCATTTAGGCTATTTGTTTATGTATGGGGTTGATGTGTGTAGCTGTGGCTTGCTAAGATAGTTGAAACTGTTTAAAACAATGTTCACGTTGATATGGAACTCATATCAATATGATGGCAAAGGGTCTGGTATATGTTATCTTGTGAAGAGATGCAGGATTGGAGTTTCAGGAAATGATGGAATTACCTAGGTCTCTAGAAGAGAGGGAAGATAGGAGTATAAACAACCTATTTTAAATTCCAGTAAAAATTTTGGCGGAAGATCAAGGCACATTGGAAATTAACCAGCAGATTTAGGGAGTTACATATAACCTAAGCTGTCTGGCAATTTCAAAAAACAACTATTCCTGGTGTAACCCTATTAGCTGACAATTGAGACAATATAAAATGCTGTCACCTTGCCCTTGCACTATTCCTGCCAGAAAACATCTAAGGCCCTTTCATAATAGTCACTTGCCAAGGTGCAAGAATATACTGTCTTTCAGGTATCTATCTCACTTTGTTACAAGGTAATCATATTGACACACATTTTCTGGAAGGCATGTTCTGGGAGAAAATAAAAAATCTTAGAAATATTCATAGGTTTTGATCTAGAAATCCCCACTTTGAGACTCCAGCCTAAGGAAACATAAAAAAACCTATGTAGTTAGGGAATTTTGTCAGAAAACATTATTAACCTGCAGTATTTAAAAGAATGTTTACTGTTCCCAAAATGCCATTCAAATGCATGTATTGTCTATTGTTTGGGGATGGGAACTAGTTTTGCAAAAAAACACCTAATGTTGTATAATAATGCTCCAGTGATCTTGCTGGTTAAAAATACAGTATTTTTGGCCATAAAACATATAGTAAGAGAAAACTTTTGAAGGTGATGGATGTGTTTATGGCATTGACTGTGGTGATGATTTCATGGGTATATACTTATCTCCAAACTCATAAAGTCGTATACAATAAATATGTACAGCTTTCTGTATGTCAATCATACCTGAATAATGTGGTTCAAAAATGATATACATATACCTTTATGCATAAGATTGTTAATTACAGCAGTGAGGATTTTCATAGTAACACATTTCAAACAATCTTAATGTCCAATAACAGGAAAAGACTAAATGAATCATGTTGTGATGAAATACTATGAAGCCAGTAAAATGATGTTTACATGGTGTTTTAAAAAATGAAATTAGAGAGGGGGCGGAGCAAGATGGCCGAATAGGAACAGCTCCAGTCTCCAACTCCCAGCGCGAGCGACACAGAAGACCGGTGATTTCTGCATTTTCGACTGAGGTACTGGGTTCATCTCACTGGGGAGTGCCGGACGATCGGTGCTGGTCAGCTGCTGCAGCCCGACCAGAGAGCGCTGAAGCAGGCGAGGCATCGCCTCACCTGGGAAGCACAAGGGGGAAGGGAATCCCTTTTCCTAGCCAGGGGAACTGAGACACACAACACCTGGAAAATC
>NW_012104013.1:0-2717 GCF_000951045.1 Mandrillus leucophaeus
AAAAGCTAAGGCTATTAAAAAGAGACTGGATGTATGAAGATGCTTTATTCATCAGAAATTGATAGGTGAAAATAGTCACCTAATAGGAGGATTTATATGGTATAATTAAGGTCAAACACAGTGTAAGTTATAGAGAAGATTCTATTGGCTCTTCATACTGCTATGAGTAACAAATTAAAGAAAAAAAGAAAAAAAAAAAAAATTACATTCACTTCTAGACTGTTATGTATTATTCATCCATTGAAATATAAAAATAAAAGGTTTCTAGATTGGCATACATTCTTTGGATTTCTGGTTAATAGATTTGTGAAAATCAAGTGACTTTCATCATCCACAGGAAATAGTGAGTAAATATTTCCCTTGCATATAAATTGCAATATTTACATTTTAAACATTTTATAAAAGTTAAATGGACATAAGATCATTACAAAGAGGGTTTTACATACATACCCATTTTCGAAAGTTGTCTAATTATTCTTTTAGTTTTATACATTCACAGAAACTTCATTATCAAAACAATAGTTAATTAAACATGTGGACTTGAATATAAACAGCAGTTTTGACAAGTTTATAAAAAAATGTAAATCTTAACAACAGGAAATTATAATTCTTTTAGGACATTCTTTAAGCAATTAGCTTTATACTTCAAATTTGCCCTCCCAAATCCCTGGTGGTTACAGATTTACACAAAAAATACATTCTACTTATGTCTGACTATAAGAATAACTGTTTAAAATAGAAGATAAAAAACATGTAAAAGAAAAAGACTTCTATGGTTGTTATCCTAAGATTCTCTCCTCATACCCCCTTTTCCTTGGCTTTTTCATAATCGGAGGGAATTAGAACCTACCCTAGTCGAATAAGCTAGTAAAAATAACGACAATTCAAGCCCAATATGAAGCCCAAGACAGGGTGGGCATACCCAGTGATGACACACGGTGTCGTCAATTCCATTTCCCTGGCAAAACTTCCTCCAAAGGACAGAGTCTAGATGATTGTTTCCTCCTTCTCTATCCATTGCCGAGAACCTTTTCTAGAAACCATGTGTTGTTGTTGTTTTTAATTATTTGAAGTACATCTCAAACTTCTCCTGTTCTTTACCTATAAATCTTGGTAGCATCTAGTCTCGGTATTACTTTTATTTTCATTGTGCCTATTTATGTTCATTTCAGTCGGTCTAGGCAATGATGCTTGATAACTTCACTAACAGTATTTCTATGATATTTCTTTTTCAAAATCTATAATACTCATTTTCTAGTGCATTGAATTTTGTCTTCTGTATGTAAATTTCAATTTAAAAAAACATTATCACTAGTGTTAATCATTTGAATCCACTCCTATGACTCATACCTTAATTGTCTCTGTTCTCCAAAATACTCCATCTGCTCACTTGAAAAATGAAGATTTACCTTCACAAACTCTCACTTCTGCCATGTAGCTTATGATGTTTCTTCTATTTGGAATGCCCTCCTCTTTCAATATAATATCTTAAATAAACCCAGTGCATATCCTTAAAAATCTCCTTTATTATTTGTTAAATCTCAAGGATTCAACAAAATAGGCAATGAAAAAGAAAAGAAGCGTGAACTCTGTCATGACGGTAATATACAGAGGATAAGAGATGGGCATCCAGGCCAAAAGCAGATTTCATGGAGAATGTAATCTCTGATTTCAGACACAATACGTGATTGAATAATCAATAATATTTGATACCTACTCAAGAATACATGTAGAAGTATGAAGTATTCTTCTGCTAGACTTTTTTTTAGAAAGAAAAATAAGTCTATGTTCACCACAAAAGAAGTTCACATGTACTACTAAACTGTGGTACAAACACCCTAATGTGAAAATATAAGTAGTTCAGGAGACATACACATAAGGAACAGAAAGTAGTTCATTATGGTTGGAACCTAAAGCACAAGGCAAGAATAGAGTCAGATGACAGTAAGCAGGGAAGAGGGGACGGATCAAGGAAGATTCTTGTGGCATGCTGAGGAATTCATTTTACAGGCACAGTATAATATCAAATCTGTATAACATTTGTCGACAAGGAAACAAGAAGCAGAATTATATTTCCTTTGGTCAAAGAAAATAATGTTTCAGACTGATTTCTGATACATATTGAGCCATTTTCCAATGACTATATGTGATTCACAGCAAAAGGTATAATTGTTTTTTAAAGAGTTTCTTTTGAAGAAAACTAAAATTATTTAATGGTTCTTATGTATCAGAAGCATTAAGCTGCAAGCTTTACTGATGTACTAATATATAGACGTTAGTTGTTTATGGATGATAGCTTAGGACTTCTTGCAGTCACTTAAGAGCACGTATAAACTAGGTGTAGAAGGTTAAGATAATAGTTAATGAAGTCTAATTGTGTCTTAAGCATTACGTATGAATTAGAATGTGAAAATGTCTCTCCTAAAAGTTGTCCTCTCCTGGCCCTGAATATCTATGATTCTGTTACTGTTAACATTTTTAAAGAATTAACCCACTGGGTTAAATGAGGTAGACTCTTAGGCTAAGGCCCATAGCAGAGGACAAGTGGATTTAAAGTATGGAAAATATGGAAAGTTTATCTTGGCTGCATTATGAAGACTAAATTCAAAGCAAGTGTTAAAAGTAGTAATATCTGTTAGAATGTGTCGCAATAGACGATGACAGCTGATCAATTAATTATTATCAGTGGCAAGAGGATCACTCAATTTTTATGAGAT
>NW_012104013.1:3832-5833 GCF_000951045.1 Mandrillus leucophaeus
TTGTTTGAGATCACTATCTTATCAAATTTAGTCTTCTTAACATGACTATGTCTTAATATGACTATGACTATGTTAGAAGCAACAAGCTAAATGTGTGTAAACATAGACTGGTGTTCAGGTGGTTATATTTAATTCTCAACCTATTATCTTCATCATCGAGCAAAATAGTGATATATAGGTAATAAATACAAAGACACACGTACACTGATGAAGACAAGGAAAGCAAGTTTTGTATTACTTTATTCTTTTAAAAGTTTTAAGTTGAGTCAATAATAAGTTTGTAAGAAGTTTCTAGGAAGTATGTCTCATGGCTTAAAGTCAGCACTGCAAAGAAATGCTTTCCTTTTAAAAAATGTCTACCATTAAGACAGCAATTTCATATGATTGTTATCAACTTGGTTTTTCCCCAAATCTACAAAGCAGCTACTGTCAACCTTTCAACATTTACTGAAAATAACCCTTCATCAGAGCACCTAGATTCATACACAATACTATTTCACCATTAAGTTTGAAGACTTGATTCATGTACCTGTGAACCTCTGAAATTTCCTACCATTTTCCAACCTTTTAGTGATTTAGGAGAGAGTGAAGAAAGTGTGTAGCAACTAAAAAGTTACAATCAAAATGAACCCCTTTTTTTGCTTTTTCTTTTAAGAGGTGATGAACATTTCTCTACATTCAAAAAAGTGAGAAGCTTTTCTCCTTAACTTTGTGAGGATAGCGGAGAACCCACCGAATCGCCAATAAATGTGTTTTACAGAATCATTTGGAAATTTATTGCTAGGATTATCTTTAAAGCGTCTTAAAAATAAAACTATGAATTAAGTGTGAGCTGATTTGCCCTCATCTAGCTATGTCTAAAATATTGCTCTTTGCATATGTAAAAATGTCCTTAAACATGCGCTTATCTTTACTTCATGATGTATACTTTTCAACTTTCTAACAAAGCTTAAATCAGAGTTGGTATTATTAAAATTTGACAGAAGGGCTGCAAATATGTTAAACTGTGTGGAAAGTGGACTGAAAACATTACATTTAAAAAGGATATTTGAAATAGGAAAGAAAATTATATGTAGCAAACGTGTCTTAAAATCTCTGTTTTAAATTATGCAGGAAAATTAGAGGATCTTTAAACATAAAAAATCTAGACAAGAAAAAAAAGATCTTGATTCAAGTCTTTCATCATTATTTACTGATAGTCTTATTAAAGAAAAAGATACTCAATTTATTTTCTATAATTGGAAATTAATGTAGCATATTTTTTTCTAGAAAATGTTATATTAAAAGAGCTACTTAATGATAAAAGTGCATGAGAAATCATTGATTTATCTTTGATTTTACCAAGTTAAAAATCAAGATCTTTTCTTTCCTTCTTATAACTTAATTTTCCACATTATACAGTGAAAAATATAGAATTATCAGACAATATCCCAGTTATATTCTGTATTTTTAGAGATAAAACAAGTATGATACCTTCATAGGAGGTCCAAGATTTGTTCCTGATCATTCCACTGACTCTATCATTAAAAAAATGGTTTCCTCTTTGTGATGTCTCTTACTTCTTTGTTGTGTTTTATTTCTAGTTATATGATGCAACTTACCAACATTATAGGACCAAATAGTTATAGAGGTTAAAAGATACTTAAAAAATTACACAGTAAAAATTATGCAAATATTAGTGAATTTAAGGCAAATAATGTTAAACCCTAGAGTCATTCTTTAAGATAAGCCCGCCTCCTTCCTGAGTAGTGAGGATTTTTTTTTTTTACCAACTAATATTTCTGTCTCTCTAGAACTTTCTCTCTCTCTCTTTTCACTTTCTCTTTCATGATGCAGGACATTTGTAGTTATTTCATTTCCTTGGAAGAATCTATTGTGTTTGCAGTTGAGCACGATATTGAGTAAATTGCCACACTGAGTGTCTGACTCTATCTAGACCTTATTTATTTTTCTCATCTAAATGATTAAGTCTCCTCATGACTCTTCAGACATTTTTTTTTT
>NW_012104013.1:9128-9432 GCF_000951045.1 Mandrillus leucophaeus
GTACAGCTGCCACTTGAAAGGAAATGTCTCAGGGTTTTTATGAGTGATCAAACGCACATTGGATAATTATCCACATTTATTTTTGAGGAGTCCATAAGATTCATCAGTGAATACTCTTCACTTTGAGAGAAACAATGCATTGCCACAGGGCATGTCACACTGACATATTGTTTCTTCAGAAACTAGCAGCAAGAACTGAGGTAACTACAAAACTGCAAGTATTATAATATAACCTTAGTCCATCTGGATGCATGAGATAGTTTTAAGTTTCATTAAGCTTTTATTAGAATCATGACAACTGTCC
>NW_012104014.1:0-2686 GCF_000951045.1 Mandrillus leucophaeus
CCATAATACTGGTCATAATATGGTGTAATTTTCTTTTTTACTGCTTCTAAGTCTATGACAATATTCCCCTTTTCAATCCTATATTGTTGGTCTTTGTGTGCTCGCTTTCTATATCTGTCTTTTGGTCAGTCTCGCCAGGGTTTATCCATTTTACTAGTCTTTAAAAAAAACAAATTTTAATGTTGTTGTTTTCTTTTTCATAATTTCCACTATCTTTATTCTTTTCATTCATTCTTCTTTTAAAATTCCTTGGGTTTAATTCACAAATTTTTAATTAATTTCTCGAGCTAGATATTTTGAGATTGCTATTTTTCACCCTTTCTACTTTTCTTATGTATGCCTAAAATTCACATAAATGCATATAAATTATTCCTGTAAGTATTGCTTGGGCTATCTCCCAAAAATCTGATATGTTACATTTTGTTATGCTTTCAAAATATTTTCTATTTTTATCATGGTTTCTTCTTTGATCCTTGGCTTAGTTATCAATGTCTTTCTAAATTTACAAATATTGAGAAAGCTTTAGTCCTCTTTTTGATATTGGTTTCTAGTTTAATTGCACTGTAGTCAAAGCACACGGTAGGTCTGATTTCAACCCTTTGGAATTGGTTAACACTTGCATTACATGTTTGGGAACATTACGTATTTTAATTTTTTTGGGTGAAATTTTCTACATATGTTCATAAGAGTCAAGTTTGTTAGCCATGTTTTAAAAAAATCTATTCATACTGATTTTTCATGCATTGGTTTTATTAGCTAGTAGAAGATAGGCACTGAAATTTTCCATTATGATTATAGGTTTGTCTATTTATAGTTCTTCTTTATATTGATGTTTGTAAATTGAGAATTTTATAATTCTAGATGAATTAATTCTTTATTATATGACTATACATTTAGAATTTTATAATTACAAATGAATTAATGTCATTATGAAGTGCTCCTCTTAATTCTCATAAAGCTTTTATCTTAATGACTAGCTTGTATGATACTGGTGTAGCTACGCCATTTTTCTTTTTTCTTATTGTTAGTGTTTGCACTCTTCTCCTTTCACGCCTCCTATTTTCTTATGTTTAATATTGCTACACATATGTAAATAGCATATAGTTGTTTTTGAAATATCCAATTTGACAATATAAATTTTGTAAATGCTTTAACATAATTGCTGATATTTTAGGTTTATATCTATTGTCTTATTGTATTTTTATTTTCCCATATATACTTGATTCATTTCTGCTTTTTTTTTTACAACAGTTGGATATTTTATATTATTCCTTTTATTTTCTCCATTGTTTGGGAGTTTTTCCTATTTTGTCATCCTTTCAGTGTCCGCTTTAGAGATTGCAACATGCCCCTTGCCTTAACAAAGCCTAGTAGTAATTGCTAAAAATTGACAAATGGGAACTAATTAAACTAAAGAGCTTCTGCACGCAAAAGAAGCTATCAATAAACAGAAAACCTACAGAATAAGAGTCAATATTTTCAAACTATGCTTCTGACAATCGTCCAATATCCAGAATCTATAAAGAACTGAAATCTACAAGCAAAAACCAAAAAACCCCATTACAAAGTGGGCAAAGGACATGAACAGACACTTTTCAAAGGAAAAAACACATGCGGCCAACAAGCATATTAAAAAAAGCTCAACATCACTGATCATTAGAGAACTGTAAATCAAAACCACAGCGAGAGGGGGTAAGGGACAGCAGGTGCCATGTCTGGCCACAAAGATGGCAAGAAGAAGCCTTTGAAAAGTCCAAGAAGCAGGCCAAGGAGATGGACGAGGAAGATAAGGCTTTCAAGCAGAAACAAAAAGAGGAGTAGAAGAAACTCAAGGAGCTAAAAGTGCAGCTGCAGGGAAGGGGCTCTTGGCCAGATGTGGAATTATGAAATCTGGCAAAAAGTAAACTGTTCCTTGTGCCTGAGGAGATGGTGACCCTTGATTTCATTTGTATTTAAACATATCTATTCCCTGCCATAACGTCTTTTGCCACCTATAACTGAAATGAAGTGTTGTCTTGGAACTGTTGTACATGTAAGCATAAACTTTTATTAAAAAAAAAAAAAACAACACACACAAAAAAACCAAAACAAAAAAACCCACAGTGATATACAATCTGACACCAGTCAGAATGGTTATTATCAAAAAATTCAAAAATAACAGACGCTGGCGAGGCTGTGGAGAAAATGAAACACTTACACACTGCTGGTAGGAGCGTAAATTAGTTCAGCCAGTGTGGAAAACAGTGTGATGCTTCCCCAAAGACCTAAAAACAGCATTTCCATTGACCCGGCAATCCCACTACTGGGTATATACCCAAAGGAATACAAATCATTCTACCATAAAGACACTTGCATGTGTATGTTCATTGTAGCACTGTTCACAATAGCAAAGACATGGAATTAGCCTAAATGCTCATCAATGGTAGACTGGCTTTTAAAAACGTATATGTGGTACACATACACCCTGGAATACTATGCAACCAGAAACAAGAATGAGATCATGTCTTCTGCAGCAACATGGATGGAAATGGAGACCATTATTCTTAGCAAACTAACACAGGAACAGAAAACCAAATACCGCATGTTCTCACTTATAAGTGGGAGCTAAATGATGAGAACACATGGATGCAAAGAAGGGAACAACACACACTGGGGCCTACTTGAGGGCCGAGGGTGGGAGAAAAAA
>NW_012104014.1:9196-9724 GCF_000951045.1 Mandrillus leucophaeus
GTTTTAAGAAATAATCATTCATGTGTTTAAGATATTCCAGTGTGGGGGAGGAGGACAAAATACACATGTATAGATGAATAAGTCTTACTTATAATTTTATTAGCTTTAAGTCAAAAAAAAGTTGATTTTTATCAACTTTTATTAAAACTGGGAAGTGGGCACATGGTATTTGATTATACATATCTTTATTTTTGTGTATATTTAAATTTTTCTTTAATATAAAGTAAAAAATCATGGTTTTTTAAAGTTTTTTAGCTTTTTTAAATGAAACCTAATTTTTTAATTGATACGTAATAGATAGACCTACTTTTAGAAAAACATCAGGCCGAGTGTGGTGGCTCATGCCTGTAATCCCAGCACTTGGGAGACTGAGGAAGGTGGATCATGAGGTCAAGAGTTCAAGACCAGCCTGGCCAACATGGTGAAACCCCAACTCTCCTAAAACTACAAAAATTAGCCGGGTGTGGTAGTGCACACCTGTAATCCCAGCTACTCAGGCGGAGGTTGCTGTGAGCCCAGATTGTCCCA
>NW_012104014.1:9930-10244 GCF_000951045.1 Mandrillus leucophaeus
TAGCATTAGGGGTTCCTTGAGGATTTCAAGCTTGAAAAACACATGTTTTATGGCAGCAATTTTATTCACTTTATTATTTTTTCCAACTTTTCCCTCGCTTCCTCTCATAATAATGTTTATTGATCAGGCACTGTGCTGGCTACTTTACGTCTGTAATCTGCTTTAATCATTCCTGCAAGGTAGCTGGTGTCAGCAACTCTCATTTGGAGGGTAGTAGAAGATGGGAAAAGAGAGCAGTACTCTCTGGGGGAAGCATAGCAGATAACAGTGTGGTTTGAAAAAGCATGTGTAATGATATAATAAAAATGGGCAAA
>NW_012104015.1:0-537 GCF_000951045.1 Mandrillus leucophaeus
AATGTTTGAGGTCAGATCACGAGGTCAGGAGATTGAGACCATCCTGGCTAATATAGTGAAACCCCATCTCTACTAAAAATACAAAAAATTAGCTGGGCGTGGTGGCGGCGCCTGTAGTCCCAGCTACTGAGGCAGGAGAATGGCATGAACCCGGGAGGTGGAGATTGCCGTGAACCGAGATTGCACCAATGCGCTCCAGCCTGGGCAACAGAGCGAGAGTCTGTCTGAAAAAAAAAAAAGAAAGAAAAAAGAAAAAAAGAAAAATGTTTTAGGTGATGGATATCCCACTCACCCTAATTTGATTATGAGACATTGTATCAAAATATCACATGTACCTTAGAAACATATACAATTACATGAATCAATGAAAAATAAATTATCAGTTAAAAATATTTTCCTTATCTCAGGAAGTTTTTCTCTGCCTCCATTTTAAATACACTGCACCACTTCCGAAGTAAATACTGTTTTGATTTCTGTCATCATAAGTTTGTTTATTCATGCAGTATCAGCAATATTTGGTAAAATAAGTATTCTTAA
>NW_012104015.1:688-2909 GCF_000951045.1 Mandrillus leucophaeus
ATGAGATCTAATGTATGAAATTGTTTCATTTCTACTACAGTTAGTGCTTGCTGTGTCCTCTGATAATATTTTATTAACTTAAGGTGGGCAAAATATTATCTTTTTTCCCAGATAATTCGTAGTTTCAATTATTATGTTTAGAATTATGATCACGGCTCAAAGTCATTTTTGTGTAGTTGTTTCTATGTGGTTTCCAATGTCTCAACATCTTAACAAAATGTTTTATTATTCAAAAATTTTCTCAGGGAATTTGTAGAAATTCAGATAACCATGGATATATGGATATATTTCTAGTTTCTATTCTTGTTCGTTGATCTACAAGCCTTAACCAATACAAAAAAAACAAGAAAAGAAAATGAGAGGCACACACATTGGAAAGAAAGAAGTAAAATTATCCTTATTTGAACAGATTATGATTGCACACCTAAGGATCAACAGAAACTCTATGAGCTAATAAATACGTTCTCAAGTTTGCAGAATATTTCTCAAACTATTAGGAATGATCTGTAGTTTTACTAGTTTAACAAAATATGAATATAAGCCCAGGGTATGACCAAAGGGAGAATCTAGTAAGTGATCCCAAGGGGCTATACTCTCAGTGTAAATGTAAATAAGAATTAAACCCACCACAACTACTCACCACTTTTAAACCTCTGCAAGAAAACCTGTCTTGGTACAGAGCACAGCAAGAAAAACAAGTGTGCCTGAGAAGTTAAATGACTAGCCAGCTCTCAACTGAATTCACAGCCTGGAGTAGTTTTAAATATATCACCAAACTATTTGATATGTTTCCCTTTAAGGGGTGGATGCTAATTTCCTTTTTCTTGACTGTGGACTGAACTTAGTGCCTTGTAATCAATAGAAAACACAAGTGGAAATGACAGTTTGTGACTTTAAATTCTGTGTAATCAAAGATTCTTCCTCTGTCTCTTTCTTAGATTGCTCAACTCAGGGACATTGGATCTTATTTTGAGATCAGGTCAATGCAGAGTTACATTTATCGAAGAAATGCAGTTTCCAGACAACAGTCAAGTGAGTGAGCTATCTTATAAGGCAATTCCCTAGCCCCAGTCAAGCCTTCAGATCATTGTTGCCCAGACAACATCTTGACTGCAACATCATGAGAGAGTGTAAACTGGTACCACTCAGATAAACTGTCCCTAGATTCTTGACTTTCAAAAACGCTGTGACGTGCTACACTTTATGGTTATATGTCACACAACAAAAATGTCTATTTCACAGCCCAAATTGCTGTTACACAAGTGTTGAGAAAACTCATAAATCTAATATGTCTCTTCCCAATAGACACCTAATTTCCTAGTGGAAAGAAGAGAAAGAAATTCTATCTGGAAAAATATATCTCATGTTCACAGGATTCTCAAAGAATTTTCATAAGTATTATTTTCAAAAGAAAATAATGAGTGTAATACAAACTATTTCTAAGCCACAAGGAAATAATACACTGAATTAAAATGCATATAAAAATTATACAAATAAACCTATAATAATCTTACATACTGGAATTAACAGAAGCAGAATATAGAGGTAGGGAAAGAGGCTATTCTTGCTATTAAAAAAAAAAAAACAAAAGGAGGAAAAGAAAAGTTTCATTAGTAAATAGCATGAAACCAAAATTGGATGTGCATAACAGGCAAACTTCTGGACATTACGAAGTCAGAACGAGGTTCTACCCTTTTATATAGCCAAGCAGGTGCAACCCTTCTCATACAGGCTCTGAAGACAAACAACAGAGAGTCTTTAATTAAGAGGACTTGACAGCACCATTTGTCATACATAGATCACCTTAAACTTACGTAGTAGTTGTAGTAGCCACCTGTATTTGTTAATTGTCTTAATTCAAATAAAAAAATGAAGTACTCATATCTTTGCACTTGGAGCTGGGTGCCAGCTGAAGTTAGACTCACAGTCCCATGAAAACTGGGAGATACAGATGCTACCTTTCTTGATTATTACATCTCAAAAGAAAGGCTCCCATTTTCCTTAAGCTGAATTCTAAATAGAACATTAAAAGCCACAAGTCGATGGTCACCATGAATATAAAGAAAAGTAAATGCTCACTTAGAATTTTATACCAGTTTTTAAATAAGGGGGTGAGGGTTGAATTGTATCCCCCAGAGAAATATTTGTTGGAGTCCCAATCCCCAGTAAGTCAGAATGTGTTCTTATTTGGAGATACAGTCTTTACAGAGAGAGAGAAACA
>NW_012104015.1:4739-5182 GCF_000951045.1 Mandrillus leucophaeus
CTCATTTTTGGTTATTTTTAGTAGAGACAGGGTTTCAGATTTAGGATACTTAACTAGTAAGTATAATGTAAATATTCTAAAATTGTAAAGAATCCTGAACCTGAAATACTTCTGGTCCCAAGCATTTCAGATAAGGGGTACCTAACCTGTATATCACTAATTATAGTAAATATAAATAGATAAAATGATCCAATCAAAAGACAATTGTTTTACGATTAGGTTTTTTTAAAATCCAACAACGTGTTTTGTACATGAGCTATATCTAAAACATGTAGTTACAGAAATGTTGAAAATAAATTGGAAAAGATGCCTTTTTTAGAAAAGATGAGTGTCAAAAAGAAACATATATATATTAATATAAGTCTGTTTGGTCTTTTAGCCCAGACATTTTCAGATAAAAAGAAGGCAATTGAATAGTGATTTCAATATCCTAGATTGAAGTA
>NW_012104016.1:0-890 GCF_000951045.1 Mandrillus leucophaeus
ATTCACGAAGTGGCTTTAAACAAAAGACAGTAAGATTCTCTCTCAAAGATCTGAACTGGGGAATATTACAAAACTAAGGCAATAAACAACAAGAAAAGAAGCAAGTGGTCATGAGGCATGTACAGAAATAGAGTCCATGCCTTGAAGAAAAATTAAATTGAGCCAGAAAGATGCACAAATTATGTCATTAGTAAAGTAGAGAAAAACACATAAAATAGAAGGTGAGTCGGTCTGTTAAAGAGAAAATACCAGCGCAAACACCTGAAGACACTGGGTCATTTTCATGTTAGAACACCACAATAAAGAGTCAAGCTTCTGTTGCTAAGGTTTCTTTCTTTCTTTCTTTTTTTTTTTTTTTGAGACAGAGTCTCGCTCTGTCGCCCAGGCTGGATGGAGTGCAGTGGCGCAATCTCAGCTCACTGCAAGCTCTGCCTCCCGGGTTCACGCCATTCTCCTGCCTCAGCCTCCTGAGTAGCTGGGACTACAGGCGCCCGCCACTACTCCCGGCTAATTTTTTGTATTTTCAGTAGAGAAGGGGTTTCACCGTGTTAACCAGGATAGTCTCAATCTCCTGACCTCGTGATCCGCCTGCCTCAGCCTCCCAAAGTGCTAGGATTACAGGCGTGAGCCACTGCGCCTGGCCTGTTGCTAAGGTTTCTTTCTAGGGCTGCCTTGGACCTAGACACCTTCAGTTCTCGCTTTTTAGAGGCCTAATCCTCTACAAACTCAGTTTTCAGACTGTGAGGAAAATTCTCTTACTGCTTTCTAGGTATCCTGTCAATAACAGAGCCTGACTGCCACCTCAAATGAAGCTATTTTGAGTGTATGTTCCCAGGAAATAGATTTTTTAAGAAAATAGATTTGAACCTAGGTAATTCTGCATATCACTT
>NW_012104016.1:3010-3949 GCF_000951045.1 Mandrillus leucophaeus
ACTTAGAGATAGAAGCTTGCTCTTAAAATGTGAAGGTAGTAGACGTAATCATGATTGGCCCTTAGGAGGAAACTGTTCTATGTACTACTCCAAAATTAGATGACTGAGGGTAATTAAGTCAAAATGCTGATTCTGCTGCCAGATTGTAAGTTTAGGACTGCTTTCATTAAAAGACCTAAAATTATACATATTTTCCCAGAATTGTTTTAAGGCTATGCATAAATCAGAATTAAGCTGGGTCTTTATCAGGCACAGCTTTAGTGTGAAATAAATCCTAAGGCTTCTTACTAAAAGAAAATCATTCCTCCTAGATTTCTAGAATATTATGGAATTGAAAGGTTTATCACAATTCTACACAGTTAGCTCTGTACTGGCTAGAACAAAATATAAATGCTCTAAAGTCAACTGAACAATATTAATAAATCATTATCCAAAGAAACACAAAGATATCTAAAATTTTTAAAAATAAGGATTATATTTATACCCAAATTTCCTACAGGGCATTATGGATTAGATATATATACATTTTGTAGACCTAATAATTTTTGAAAGTTTACTTTATAGCAGGAACTATGCCAAAATCTAGCCATTATACAATACCTGTAGGCGACTTGTCATATCTTGACAACAGTTGCTCATTGCTTGAACATCTTCACTTATGCTTTCAAGTTCCTGAAAAGGAGAAAAGTAACATCACACATCATATATACAGTAAGAAGAAAGTTCTCTTCTCTTAGCTAAATCCTTATTTTAATTACATAAATTATTTTTTGGTCAAGGCATGATAAGAGATCCCATATTTAAAACTGGAAATGATTAAAAAGAATAATATCTAGCGTTAAGGAAAACTGTAAAGAAAATAGTCCATTCCTTTTAGAGAATATGACCACAGGAAAATGGCAAATGCTTTATAAAACTGAATATCCCTTTATTCCTAGT
>NW_012104016.1:7479-8018 GCF_000951045.1 Mandrillus leucophaeus
GTGAGTACAAAGACCCTAAAGTGGTAGAAGGAAGGCCACTATGACTGAAGCTATGAGAAATTATTACGATTTTAGGCAGGGGAGTAATATAATACAATTTACATTTATAAAAGTTTATTCAACTTTGTAAGGGAAATGAATGGTAGAGGGGTACAAGAAAGGAGGTAGGTAGGAGAAAAAAACTAAAATAATCCAAGTATGGTTTGATAGTGGCTTAGACCAAGACGGCAGTAGTACAAATGAAAAAGAGATATTCCAAAACATGGCACAGTGGCTTACATCTGTAATCTCAGCAGTTCGGGAGGTCAAGTTGGGAGGATAGTTTGATGCCAGGAGTTCAAGACCAGCCTGGGTAACATAGTGAGGCCCTATCTCTACAAAAAATAAAAAAATTAGCCAGGTATGGTGCCATGTGCCTGTAGACCTAGCTACCTGGGAAGCCGTGGCAGGAGGATCGCTTGAGCCCGCAAGATCGAGGTTGCAGTAAAGCCGCGTTCTTTCCACTGGACTCTAGCCTGGGTGACAGAGTGAGACGTGGT
>NW_012104017.1:0-694 GCF_000951045.1 Mandrillus leucophaeus
CCAAAGTGCTGGGATTACAGGCGTGAGCCACTGTGCCCAGCCTGGCCTGATATTTTTTATGCCAATTTAGATTTTTTTTTTTCTTATTGCCTTGGCAAAGAAATATAGTATAATATTGAATAAAGATGCTAAGAGCAAAAATTCTTACCTATTCTCAATCTTACAAAGAAAATGTTCAAAATTTCCACGAATAATTTTAACATTTGGTGTTAGTTTTGCAGAGTGTTTTTTGTTTGTTTGTTTTTTAGAGGCAGAGTCTTGCTCTGTCTCCCAGGCTGGAGTGCAGTGGTGCAATCTCTGCTCATTGCAACCTGCAACCTCCGCCTCCCAGTTTCAAGCGGTTCTCCTGCTTTAGCCTCCCGAGTAGCTAGAATTACAGGCATACGCCACCACACCCGGCTAATTTTTATATTCTTAGTAGAGACAGGGTTTCACCTTGCTGGCCAGGCTGGTCTCGAACTCCTGACCTCAAGTGATCTGGCTGCCTCAGCCTCCCACAGTGCTGGGATTACAGGCATGAGCCACCGTGCCTGGCCAGATTTTATTCTTAAGAATGGGTGTTGAATGTAATCAAATGCCTTTTCTGAATCTAGTACATCTTCATATGGTTTTCCACCTTAATTTTGTTAATAGACTGAATTAAATTGGTCTTAAGTGTGAAACCGACCTTGCTTTAGTGGGATTCCCTGCATTT
>NW_012104017.1:944-3870 GCF_000951045.1 Mandrillus leucophaeus
TGGCTCACGCCTGTAATCCCAGCACTTTGGGAGGCCAAGGTGGGCGGATCACGAGGTCAGGAGATCGAGACCATCCTGGCTACCACGGTGAAACCCCATCTCTACTTAAAATGCAAAAAAATTAACCAGGCATGGTGGCCGGCACCTGCAGTCCCAGCTACTTGGAAGGCTGAGGCAGGAGAATGGTGGGAACCCAGGAGGCGGAGGTTGCATTGAGTCGAGGTCGCACCACTGGACTCCAGCCTGGGCGACAGAGCGAGACTCCATCTCAAAAAAAAAAAAAAAAAAAAAGTTGGTGTCTGTGTTCATAGCACTATTGGGCTGTAAGTTTCCTTTTTTCGCAAAGCTCTTATCAGGTTTGGGATGAGGTTTATGCCACTTTCATAAACCAAGTCGGGTATTCTCTTCTCTTTTCTGAAGGAGTTTCTGTGAGATTGGTGGCGATGTTCCCTAAACGTCTGATCGCCTCTACCAGCAAAGACGTCTGGAGCGTTTTTTGAAAAACGTACAGAGCTATATAAATGTATAGCCCTATATAAATAGAGAGCTATTGAGATTTTCTCAATTATTTTGTGAATTAGCTCACTTGATTTTCAGAGTGTCCTGGGAGGGAGCTAGTGTACTCTGGATTTCACAAATGTACCATTTCTGACATGAGTTACAAGTGTGACATTGTGAATTTAGCGACTTCCTGCCCCCAAATTATTTTCCCTCCTCTCCAAAACGGCTCGTTTCCCTGAGCCGCCCCTACTCTGTTCTTCTCCACCATCCTCTGCAGGCACCCTCAGGGTCACTGCTGACTCAGCTGTGCTGGGCTTCCTCCTGCGGGACAAGCATGAGAAGGCAGGGAACGGCACCAGCGTGCGCAGCGTGACCTGTGTCCTTGCCCAGAACAGCAGCCAGGCCTTGCCTGGAGAGCTCCAGCTGAAGGGCCGGCTGCAGGCCCAGACGAGGAACCTGATGGCCCAGGCCAGCATCCGGGCTCATGCGGCCAGCCTGGCTCTGGGTGGCGCCTGCTCCTGGGGCCCCAGGCACGGCCAGCTTGCGGTTGGCCTGACACATAATATGAGCATGCTGAGTGATGCAGGTAGGACGAGTGGTCCAGGCAGAACAGCTTCTTCCTCCAAGACTCCTAAGTCCTGGAGCCAAGGGAGGGGATAAATGAGCCTCCAACCCTGATTCACATTCCACCTTCATTTCTTTCCCCTGCTGGCTTCCCCAGCACTCCTGCATCTCCTTCCCTGGGCTGTGATTCAGGTTCAGGGCACCAGTTGTTACCATAGTGACATGCTTCAAATCAGATGGTGACAGCCCCTGCCACCAGCACCCTCCAGGCCTCCCACCCCCCATTCCCTGGGACAGCTCATGCAGCGTGGATACCTGGCCTAGCCAGGACCCAAAAGATGCCCCCTGGGACCGCAGTATGAAATAATCCCAGCAGCCCCTGCTCGAGCTCCCAGATGTTCCCTCCCGGCCTGGAGGGGCCCCCAGGTACAGCAGCGAGGGGAGGACACATGATCAGACCCCTGTTTCCCTCTGAGATTTGGGCTCTTTCCTTGGGGAGCTAGAAATCTTATAGGGGACATGGGTCTTATCACTGGCTGCATGTGGCAATTGTGCTGTGAGGTTGGACCAGATGAAATCGCCATTTCTGTGAGATGTGGACAGTTTCGGATGGTTTAACCTGGTGTATTGGGGGCAGTAGGACCTGGAGCTGTGGAGCTCAGGGGATCCTCTAGGGAGCAGGTGTGCTGGCCAGGCCGCTGTCATGTTTCCGTCGTGACTAAATGTGGTGGACTGGTCTGAGTGGCCTCTGGGGTTCTGCCCACTCCTGTCCTCTGGCCTCTTCCTCCAGGACTCCCCTCCGAGGCAGGGATGCTCCTGTCTCTCACCCACATGGCTTCCAACTGCTCATCACGCCTGGCACTGCGGAACGCAGGGGGTCAGCTAGACGCTGCCCTTGGCCTGGAGGACTTGACCCCCGAGTCCCCAGGCCACCAGCTCCATGCCAGCCTCCGCCACACCCACACCATGCCCAGCCTCAAGCACTGGGGCCTCCCCTTCTCCATAGAGGGCCACGGCCACTTCCAGGTGAGTGAGGAGGGGGCTGCAGCCAGGCCCTCCCAGGGGACACTAGGTCCCAGGGATACCCAACAGCTTTGCTTCTGCCCAGAGTGCGGGACACAGTCTGGCGGCCGGGCTGACGGTAAACTTGGATGGTGAGCAGCTCCACGCAGCCCTGGAGAGGAAGGCAGAGGACGGCCGCCAGGGGCTGGTGCTGGGGCTGCACCATGGCCTCTCGGGGCTGCAGGGCACGCTGCCCTCCCAGCTGGAGGTGAGTGGGTCGGGTGCCCATGTGGGCCAGGCTTCAGCCTGCACCAGGCCCTGCCTGGTAGAATGAAGACAATGGAGGCCCTGGTCCCTCAGTTCCTCCCTGGGGCCCCCACCCTGGAGAAGCCCCACACCCGCAGCTGTCTTCTTCATTGTTCTCATAAACGAAAAGCAGCAGACCAGCTCGGTGCCCGTCCCTGAGGGTGGCTAAACCGTCCATGGTGGGAGAGGGAATGTGAGTGACCAGGGCTCCTGGGCTGAAGCCAGGCTGCACCATCGCTGACTATGTGACCACACGCAAGATGCTTCGTCTTTCCCTGACTCGGGTGACGCAGTTTCCTCATCTGCCACCTCCTTCCATGGTTACTCTGAGGTTCAGTGAGCACCGTGCCTGGCGCAGAGGCCCTGCATGGGGGGAGCTCTGCTTACCTTCATCTGATGATGAGGCTGTGGCTTCGCCCTCAAGTCTCTGTGCAAACCTCTCTTTCGGGTTGTTTGCCCTCGGTGGCTTCCCCATAGGGTAGGGTCAAGTGGGATCTTGGCACCCACGACAGTTCACTGTGGGGTCGGGAAAGAAGCCAGCCCCTTCCCACCC
>NW_012104017.1:4855-5254 GCF_000951045.1 Mandrillus leucophaeus
ACGTCTCAGACCCTCCACATCATATGTATCTTTTCACATTTCTTGTAGTAAAATGTGTGTAATAATGTAAAATTGTTTTAAAGTATACAACTCGGGGACGCTATGTTCGTTCACACTATTCTACAATCATTGGTGCTTGCAAGTTCCAGAACTTTTCATCACCCCAGTGGAAACCCCATATCCATCAGTAGTCCCTCCCATCCCCTCCTCCCTGGTCCCCAGCAACCATGAATCTGCCTTCCATCCCTATGCATTCGTCTATTCTGGAAATTTCATACAAACAGAATTATACATGATGTCGTGTATCCCAACACTTTGGGAGGCCAAGGCAGGTGGATCACTTGAGGTCAGGAGTTCGAGACCAGCCTGGCCAACATGGTGAAACCCTGTCTCTACTAA
>NW_012104018.1:0-255 GCF_000951045.1 Mandrillus leucophaeus
TTCGTGGATCTCCTTGCTAGCCTTATTTCTGTGGAATCTGAGAACTGATATTTCGGTTCCCTTTGAAGACCATAGGGCCAAAGTAAATATCCTCCGATAACAAAGAGTAGAAAGCTTTCTGAGAAACTTCTTTGTGTTCTGTGAAATCATCTCACAGAGTTACAGCTTTCCCCTCAAGAAGCCGCTCGCTAAGCCTCTACTTGTGGAATTTGAAAAGTGATATTTGGAAGCCCATAGAGGGCTATGGTGAAAAAG
>NW_012104018.1:305-1095 GCF_000951045.1 Mandrillus leucophaeus
GAAAGAAGCTTTCTGAGAAACTTCTTTGTGTTCCGTGAAATCACATCACAGAGTTACAGTTTTCCCCTCAAGAAGCCTTTAACTAAGACATTTCTTGTGAAATTTGCAAAGTGATATTTTTAAGCCCATATAGGGTACGGTGAAAAAGGAAATATCCTCAGATGAAAACTGGAAAGAAGCTTTCTGAGAAACTCCTTATTGTTCTGTTAATTCATCTCACAGAGTTACAGCTTTCCCCTCAAGTAACCACTCGCTAAACCTGTTCTTGTAGAATTCGAAAAGTGATATTTGGAAGCCCATAGAGGGCTACGGTGAAAAAGGAAATGTCCTCAGAGAAAAAATGGAAAGAAACTTTCTGAGAAACTACTTTGTGATGTGAGACTTCCACTCACAGAGTTACATCTGTATTTCGTGGATCTCTTTGCTAGCCTTATTTCTGTGGAAACTGAGAACAGATATTTCGGAACCCTTTGAAGACTATAGGGTCAAAGGAAATATCCTCCGATAACAAAGAGAAAGAAGTTTTCAGAGAACCTTCTTTGCGTTCTGTGAAATCACCTCTCAGAATTATAGCTTTCCCCTGAAGAAGCCGTTCGCTACGACAGTTCTCGTGGAATTTGCAAAGTGATATTTGGAAGCCCATAGAGGGCTACGGTGATGAAAGAATTATCCTCAGATGAAATCTGGAAAGAAGCTTTCTGAGAAACTGTTTAGTGTTCTCTTAATTCATCTCACAGAGTTACAGCTTTCCCCTTAAGAAGCCTTTCGCCAAGACAGCCCTTGTTGAATT
>NW_012104018.1:1145-1352 GCF_000951045.1 Mandrillus leucophaeus
AAGAAGCCTTTCGCCAAGACAGCCCTTGTTGAATTTCCATAGTGTTTATTGGAATCCCCTAGAGGGCTGTGGTGAAAAAGGAAATATCTTCAGATGAAATTTGGAAAGAAGCTTTCTGAGAAAGTGCGTAGTGTACTCTTAATTCGTCTCATAGAGTTACAGCTATCCCCTCAAGAAGCCTTTCGCCAAGACAGCCCTTGTTGAATT
>NW_012104019.1:0-2241 GCF_000951045.1 Mandrillus leucophaeus
ATATTAAGTTTGACATGCTTGTTAGACATGGAGATGTCTGGTAAGCACTTGTAAATAAGTTCCAGGAGCTCAGGAAGAAAATCAGGCTTGCAGATATAAATGTGGTTGTATATAAAACCATAGAAATAGATGAGGTCACCAGCACCTGAGTATAGTTAGAGAAGAGGGCACCTGGACCCGTATTGGCTTCTTTCATAGACTTCAGTGAGCAAGTCCTTGGTCCTTTTATGAGCTAATTGTGTTTCATTGATCTGGTGTTTATCCATGTGCCAAAAACAGATGTTTTATTTATGATAAATTCAACACTTCTTTCTGTGGGACTTGCCCGCCTGTGATGTATGTATGTTGATAAGAAATATCCAAGCAATAGAGAGAACTCGATAGTAAAGAAGAAATAGGGAATAGTTACAGGATTAAAGTTCATGGGTAGATGAGAGAGGGTGCGATCCATTACCTTTGCCAGTGCAAGGATTGACTCTAGGTAGCAGAGGTGTTCATCTCTTAGATAAGAAAGAGGAACATTTGAGCACAGATTTCTCTTACATTCTGTTTATCTATTTCAATAGAAATTACATGGAATTTATACATTAATTTGAAAGAAATTAATGTAATTAGTACATAGTATCTATTCATCCATGAACAAGGTATACCTCTAATCTCTTTTTTCTTATCTTATTGCACTTGCTATAAGACTTGGCATAAAAGACTGCTAATGTGTTTTTTTTTTTCTTTGAGACGGAGTCTCGCTGTCGCCCAGGCTGGAGTGCAGTGGTGCGATCTCGGCTCACTGCAAGCTCCACCTCCCAGGTTCATGCCATTCTCCTGCCTTAGCCTCCTGAGTAGCTGGGACTACAGGCGCCACCACCACGCCCGGCTAATTTTTTGTATTTTTAGTAGAGACGGGGTTTCACTGTGTTAGCCAGGATGGTCTCGATCTCCTCACCTCGTGATCCTCCCGCCTTGGCCTCCCAAAGTGCTGGGATTACAGGCGTGAGCCACCGCGCCCAGCCAAAAGACTGCTAATGTCTTTTACTGGACTTTATTGGAGATATTTGATGGAGACATACTCAGTAAGTATGTTTTTCAGAGGTTTCAGGTTAAGGAAGTTCCTTCTATTCTTGCTAAAACATTTTTTAAGTTAATTTTTTTAAACAGCTTTAATGAAGTGTAATTTACATATCACAAAATTTGCCCACTGTAAATGTACAATTCAGTGATTCTTAACACCTTTATAGAACTGTACTGGCATCACCACCAGCTAGACTTAGAATATTTTCATTTCCTAGCAAGTTCCCTCATGCCGTTTGCATAAAACATTTTTTTGATCGTGAGTTAATGTTGAGTTGTTTTTCTGCAAAAAAACGAAAATAAAAGAAAAAACTTTTCTTATATACCAGAAACTAAAATTAAGAGTAGACTTCATAATTCTAAAAATAGCATAGGAAAATGTAAACTCATTACGGCAGGGAGAACAGCAAGCCATTCATGAGGGATCCAACCTGCTGGCCCAACCACCTCCTACTAGGCCCCAGCTTTAACACTGGGATCACATTTCAATATGAGATTTGGAGGAGACAAACATCTAAACTATAGTGGTATCCAATACAAAGTTAAATATTGAGTAATAGGGAAGATAATGGGCATCTTTTTCCCCCTCTCTGTTAAGGGAGATGTGCCTAGTGTTTCTGCCTTATGTAAGATGCTGGCTTTTGGACTGAGGTGTATATACATTTGCATGTGAAGGAAGTATCTATTGATTCCTATTTTATTAATGTACTTACCAGGACTAAATGTTGATTTTGTGGGCTTTTTCTGGCATTTGATCTTTTCTATACCTATTAAAAATAAACATGAGATATATTTCTTCTTAGATCTTTTTGAAAGGTGAATTATACATATAGATTTCTCATTATACAGCCATCCTTGCATTCCTGGAATATATCCTATATAGTCATGATTTCTTAATATTAGGAATGTCATTGATTTTTTGCCATTATTTTATTTAAGATTTTTACATTGTTAGCTGTAGATGAGATTGGTTTGTAGAATTTTTTTTGGTTCAGTCTTTATGAGAATGAAATAGCAAAGGTACATGCAATTCTTAAGGAATCTGTGAGTTTTCTTCCTTTTTCTGTTGTGCTCTTAAATAATTTAATAGGCATTAGGATAATGTAGTTTTATAGATTTATCTGTGAAATCATAGCGTTTCGAGGGATATAACTTTTTTTTTTTTTTTTTTTT
>NW_012104019.1:2291-2626 GCF_000951045.1 Mandrillus leucophaeus
AAGCGAGACTCCATCTCAAACAAACAAACAAACAAACACAGACAAAACAAGTGTAGAATTTTTCTAGTGTAGAATTGTAATTATATTGCCATTTCCTTTACTGTACATTTTTTGAGGCATTTTCTTATTGATTGCCCTTGGGATTATTAATGTCTTAATTTGTAACAACCTAGTCCAGGTTAATACCAATTTAACTTCAATAGTACATAAAACTTTACTTCTATGTGGCTCCATGCCCCCTTCTATGCTATTATTTTCACAAATTTCACTTTAATATATCATGTGCCTATCAAGTTAGATTTCTAACTATTGCATTATATAGTTGTGTTTTAAAA
>NW_012104019.1:2847-3190 GCF_000951045.1 Mandrillus leucophaeus
GCCCAGGCTGGAGCGCTCACTGCAACCTCCACCTCCCGGTTCAAGCGATTCTCCTGCCTCAGCCTCCCAAGCAGCTAGGATTACAGGTGCACACCATCTTGCCTAGCTAATTTTGTATTTTAGTAGAGAACGGGTTTTACCATGTTGACCAGGCTGTTCTTACCCTCCTGACCTCAGGTAATGCACCCGCCTTGGCCTCCCAAAGTGCTGGGATTACAGGCGTGAGCCACCATGCCCAGCCCATGTGACTATCTGAACTGGTGCTCTTTATTTCTTTGTGTGGACTCAAGTTACTGTTAGTGTCCTTTTCTTTCAGCCTGAAGGATTCCCATTAATATTTCTT
>NW_012104020.1:0-26903 GCF_000951045.1 Mandrillus leucophaeus
ACCCGGGAGGGGGAGGTTGTAGTGAGCCCAGGTCGCACCACTGTACTCCAGCCTGGTGACAGAATGACATTCTGCCTCCAAAAAAAAAAAAAAAAGTCACAGAAATAATGGGATAACATAATTAAAACACCTGGCATACAAACTAACATAGTATTTCCTTTTCTCCACCCTCTTTACCTCTTTTCCTTCAGCTCCCCTAAACCTTTTCAGGTCCAGCTTTTTTGAGTGGCAAGTTTGAGAGGGCTCTTAGCTGGCAGGTGCCTCTAACTAGCCCTGCTCTTACCTAATTAGGGATGCACAGGAAAGGATCTTGGAAGGTGGAGAGGCTGGAAGATAGCTTGGTTTATGGAGAAATTTAACTACAGCTGTGGTTAGGTGGTTGACTGGGCTTTGGCTTGCTTTTTAATATGAACCCTTATGCACATATTTGAAAAATAATGTCTGCTTGTTTACTTTCTTTCTTAAAGGCTGAAACTGTTACACACATAAACCACAACCTGAATCATCTCATCCTGTTTCTGCAACCAAGGAAGTCATCATTCATTGTGACATCACGTTCAGGGACCAGGCAAATAGAGGTGAGGTCACAACATAGGAAAGTTGCTTGGTGTATAATTAGTGTGGGGAGTACAGTGGGGTGGATTACAATGCACAAATTCTAATCCATAGCCTATAATTTGAGGGTTGGGTCAATCATAATCTGGGTGCAAGCACACCTACTTCCTTTTTTAATAAGGGAGAATATAGCTCTTGTTGCCCACAAGAGTTCTGAAAGTAGAAAATAATAAACCATATTCTTGAAGCCAGTACTAAATTATCAAAGCTGAAGGACGGGAAGCTAAAGAAAGATAGGCAACTTGGGGTACAAATGGGTTCAAAATCCTCTCCGTCAGTATGACAAGTCTCTGGATACCAGTGACTTATTTGCCTTGGGGTGAGAGAAAACTCCATTTTCCATCAAGCTGGAGAAGCAGCCTTCGTTCTTCAGTCATGGATAAGGCTGCCACATTCAGGCCACTTATTAGGAAGTTAACAAGAAGATAAGACTACTCCTGTCACTAGTGACTAAACACGGCTCAGTAAGTTAACACACCTCTTCTGCCCATTTCAGCAGCCCATGTTTGGATTTTTAGGCCCTACTGGATTCCAAACAGTCACCATGGGAAGAGTGGGGTGATTCCAGGGCTGGAAGAGACAAGAAGAAGGGACAAGAATGCCTTCAGGGCTAGGCCGTCTGAGCTCTAGCATATCAGTGCTCTGGATCAGGCTTTCTGGACAGTCTTCAGAAAGCAGCATTATTACCTTTCGGCGAACAGTGCACCGGTGACACATCCACTCTCCAGGAGGCAACATTTCTTCACTCAGTGGAGGGTTACTGTGGGGAACAGACAAGGGCAAGACTAAGTAACTAGCCCTTTGAGGCAGTAGGAAAAGCCTAGCTAGGTTTGCATGTTCCTAAACTCCTATTGTGGCCAGTTCTGCAGGACTGCTAGGGTTGTCTCCTCCTTCAAAATGCCTAAGTCAGCATCACTCATAATAACCTAAGGAGTGAGCATCCCTTCCCACGCCTTAGAGACAGAAGCCAAATCCAGAGCTATTAACACTGGGTTTAAGGTGTAATAACCCAGTGTTAGGGAAAGGTATAATAAAATACCTGAGAGGTCCTCCACACTGTTTTCTTAAAGCCTGTTAGTATAGGGCCAAGCTTTTCTAACTGCTGTTCAAAGCCCTGTCACATGTACCCATTCCATCTTCCCAGACCCCTTCAGGTGCTCTTCCCACTAATCAAATGGAAGACTTCCTATTTCTTCCTCTAGAATACCCTTCCTTTAGAAAGCTATGCCTGTCAAAACTCTATTCATCCTTTCATAGCTGCCTTAATCAGCTGTGATGGATTAAAGACAGCTGCAAATTATTTGCTCTGCCTCCCATCCACAGGTAGTCCCTTTCCCTCCTCTTGAATTGTGCTTGTCTTATGACTTGCTTTGATCACAGACTGCAGCAGAGGTGACAATGTTGCAACTTCCAAAGCTGGGCCTTAAGAGATCTGCAGATTCTACTTTTTAAAAAATATGCTTGGAAAGTTCCATCTTAGAGCCCTGCTGTCATGCTATGAGAGAGGACATGGAGGAGACAAGGTATTCCAATCAACAGTTTTAGGTCGGGTGCGGTGACTCACACCTGGAATCCCAGCACTTTGGGAGGCTGAGGCTGGTGGATCACTTGAGGTTAGGAGTTCAAGATCAGCCTGGCCAACATGGCAAAACCCCATCTCTACTAAAAATATAAAAATTAGTCAGGTATGGTGGCACATGCCTGTAATCCCAGCTATTTGGGAGGCTGAGGCAGAAGAATTGCTTGAACCTGGGAGGTGGAGGTTACAGTGAGCCAAGATCGCACCACTGCACTCTAGCCTGGGCAACAGAGCGAAACTCCATCTTGAGAAAACAAAAAACAAAAAAACAGCTTCAGCTGAACTCCAAGCCAACACACAGCAGCAACTACTGCTATGTGAGTGAGTCATGGTATGTGATATACCAGTTCAGTGAAGCCTCCAAATGACTGCAGTCCCAGCCAACATCATGTGAAACAGAAAAACCACCCAGCAGAGCCCAGGCAACCCTCAGAACTGTGAGAGATAATAACGAGTTTCTATACCAGGCCACTGAGTTTTGGTGTTGTTTGTTATGCAACAATAGATAACCAAACAGCTTTTCCATGAGTTCATATTACTCCTGTATCTTGGACCTCTTGCTGCATCGTTTAGTTCTCTTTTGGCACTTCTCATGCTTTGCCCATTTCAGTAGTTCTCTTATTTATTTTATTAGAGGGACTAGGACAATGATTGGATCTCTCCCCTCCTTGTATCTTTATAATATAGAGGTTGTGCACACAGCGGATCACCTGAAATCGGAAGTTCGAGACCAGTCTGGCTAACATGGTGAAACCCCATCTCTACTAAAAATACAAAAATTAGCTGGGCGTGGTGGTGGGCACCTGTAATCCCAGCTACTTGGGAGGCTGAGGTAGGAGAATCCTTTGAACGCAGGAGGCGGAAGTTGCAGTAAGCTGAGATTACATCATTGCATTCCAGCCTGGGCAACAAGAGTGAAACTCCATCTCAAAACAAACAAACAAACAAACAAACAACCAAAAAACAGGCCAGGAATGATGGCTTAAGCCTGTAATCCCAGCACTTTGGGAGGCCGAGGCAGGCGGAACACGAGGTCAGGAGTTTGAGAACAGACTGGCCAACATGGTGAAATCCTGTCTCTACTAATAATACAAAAATTAGCTGGGCGTGGTGGCGCGCACCTGTAGTCCCAGCTACTCAGGAGGCTGAGGCAGGAGAATGGCTTGAACCTGGGAAGCAGAGGTTGCAGTGAGCCGAGATAGTGCCACTGCACTCCAGCCTGGGCGACAGAGCGAGACTCCGTCTCAAAAACAAAAAACAAAACAGACTACATCTATGCTTAAGAAATTCCTATCTTTGATGCCGGGCGCAGTGGCTCACGCCTGTAACCCCAGCACTTTGGGAGGTGGAGGCGGGTGGATCACCTGAGGTCGAGAGTTCAAGACCAGCCTGACCAACATGGAGAAACCCCATCTCTACTAAAAATACAAAATTAGCTGGGCATGGTGGCACACACCTGTAATCCCAGCTACTCAGGAGGCTGAGGCAGGAGAACCACTTGAACTGAGAAGGCAGAGGTTACGCTGAGCCGAGATCATGCCATTACACTCCAGCCTGGGCAACAAGAGTGAAACTCTGTCTCGAAAAAAAAAAAGAAATTCCTATCTTTGGGTTCTTGGTTAAGTAACCTACTTGGAATGGTATGCAGGAAATTTTTCTTCGAAGAATGGGAGAAATAGTAAAACAAACAAACAAACAAAAAAACAAAAACAAAAACCAAACTTGAGTATTTTTACTATACAAGGACTCTCCTTATTTTCTCAGCACTTAAAGTTATGCTGTTTTACCATTTCTACATAAAATAGCACTTGACTTGGCAAATTTTCTTAGCTCCCTGTTTCCCCAGAGCCCTAAGCATACACGTCAGATGCCCATCAAGGCTTCACAGCTCATTACTTCCCTTGCTTCCTGTTTCCTTAGTGAAATCTCAGGAAGATGCTTACCAGGAATCAAGAAACTGGAAAAACAATGGCCTGCTAGGACAGGTCTCCAAGCCCTAGAGGATCACAGGTGAATGTCACCTGTAAGTCTCCGCTCATTCTCGCCAATGTAATTCTGCAAAAGGCCATATCTAAACTACTGAAATGCATGCAAGTAATTTTCAAAGGCCTACAGACTCTGCTATGCTTCAGTAGCTGTCCTATCAAAATTAACCCTGAAGGGTGTCACTTCTGATTCTGTTTCTCATCACTTCTGTTCATCTGCCCACTGGCTTTGTACCAAGATATCCTACATCAAACATTTAAAGTAGAGAAGAGTAAGGTAAGGTGGAATGGGGTTAGATCTTTCACCAAGACGTGAATGGTCTCTCGGCTACCCTTCAGGCTTTCCTCAATCTATTCTCAACCTTGCTGGCAGAATGATTATCCAAGATACAATTCTCATCATATCACTCTCCTGATTTAAAAGCCCTTCAATGATGCTCCTCCCCGACCCATTACAAGATAAAGTTCAAGCTCCTCAGTATTGAAGATAAGACCCCTGTGGCCAGAACCCTCTTCTTTCTCCAGCTCGATCAGTTGGCCGGCTCCCTACACAGCCCATACTGTTTCTCATCTGTTGTCTCTGCTTACTCCAGGGCTACTACCCACAACTACATCACTCTTCCCCAACTGCTTCACCTGGTAAACTCTTTATCTTTTGAGACTCAAGTCAGGTATTCTTTCCAGAAAGCTTTCTCTGAAAGTCTCTGGCTCGCCAGAGTACTTCTGCACCACGCTGTATTCAAACTATTACATGTCTGAATCCCCTTCTCCATGCCTCATTTGCCTTTGTACCCCCACACCCTGTACAATGCCTGGCATGTAGTAGGTACTCAATAAAGCTTTAAAGACTGGGGAACACTAAAGAATGGGCTTCTAGGAAGTGAGTGTAATCCTTCAAAGCTATGAAGCAAGGTAATGCAACTGGGCAGGCATCTGTTTTGTTGGTTAAGTCACACATGTAATTACTTATGTTTTCTAAGTTACCAACCAATGAGATGAAACAGGAGTCCAAGTCCATACTGGCAAACCTGAACTTATTGAACCATCCCACCTCTACTCATTTTAATCTTCTTTAAACAATTTGATTTTTAATCTCGTTTATCTTAACACAGGGGTAAAATGCTTAAAACTTGTATTAAGAGGCTCTCAGAAGTAGCATCTTGCTGGTTTATTTTCTTTTTTCCTTTTTTTGAGACGGAGTTTCGCTCTTATTTCCCAAGCTGGAGTGCAATGGCGCGATCTCGGCTCACCGCAGGTTCAAGTGCTTCCCCTGCCTCAGCTTCCCGATTACAGGCATGCACCACCACGCCTGGTTAATTTTATATTTTTAGTACAGATGGGGTTTCTCTATGTTAGTCAGGCTGGTCTCGAACTCCTGACCTCACGTGATCTGCCCGCCTCGGCCTCCCAAAGTGCTGGGATTACAGGCATGAGCCACCACGCCTGGGCATATCTTGCTGGTTTCTAAAGGATCACTTTTAGAGTTACCAAGTTTAAGAACACACCTCTGGCCGGGTGACATGGTGAAACCCCGCCTCTACTAAAAATACAAAAAATTAGCCAGGTGAGGTAGCATGCGCCTCCAGCCCCAGCTACTTGTGAGGCTGAGGTGGGAGGATCACCTGAGCCTGGGAGGTAGAGGCTACAGTGAGCTGTGATCGTGCCACTGCACTCCAGCTTGGGCAATGGAGTGAGACCCTGTCTCAAAAATAACAACAAAAAACAAACAAAGAAAACCACACATTTCTCAGAATTCTAGATAATGACCATAGGCTCCTTTTGTTAAGTCTGCCCTAAAGTATGGATAGGGGTTATGAATTTAGGGAGTAGTCCAGGGAAACCCAAGCATTGTCTCCCAGATGAAGACAAAACATTTAAAAGACTGAGGCCATCCTTCCAAAATTTTTTTCTTTTTGAGATGAAGTCTTGCTCTGTCGCCCAGGCTAGAGTGCAGTGGCGTGATCTCAGCTCACAGCAAGCTCCGCCTCCCGGGTTCACGCCATTCTCCTGCCTCAGCCTCCTGAGTAGCTGGGATTACAGGTGCCCGCCACCATGTCCAGCTAATTTTTTTTTTTTTTTTTTTAGAGATGGGGTTTCACCATGTTGGCCAGGCTGGTCTCGAACTCCTGAACTCAGGTGATCCACCTGCCTTGGCCTCCCAAAGTACTGGGATTAAGGCGTGAGCCACTGTGCCTGGCCAAGGCTATCACTTCTTAAGATTTGCTTTTTTTTTTTTGAGATGTAGTCTCGCTGTATCACCCAGGCTGGATGGAGTTCAGTGGCGTGATCTCAGCTCACTGCAACCCCCGCCTCCTGGGTTCAAGCGGTCCTACTGCCTCAGCCTCTCGAGTAGCTGGGATTACAGGTGCCCGCCACCACGTCCAGCTAATTTTTGCTTTTTCAGTAGAGATGGGGTTTCACCATGTTGGCCAGGCTGGTCTCGAACTCCTGACCTCAAATGATCTTGCCTGCCTCGGCCTCCCAAAGTGCTGGGATTACAGGCATGAAACACTTGGCCCAGCCAAGATTTGCTCCTTTCTTAGGGACAGAACACACATCTTGAAATAACAAATTGGAAAAGATGGTATATTGGGAGAAGGCAGTAATATCTAAGATTAGATGGATAGGAAAGAAAGATCTTAGAAAATGATCATCATGGGCACAGCTGGAACACAGGAATCACCCATCATAAAGCTTTCTCATGACCATGTTTCCTCTCTGCTCCAAGCAATTAATTCCCTTCAAGCTATTTAGAAAGCAGGTTTTCAATTCAAACTTCTTTCTCTTTTTTGAGGCAGGGTCTCATTGTGTCACCCAGGCTGGAGTGCAGTGGGGCAATTTTGGCTCACTGAAGCCCCGACCCACTAGGCTCAAGCAGTTCTCCCACCTCAGTCTCCTGAGTAGCTGGGACCACAGGTGCATACCACTATGTTGGGCTAAGTTTTGTATGTTTTGTAGAGATAGGGTTTCACTAAGTTGCCGAAGACTGGGTCTTGAACTCCTGGTCTCAAACGATCCATTTGCCTCTGCCTTCCAAAGTGCTGGGATTACATGTGTGAGCCACTGCGCCCGGCTCAACGCAAATTTTTTAGAGGAAAGGGATTCATGAAACGGTTCCAGAAAAGACACTGTCATTGGGGTAAGCTCAGGAACCAAGTCTGAAAGAGGCTGTTTTGCTCCATATCAGAAATACTGATGACAGGGAAAGGATTCCAGGGAGTAAGGAGATTCTGCAGCCTCATGGTACTCATGTACTTACTCTGAGGACTCCCCACCTCAGCTGCCCATCTCAAAACTCCTTCTGCAGCTGGGTGTGGTGGCTCATGCCTGTAATTGCAGCACTTTGGGAGGCCAAGGTGGGTGGATCACTTGAGGTCAGGAGTTCGAGACCAGCCTGGCTAACATGGCAAAACCCCATCTTTACTAAAAATACAAAATTTGGCTGGGTGTAGTGGTGTACACTTGTAGTCCCAGCTACGGAGGCAAGAGAATTGACTGAACCCAGGAGGTGGAGGTTGAAGTGAGCCCAGACCGCATCCAGTGCACTCTAGCCTGGGTGACAGAGCGAGGCTCTTCCTAAAACAAAAACAAAACTTGAAAGAATGGTATTCCCATAAGCCTAGTGTGCAACTCTGAAACAATTACATGCACACCAGAGTCATTAAATCATGATATGCTTGTCAAGAAAAAAAGACTCTGCCCTCGCTCCCTCTCATCCTCATGTATCAATGAAGGCAGGGTGCTGGGGGTCATCCTTTATTAAAAAAAATCATTAAAAGTTAAAAGTCACGTAATACTGAGATTACCAGAGTTTCAGCTGCTCAGCTATACATTATAACACTATAATGAGCCGATGCTGCTTTTGTAAAGACATCAATGTGTTTCTTAACCTAAAGCCTAGAAATAGCATAGTGATAATTTCATTGACATCTAGGTATTACGGTTCACAAAGTATGTTAACAGATGTTCTTATTTGATCTTCACTACCACACTCTGAGATAATTCTTATTTCCATCTTACAGGTGAGGAAACTGACTTATCTTTTTTTTTTTTGAGGCGGAGTCTCGCTCTGTCGCCCAGGCTGGAGTGCAGTGGCCCGATCTCGGCTCACTGCAAGCTCCGCCTCCCGGGTTCCCGCCATTCTCCTGCCTCAGCCTCCCGAGTAGCTGTCTCTTATACACATCTAGATGTGTATAAGAGACAGCTCCTGACCTCGTGATCCGCCCGTCTCGGCCTCCCAAAGTGCTGGGATTACAGGCTTGAGCCACCGCGCCCGGCCGGAAACTGACTTATCTAAGGCCACTAAGTAGCAGAGTTGGAACCCAAATCAAAGTTCCTGGCTCTTTGAAATCTTGAGCCTAAGCTATTTTTGTTGTTGTTGTTTTGTATATGGTTCACTCTCGGGATACGCTACAGAGCCCAAGTTGTTTTTTAAGAATCTTTAGTAGTTTTCTTATTTCTGGGGTACACAGTGAAATATCCATGAGGGTACCCTCCTTAACCTCAAGGCTGAAAATTTCCTTCTGCATCAGTCAGTATTTATTGAGTACCCATGACTTTCTCATCAGTGTACTAGGTACCACACTGAAAAATGAATGCAAAGCAAACAAATTATCATCTACCCCATCAAAAAAGTAGCCTAGGCCAGGCTGTGGCTCATACCTGTAATCCCAGCACTTTGGGAGGCTAAGGTGGGAGGATTGCTTGACCCCAGGAGTTAGAGGCCAGGCTGGGCAACTTGGTGAGACCCCATTTCTACAAAAAATACAAAAATGAGCTCGTGTGGTGGCATGCATCTGCAGTCCCAGCTACTTGGGAGGCTCAGGCAGGAGGATCACTTGAGTCCAGGAGGGCAAAACTGAAGTGAGCCGTGTCCACACCACTGTACCCCAATCTGGGCTTCAGAGCAAGACCCTGCCTCAAAAAAAAAAATAGCCTTGGGGAGAGAGGATCAAAGTCATCCATCCACTCAAACATTATTGGATGTTTATTTTAGGCTAGGCAATGTGCTACGTGCTGGTATTTCAGACATGGTTCTTGATTTTAGGGATCATGGGCTGGAGACAAGGTGAAAAGGACATGCAGGAATGAGACCATATATAATCAACTACAAACTGATTCTTACCATAAAGACCTACATAAAACTCAATTGCTTACAGATGCCAGAATCAACAAAGAGCCCCAAAGTTTGGACATTTGGTCCCTGAAGGTGACAATGGGCTTTTTCTTACTCTTTTCATAATTCAGAGCTATTTAACAAATGCTAATTCAGCCAGTGAGCCTTTAAAGACAGTGAAGTTAAGGACGGTGAGGAGTTCAGGAGGAAGCCATAGTTTCAGAAGCTGGTATATTTCTGCATTTTGATAAAATACCTGATAAAAGGAAGGTTCTAGGAGTGGGGACATTTCTCCTGAAAATGAATGTTTAAGTCTGTCTAGAGCACAATAGTGTTTGAACCTTTCTTTTCTTCCTTCCTTCCTTTTTTTTTTTTTTGGAGATGGAGTCTTGCTCTGTTGTCCAGGCTGGAGTGCAATGGTGCGATCTCTGCTCACTGCAACCTCCGCCTCCCAGGTTCAAGCAATTCTCCTCTGGAGTAGCTGGGATTACAGGCATCTACCACCATGCCCAGCTAATTTTTGTATTTTTAGTAGAGACAGGATTTCACTATCTTGGTCAGGCTGGTCTCAGACTCCTGACCTAAGGTGATCTACCCACCTCTTCCTTCCAAAGTGCTGGGATTACAGGCGTGAGCCACTGCACCCAGTGTGTTTGAACCTTTCGATTCCTTCTGAGAATTATCTGAGTACTTGGGATGGTGAGCCCTGGAATAGCTGTCTTCTGTACCCGAGCTGGCTTGTCTTGGAAGCTTTTTAGCCAACAGGTCAAGGACCTCTACTTTATTTTCTGGCTTCAAAGGAGCACAGCCTGCATTGCTATGAGACAGGCATTCTTTTCCATAGGCAGAAATGACAGTGCCCTCTGAAGACAGAGCTCTTGCAGAATATCTTTCCATCTTCACTGCTGTTGATAAGTTTCCTTCCAGATCATTTGTTAAAAGGCCCTGGTCTACAATTCCTGGCCAGAAAGCGACTGTTCATTGCTTTTACAACTCACTATTTTATTTATTTTATTTTGAGATGGAGCCTCGCTTTGTCAACCAGGCTGCAGTGCAGTGGTATGATCTCAGTGCACTGTAGCCTCTGCCTCCCGGGTTCAAGAGATTGTTGTGCCTCAGCCTCCTGAGTAGCTGGGATTACAGGCATGCACCACCACACTGGGCTAATTTTTGTATTTTTAGTAGAGATGGGGTTTCACCATGTTGGCCAGGCTGGTCTTGAACTCCTGACCTCAAGTGATCCGCCCTCCTTGGCCTCCCAAAGTGTTGGGATTACAGGTGTGAGCCACCACTCCTGGCCCCAGCTCACTATTTTAACCACTACCTGATCTTAAAGACATGTTGTTAGTTATAAAGCTGTTCATAACAATAAAGCCCTGAATCTTCAGACTGTACATTCAATTGGAGGATATGTTTCTCAGTTTGGTGTGGCTCTCCGTGAGGCCTAGAAGGCCTACAAAGTATTACGAGTAATATTTACACACAAACCAATTCCTAAAGCCAACCTCTGCAGCATGACTCCAACATACCTAGACTTCCATAAACAAATCCAAATGGCCCATCTCTAATGCTGAGGAGGGTATCTAGATCAGTCTATTTCTGGAGTCATCAAGGAGAAAACCACAAACACACATCCCTCAGCTAACTGTAATGCCTGTACTGACAGACTTCTGTTTCAAAGATTCAAATCAAAGCCCAGAGCCTGATGATCCCAACTGTTAGCCCAAGGATAAAGTCCAGTTTTAATTTAGAATGCCTTGCATTCACTAATAAGGCTGCAGCTCAACACTGCAAGTGGAAGATGTTGGTAGTTGTCATGGTTCTTGGCTCTCTAATTAAGAGGATCTATTTCAAGCCATATACCAATGTGGTTGATCTGAGTCTAACCTCACTCACCTCCCTTGCCTATTAATACACGTGAACCTGCACGACATTAACATTTACTTCAGATTTAGTCGCTACCAGTGGGACCTGTTGCTCCACAGCACCACGTTAATTATCCATCCAGCACAAGCAGTTTCTCAATCTGGAAATGGAGGGGAGGGGGGGATGGGGGAATAAGAGAACAAAGGGAAGAGGCGAGAGGTAGAGGGAGAGAAAGCGATCGGGAAGCAAAAAGACTGCCTTTTATTTTAGAGACCTTTTTTTTGGTGTCACAACATGTAGATAAAAATGGTATTGGGCTCTGGACTTTTTTTTTTTTTTTTTAAATATATATGAGGTTACTGATGTGTTGCTTGTAACTGTCCACCCACCTAAGTGACACTGACATTTTAACACTTGAGCCAAAGGCAGTCTGAGACATGTGAAAATCTCACTTAACCAAATTAAAAGCTTTGGTGTATATCTTAGTCCAAAAGAAAGCAAGTAGATGAAAAATATTTAAGAAAAAGCACACTCCATTTTCTCTTTCTGGATTAACAAAATAATTCTATTTAATACAAATACTTAACAGGAACACTATGTAAATAGCATATCCATATACAATATACCAACAGCCTACTAAGCGGGTTCTTTTCCAAAAGAGGTCAGTCACATGAACTGGTAGGGTCCTTCTTGTCAGAACCTGTAATTCTTCAGGAATCAGAAGCTCTCTAGCCATCTATGGCAGTTTCAGTTGAAATAAAACATCAGCTGGACTAAGAAAGAGTTCACTGCCCCTACCATCATCTGTATGCCTCCCTACCCTTTTTTTGGTAGGGGAAGAGGTGTTCAGCCAACAAACAATAGGACTGAGCAGTTTTGATTTTTAATTTCACCATTCACGGGGCTCATCCATCCATCTGAGGACCACTACCAGATAAAAATCCTGCAATTATACTTAGTGGCACTGTGAAAGACAAACTGCAAAACATAATACGTGCTCAGAACAAGCCTATTCTCCCTCAGACTGGCCCTGCGGCCCTCAGCCAGTTCAGAAAATGTGTCGGTACTAGCCAAAATGGGGAGTGAAGGTGATCACTGAAAGGACCACAATCATGCCTCAGCCTCCTAGCAGTCATCTTGCTCTATATAGGGACCCATGAGCACAGAGAACCAGCCTTTTAAAAATGAAAACAAACTTATGTCCTGGAAAAGCTAAGTGGTGCTGGGTAAAGTTTAATTTAAATTAAAAGTTGCATTAATACACCCAAATTTTAAAGTGTATGTTTTGAGGGAACATTTAATGAAATTTAAATGTCAGCAGAAATAGCAAGCTTCCTCTGGACACTTGTGTGGGCATCAGCTTTTCTCTTCAAGTATGGCCTGTCTTTTGCAGGAAGATAGCTATATTGAAGGATATTAAAGAGATGGAGAAAATTCATACAGTCCCTCAACCTTAATCCCTTATCCTCCTTCATCCTGGCTACTGACTCAAATACCACTAATGCCACAAAGTACATAAAAAGGTACAAGGACTGCTGGTTTTTTCATGCAAAGCCTTAGTGAGAGTGTTAACCAGGAAACCGATGAAGTGCCAGGCCATTACAAATGCCCCATTGAGAAACTTAGCTAGTTGCGTCACTTCCACAGGCAAACAATCCTTTTAAACTGGCTGACTGTGCCCCCAAGTTTTATCGCCTTCTATGTAGAGCTGGCTGGTGGCATCTTCCCAGTAAAGGACACCTGGATACGAGTGTTATTAGTTAGTACAGGGAAAAAACGAAGGAGGGAGAGTAGAGCACTAACATTTATACCAGTTGTTTGCCTCTGCTAACTTTTCTACAAGCTGAGCCTCAGTGCCAAAGGCCTGATCTATCACTAGCCTGGTTTGGCTATTCTTGCAATTCTGGCTTCTCTACAAAGAAAGATGGGCTGGGGTGCAAACATTTTAAAAACGGGCTTCATTCATTCACCTCATGATAGATGCTAGAGCCCACCTGTTTTGGAAAAGGGACAATATTCTGGCCTCAACAGTAATTTTCTAACACTCTTGGGAACATTCCATTGGAAGGAAGAACCAACAAACTGTCAACTCTGTGTTCTGGAAGAGTCTCAGAGGTATGGAAAACTGGGTACTATTCTATTGCCAAATTTTAGCAGACTATCAAGAAAAAGGAAATAGCCAGGTGACACACTTCTTGCAGACACGGCTCAGGAATCTGGGCCAGTTTACTGTTTATATATATTGGACTTAAAATTCTATAAAGGCTCAGAAACCAAAAAATACTAACAATGTATTTAAAACTCAACAAAATCAAGATAGCAGGTTTCTTTCTTTCTCTCTCTCTCTTTCTTTCTTTCTTTCTTTTTGAGATGGAGTCTCGCTCTGTCACCCAGGTTGGAGTACAGCGGCACGATCTCAGCTTACTGCAATCTCCGCCTCCCGGTTCAAGTGATTCTCCTGCCTCAGCCTCCTAGCAGCTGGGATTACAGATGCGCGCCACCACACCTGGCTAATTTTTGTATTTTTAGTAAAATGGGGATTCACCATGTTGGTCAGGCTGGTCTTGAACTCCTGACCTCGTGATCCGTCCACCTCAGCCTCCCAAAGTGCTGGGATTACAGGCATGAGCCACCGCACCTGGCCTCAGAGCAGGTTTCTACTTAAGACCCAGTTGTTTTTTCCTAAGGAGGGACTTCTGTTTAATTTACCCTCCCCTGACAGGGTCAATAAAAACAGGAAAGAGGGAGAATATTACTTGGGCTATGCCAGCATAGGGATTATACCCGCCTTCTTTTACTCTTAACCTCTCCCATCCCCCACTTCTACTCATAAACATCAAAGCTCCCCACCCTACAGGACTGAAGTAATCTCCTGGGCATGCTGTCAAACTGTGCTGCTGTAGTTTGATGCCACAGCTCAGTGCTGACTTGGGCTTCCAAAGCCTTCCAGTTATACCCACCAGTGAGCTATTTATGAGTTGAACATGCTTCTCCAGAGCCATGATTTTCCCCTTTGGTCCAATTTTCTTTCAGATGGTCCCTAACCAAAGAATGATCACCCTAAAGGTCTGCATGTTTACACACAAATGGTGAGATCTGAGGAAAGCCCTCAAACAAAGGCAGCAAGCATATAAACCTTGGACATGCTATAACAAATAAAATGGAGATACTTTTCTTAACATACAGCTTACTTCAACACCAACAAACTGTAGCCCGCAGTCAGATGTCTGATATCATAGAATTAGGCATTTCCTTTGGTATGACAGTTTGCTAAGTTAAAATGGCTAAGTGTCACCCATGCCAGGCAAAACCACAAGGACCACAAAGGAGGGATACAGCAAAACAAAAATGACAAAGCAAAGTAATATTTATTAAAAAGTCAAAATTACTGACAACTCTCCCTACATTTTAGATGATACTTTGGCAAAAAATGGCAAATAAGATCAAGGAAAGTTAAATATAGCCAACCTATGTATAGAACTATGACAAGTTACAGGTTTAGACACATTTAATGAGATTAATGGAATACAATTTTCACAATTATAATATATTCTGACTAGTAATTGATGACTGCTAATTGAAAAAGTTCACTGTAGAGTTTTCCTCTAAAACTGAGAATCAGCAGAACTATGATGGTTTAGTGAAAGTGGGAATTAACAAGCACTCAGCTCATCACAGGAGCCTAGGGGTAGTGGAAAGAAAAGCAAGAGTAGGTTACCATTGCCTGATTTCATAATGCAGAGGCTTCTTTAAACTCACTTGAAGCTCTGTGCATTTCATTAGTTTCTCTGCTCTGTTCTCTGCACAAATGCAGACAGGAGAAAAATAATATTCAACATCCCTCTGAGGATCATAGCTGAGTAAAAAAGGTGCTTGTGCTGCCACAAACAGGGGTCCACCTGGACCTCAAGCTTGCTAGTAATTCTGAGAGGTTCTCTTATCCCTGCCTGGCTTGGAGGTAAAGTGATGTCTTTGGGCTATGGTTAAATTCAAACCCTGCAGAGTCCTCTTTTGCTCACTCAAGCTTATTTCAAAAAGAGCCTCACGCAGAGAGCCCAGATCAGTGGGAAAGACTGACGCTACATTCAGGCACGGAGTTTCTCCCTGCCCTGCTGTTACTCTATATGTCTTTTGTCCTGTCAAGACTGAGAAACATTTCCTGGGAGATATCCTTTACAATTTGTCAGAAAACAGGGGAGAGGTACAAATTAAACACCAAAGTGATTAACTTAAAAGAAAGCAAATGTAATTAGGGGAAAAGAAATTCTACCTTGTGTTCGTGTTAACAAAGGTATCATCCACTTGGAATAACCCAGATATCATTTTTGTTCCCCAACTAGTGTTTACCTTTGCATGTCTCTCATCTGTAATACCACCAGGAATTACACAGCAGTGAGAAGAGGAAATGGGTCAGCCTCCGGCTTTCAAGTAGTTTAGTGAGCATTTATGTAGTATGATTAGAGCAAAAGGGAAAGTAGGCAGCAGAGCAAAAGGGACTCACTCTTTGAGTGAACAAGCTGAGTTTTTCATTACTTTGAAAATGGCATCAACCTGCAAGGTGCACTTGTAATTTACTTATTGTGAATTCCACAACAGCTCTATGTAGTAGTCAAGTTCCTTCTTGCTGACGGGTCAACTCATGTATTCCTCCTTTTATTAGTGTCTATTGTACGCCTCAGCTTTTGCCTCATACATAATGTGCTAAAACCTCATCTTTGTTCTTATTTGCTGAGACGACTTAGATTTAGGAATAACCTTAGGCTTAAAGGATGAGGATTTTGATATCTGGAAATGGCAGGCAGAAAAAAGAATCACATTCTCATTCTTCTTAACTGCTCTCAAGTCATGGGAAAAGCAGTCAGCTAGTGACCTGTGCATGCGTCCTGGGCACGGTGACAAATTTGCAATACCAAAGTGCCTTTCTGAAATTTGGTCTAGGACTTGCACTGAATACAATGTCCTCCTCTTTCAGGAAACTGGCAGGGGGACAGCCGTACTCCTGTCCTGTGTTCTCTTGGGAGGCACGCATTATGCAGAGGTTCTCTTCTAAGTGTCACTCATTGAATGGCAATGCGCTGGCCATGTTGTACTCCCTGGAGCCTCTAAGTCAAAGGAGGAGCCCAGTGGAGGGGGGAAAACAGACTTTTTTTTTTCTGTTCTGGTGACTTAAAATGCTGGCATCTTAAAACTTGAATGCATTTCCAGGAGCCTGCGCTGCATTAATGTACAAGGGCTACCATAAACCCAAACATAATCTTTTACCAGGGTGGCCTACTTAACTGTATACTCAAGGAATTGTCTCTGTGTTGGGGTTGGGACAAGAAAGTTGAGAGATGGATTTCAGTATGTTTACCCATTATCAAAAGCCAAGAGTATTAATATATTTTCTATTACTTTTCACTTGTGGGAGAAAAGATGCACCCATTTCTGTTCAAGAAGCAGGACATCTGCATTTTTAGGTAGCAAAAATCCTCTTGGGAGGATCAAAGCAGATGGTTTCTTTTTATGATCCATATAAAACTGTCAGGTAAATATTCTCTGCACTCTCTATTTACTGTTATCTGGGCTTACATAAAGATACAAATAAACAGGTGAGTTTGCTGCAATACACAAACAACTTTTTGTTCTTGTTAATTGGACTCAAAAGACAGCACAGTTTAATTGACCTGAAATTATTTCCACCACAACCAATAAAACTGAGACAATTAAAATCTCTCTTTTTTTTTTTCCTTTGAGATGGAGTTTTGCTCTTGTTGCCCAGGCTGGAGTGCAATGGCGTGATCTTGGCTCACTGCAACCTCCACCTCCTGGGTTCAAGTGATTCTTCTACCTCAGCCTCCCGAGTAGCTGGGACTACGAGGCGTGCATCACCACGCCCGGCTAATTTTTTTTTTTTTTGAGACGGAGTCTTGCTCTGTCGCCCAGGCTGCAGTGCAGTGGCGTGATCTCGGCTCAATGCAAGCTCCTCCTCCTGGGTTCACGCCATTCTCCTACCTCAGTCTCCCAAGTGGCTGCGACTATAGGCACCCGCCACCGTGCCCGGCTAATTTTTTGTATTTTTAGTAGAGACGAGTTTCACTGTGTTAGCCAGGATGGTCTCAATCTCCTGACTTCGTGATCTGCCCGCCTCGGCCTCCTAGTGCTGGGATTACAGGCATGAGCCACTGCGCCCAGCCTCTAATTTTGTATTTTTAGTAGAGACAGGGTTTTACCGTGTTGGTCAGGCTGGTCTTGAACTCCTGACCTCAAGTGATCCACCCGCCTCGGCTCCCCAAAGTGCTGGGATTACAAGTGTGAGCCATTGCCCTCAGCCAAAATCTTCTTTCTTAAACTAGGGTCCTCCAAGTATAAGAAGTGCTCAAACACAGAAATTTTCTGTTGTGGCTAGTGGGTGACAGGTGAGCATCCTATCTAAAGAAAGATGGTGGATTTTTTGTACTTCCTCTAAGGCAACAATACAGCTTTAGACTTCTTTGCTAGGAAGGGACATCCAGAAAAGTTGAAACAACAACATACCAAATCACATCGTAAGGTTCTCTTCACTGGGATGTACCATCCTGACTGGAGCTCACAGAAGAAATTCTTCATTTACTGACATTACAGAGATAATATAGGCATAGATATTAAAATGTGCTTAAATCAACCATCTTTTGTTAGGTTAAGATTCAAAAATAAAAAATAGAGGCTGAGGCAGGAGGATCAGTTGAAGCCAGGACAGGAGTTTGAGAACAGCCTGGGTAACACAGTGAGACCCTATCTCTACAAAAAAAGAAAAAAATTAGCCGGGTGTAGTGGCAAATGCCTGTAGTCCCAGTTACTCAGGAGGCTGAGGGGGGAGGATTGCTTGAGCCTAGGAGTTGGAGGTTACTGTGAGTTATGACTGTGCCACTGCCCTCCAGCCTGGGAGACACAGCAAGACTGCCTCTAAAAATAAATAAACAGGCCGGGTGTGGTGGCTCACACCTGTAATCCCAGCACTTTGTGAGGCCGAGGCGGGCAGATCACGAGGTCAAGAGTTTGAGATCAGCCTGACCAACATGGTGAAACCCCGTCTCTACTAAAGATACAAAAATTAGCTAGGTGTGGTGGCGGGCGCCTGTAATCCCAGTTACTCAGGAGGTTGAGGCAGGAGAACTGCTTGAACCTGGGAGGTGAAGGTTGCAGTGAGCTGAGATCACACCACTGTTACTCCAGCCTGGGCGACAGAAGGAGACTCTGTCTCAAAAAAAAAAAAAAAAATTAATTAATTAAAAAAATAATAATAAAATAAAGATGGGAGAAGTGTAAAGACAACCCACAAAATGGAAGAATACTTGAAAATCATATATGTGACAAGGAACTTATATTTACAACATATAAAGAACTCTCATAACTCAATTAAAAAACCGAACAACTCAATTAAAAATGGACAAAAATCTGAACAGACATCTCCAAGTAAACATACAAATGGCCAATAACCACATGAAAAAAAGTTTAACATCACTAGCCTTCAGGGAAATCTGATTCAAAACTACAATGTGATACCACTTCACGCTCACTAGGATGGCTTTAATCAAGAAGGCAGAAAATAACAAGTGTTATCAAGGAAGTGGAGAAACTAGAACCCTCCTATGCTACTGGTGGGAAAGTAAAATAATGCAGCTTCTTTGGAAAACGGGTAGTTCCTCAAAAGGTTAAGAGTTACCATAAGATCCAAAAAATTCCGCCTCTAGGTGTACATCCAAGAGAAATGAAAACTTGCACATAAAAACTTGCACCCTTCCTGGCGTGGTGGCTCACACCTATAATTCCAGCACTTTGGGAGGCTGAGGCGGGCAGATCACTTGAGGTTAGGAGTATGAGACCAGTCTGACCAACATGGTGAAACCCCGTTTCCACTAAAATTACAAAAATTAGTCGGGTGTGGTGGCCGACATCTGTACTCCCAGCTACCCTGGAAGCTGAGGCAGAAGAATCGCTTGAACCTGGGAGATGGAGGCTGCAGTGAGCTGAGATCACTCCACTGCACTTCAGCCTGGGCAACGAAGCTAGATTCTGTCTCAAAAAACAAACAAACAAAACCAAAACCAACAACAAAGAAAACTGGCACCCAGATGTTCACAACATTATTTACAACACCAAAAAGCAGAAGCAACCCAAGTGTCTATCAACTAATGAACTAATAAATAAAATGTATATCCATACAATGGAATATTGTTTAGCCATTAAAAAGCTATGTAAGTATTGATAAATGCTACAACCAGGATGAACCTTGGAAAGATTCACTGAGCTCCACAAGTAATTTTAGGTATCACTTGTACTTTCACTCAGGTTAACAAAAACCAGTGTTTCATTCAACACATTAATAGTGACTAGTTGAATTTCTTTTAAATTAAGATTAGACAATTTATTGAACATTACTGATTTAACTTTCAAAAATACTCCTGGAGGTGTACTTGACCAAGAACTTACAACAGACCAACATGAATCCCATCTCCAGATTCATATGAAAGCAGTACCTAAATATTCCTTTGAACCTTTATATCTATTAAAAACATACAAGTCATTTACAAAGGCCAAAATTGTCCTAATATATTATTAGTGGAGCTATCTATAAAGTACTTTGAGAGCCTTAAGAAACAGCAGCAGGCCGGGCGCGGTGGCTCAAGCCTGTAATCCCAGCACTTTGGGAGGCCGAGACGGGTGGATCACGAGGTCAGGAGATCGAGACCATCCTGGCTAACATGGTGAAACCCTGTCTCTACTAAAAAATACAAAAAACTAGCCGGGCGATGTGGCGGACGCCTGTAGTCCCAGCTACTCGGGAGGCTGAGGCAGGAGAATGGCGTGAACCCGGGAGGCGGAGCTTGCAGTGAGCTGAGATCCGGCCACTGCACTCCAGCCTGGGCGACAGAGCGAGACTCCGTCTCAAAAAAAAAAAAAAAAAAAAAAAAAAAAAAGAAACAGCAGCAGATTGATGAGACTGTAACTGCACCCTACCTTTTATTGAGTATGGTAATTAATTTTGGAACAGGCCTTAACTGAAAAATTTCCTGTAACAGTACTGCTAAGTACTTGCCTTACTTTACACAAAAACCGTAATCTTTCAAGAGTATAACCTCCTTTTCCACTTTAAATATTTCTGAGACTTGCAATCATTTCATAAGAATTAGCCCCTGAGCCCTACATTAAGAAGCATGCATCTGAACCTGAGTTAAAATTGAACATTACTATATCTTCCATATTTAGGTGGACCATTAAGACAACATGACACAGGAGGCTAAGGCAGGAGAATCACTTGAACCAGGAATGCGGAGGTTGCAGTGAACTGAGACCACGCCACTGCACTCTAGCCTGGGCAACAGAGTGAGACTGTCTCAAAAAAAAAAAAAGAAGACAATACGACATACCTAGATTCCAATTCAACACAGAAAATGCAAGACAAACAAATAAATAAAATAAACATAGAACCAAATTAGGTTTGTTTACTGTAGAATCATTTTACTATTGATGGGGCTGGGTGAGGGGAAGGAATCTAGACGTTGTCACCTCCAGTTCATCAGTGCCAGGCTTCTAAGCACTTACAATATCAAAAACAACATACTGACAAGATAATGTTAAAATTAATGTGTTTTAATCCATCACTTGCCTGATATTATTCTAATGAGGAGCTAAACACAAGAAAATCAGAAAAACCACCTCCTTAAAAGTTCAAACAGGTTGGGCATGGCAGCTCACTCCTGTAATCTCAATACTTTGGGAGGCCAAGGCGAGAGGATTCTTGACCTGCCTGGGCAGCATAGTGAGACCCTGTTTCTACAAAAAAACTAAAAAAATTAGCCCAGCATGGTGGAACATTCCTGTGGTCCCAGCTACTTGGGAGGCTTAGGTGTGAGGATCACTTGAGCCCAGAGTTTGAGGCTGCAGGGAGCTAGGATCAAGCTTTGGAGACCCTGTCTCCAAAAACAAACAAACAAACAACCCCACTTCAAACATCAAACATTTTCTGCAAGGCAGTTTTCTATTCTATGTGTGAAACCTTTGTTACGACTCACTGAAAATATGCAAAACTCCAAGCTGAGCTTAGTTTTGCCTGTGCACAGAGACCTTTTTACTCTCATTCTTCGAAAACCTCATTTTGGATCTCGCTGCCAACACCAGAGAGAGGAAAGCTGGCCAACAATTCCAAATATAACATGCGGAGGCAAATGCTACAGAAATCTGTCTGACAGGAAGGGACCATGCTGAGGTCTGCTGAGGTAGATGCACTTCTCAATCAGACCATTTTGGTCCCTCAGTCTGTTTGGAGCAAAATGCCATGAGAAGGCAATCACAGGAAACCAGCCAGTTTTATCATCCTGATTACTGATGCCCCATGGTATTCACTCTGTCAGTGACAACAATCAACAATCCTACTGATCTCAAACAGAAAGATGGGTCAGTGGCAACTAAAGCTGAACTGGTTATTCTAATTTTTAACAGATTTTTTGGGATCAGTTCGGTGACCAGAACTTTCAGAAAGCTCAACTCATGGCATGATAATTATGATGAAGTCAGGTTCACCAAGGGACACTTAAAAACATATCTCTTTCCAAGGCCGGGTGTGGTGGCTCACGCCTGTAATCCCAGCTCTTTGGGAAGCCGAGGTGGGCAAATCACGAGGTTCGAGACCAGCCTGACCAACATGGTGAAACCCTGTCTCTACCAAAAATACAAAAAAATTAGCCAGGCCTGGTGGCATGCACCTGTAATCCCAGCTGCTCAGGAGGTTGAGAAAGGAGAATTGCTTGAGCCTGAGAGGCAGAGACTGCAGTGAGCTGATCGCGCTACTACACTCCAGCCTGGGCAACAAAGCAAGATTCAGTTTCAAAAAAGCAAAAACAAAAACAAAAAAAACCATACAGACATCTCTTTCCAATTCTCTAGGGACAGGTTTAGTAACTCCTACTATCACACTGAATAACTGATAAACCAGTTAAACTTGGATAAAGTGATTATACTATCACTTAATAAAAAACAAAGACATCAGTTCTTCAAGTTTAATTCTTTGGTGAAGTCATGGTACTGAGCACAAGACAATTAATTCCTTCACCCAGAGAATCATTACAGAAAATCCAGAAATAGGGCTCCCAGTCTAACTGGGAAGAGATGATGTGCCTCATACAAAGCACTAGCTCCTGAGAAAACACAGAACAATTAAAACAGCTTATTTGACTAGTCATTTCCTTACTATTTATCTTAGAAAGATCCCCTGTGGTTTATAGCTATGTCACTAAGCCCAGGAGGTAAAGTTTGTCTAGAACCACTTCTGGAACACTGCACTGGATTCCGTTCACAGTGAGGCAGACTGGCAAGGAATACTAGAGACTGAAAAAAGACTTATCCCACAAAGCTTTGGATGGAGAACCACAGCAGCACTGCAATTAATACCTACAGCATTTGCAAAATTTAAACTTCACTTTTTCTTTAAATTTTGTAGAAATGGAGTCTCGCTATGTTGCCCAGACTGGTCTTGAACTCCTGGCCTCAGGAGGTCCTCCCACCTTGGCCCCTTTAAGTGCTGGGATTACAGGCATGAACCACCATACTCAGCTTCAACCTTACTCTTGTAGTTTCTGTACATAAGGAAAATTATCATTATCTTGCCTACCTAAGTAATTCAGTCTTAGTCAATTTAAAAGGGAAGCAAAAGGAACTATAAACTTACCCTTATGTGATACAAGTAAGCAGTGAGAGGACAATTTTTTTTTTTTCCCTGAGATGGAGTCTCACTCTGTCATCCAGGCTGGAGTGCAGTGGTGTGATCTCGGCTCACTGCAACCTCCGCCTCCTGGTTTCAAGCAATTCTCCTGCCTCAGCCTCCCGAGTAGCTGGGACTACAGGCTCATGCCACCACACCAGGCTAATTTTGTATGTTTTGTAGAGATGGGGTTTCACTATGTTGGCCAGGCTGGTCTCGAACTCCTGACCTCGTGATCCACTCACCTCAGCCTCCCAAAGTGCTGGGATTACAGGCGTGAGCCACTGCACCCGGCGGGGACAAATTCATGAAAACACATTCAAGTATAAAAATGTTCTGAGACATTAACTACTTGATCTAACTACTCTGGTTGAGTTAATAAAATACTTCACTCTCCAGCCTGGCCAACGTGGTGAAACCCCGTCTCTACTAAAAATACAAAAATTAGCTGGGTATGGTGGCAGGCACCTGTAATCCCAGCTACTCAGGAGGCTGAGGCAGAAGAATCTGTTGAACCTGGGAGGTGGAGGTTGCAATGAGCCGAGATCGCACCACTGCACTCCAGCCTGGGTGACAAAGTGAAGACTCCTGCCTCAGAAAAAAAAAAGTAAAATACTTGACTCTTGGTGGAAAGAGTGTGGCTTCAGACGCAGAAAAGTGGGATAAGCCTCACTAAATGAAATTCGTCTAGGGAATTCCTACTTAAAAGACTTCCTGCCTTTGCACCAATATCTACAATGCTTTGTGATTTAGATAACAACTCAGATAAGTCAATGGTACATTCAGTACCGACATTTTCAAAGGGAGAATTGGAGATGTTAAACAAGCACTACTTCATTTACTACTATTCACAAATCTCTGATTACTAGTTCCTATTCAATGTCTCAAAAAAATAAAATAAAATAAAATTCAATGAAATGCACAGTCTAGGCAAGTCTGAATCTCACCAACAGCTAAAGAGTCCCTCCTTCTCTCTCCTTTCATCTAAAGTGCAAACTGTTAATTGTTACAACTTGATAAGACTTTAGACTCACCTAATTAAAAAATTCAGTGGTTAGGTTTTAGAGTTTAAAAGCCCAATCGCAGGCAAACCAGACAGCACACTTTTCCCATGCCTGAAGTTTCTAATAAACAATTGCAGCTTTATCAAATAAATGAGCTTATCAAATTCTCACTCAACATGCATGTCAACCACCATGGTTAACACCAAGTTCATCCTAGGGTAGGATGTAAGCCCACGTTTTAAATCAAGAAGTCTACAACTCAGTCCTGGTATACATACCAAACAAACACATTAAAAAAAAAAATGTAAGCAACTGGGAATAACTGGTAAGCAACACAACGTATATTCAGGCACAAATTTCTCCTAAGAACAGCAAAGGAAATGTGACCAGAGATATTTTCTCCAGGTGGATTACACCTTATAGGAAGTAAAGGCTAAAAACCACAGATCCTTAGTCACTTCATAATAAAAATTTTAAAGTCAGCAGCAAAACTCCCTCTAGGATAATCATTTTTGTCCCTGCAATTTTACAAGCTAGGATGGGGTGCCCTCCTGGGCAAAAGTATCTTGGGAATGGTAATGCGAGCTTCCTACATAACTTCTGACCACAGACTTAATTTGCTCAGTATCAGTCATCTGTCTAGTAAGTGTTCCCAAACCTGCAATTAGTACAAATATATAGTAGACACAACTCCGCAAACCGAGCGATGGAACGTGAATGGAACTGTTAAGAGACCTTCGGTGAAATTTCACATTAAAAAAACAACAAAAACAAAAACAGAGGGCTAAAAAAGGCAACATCAAAAAACTGGTGGGAACACAGAAACAGCCCCCTCTTCCTTTCTCCCGACTGGCTCCTCTCTCAAACCTCTGCCTCAGTCAACTGTTGCAGAACAACAGAACGAGACCCAGTAGAACAAGACGAAATCTGGGTTTGCTGCCGCAGATGTGGGATTTTTGTGGAGGGCAGAGGTGATTTCTGCCGGCAGAAGATGGAGTTTAAACTCTTCTTTGCCGGATTGTTCTGGGCTGAGCCGCTGAGGAGGATCACGCAGCGGGCGATCAACCCACGTCCCTCCCTCTCGGTTCGGTTTCTCCCCTCCCCTTGCGTCCAGTAAGGGAGAAAAAAGCGTACGGCTTTCCAGCTCTCAGTTCCTTAAAAATGCCTTTCCAATGCCACCGCACACAATCCTCCCCCTGGCAGCAAAGAATTTTGCAGCGAAGGGCTCGCCGATCCGGAGCGGAGAAATGAAATCGGCGCCCAAGGGCAATTTTAATTGTCTAACCCGGCCCGATTTCCTAAGAGGCAGTGGCGCCGGGAGGGAGGAGGGAAGAGGGAGGAGGAAGGAAGGCAGCTCTGAGAGGCAACAGGGGGCAAGCGGAGGTAGAAAAAGGGGACCAAAGCGGCGAGATCCCAGCCTGGGCCCCTGAGGAGCTTCTGCAGAAAGAACTCGGGGGCTGTCCCCACCGTTCCCCGGGAGACGTTTGCAAATCATATATGCAGCCAAAATGGCGCTGAGAATAAAAATATAATTTAAAGGCAGGTCGCCATATTGTAAACAGAGAGGCAAAGAAGAGGCGGACTCGAGAGACACCCTCCATGATTTCTTCTACAGCCACAAGCGCCCGGTTGCCGGGGTCTGGACCACTGCAATTCAGGTGGCCGAGGGCTCTACGCACCCACCCCAAGGAGAGCCCGGCCGGGCAGGAGCCCCGAGGGCAGCAGGCGCGCGGGCAGGCAAGCGGCACTGGGCCCGGAGCTCCTCCCCTTCCTCCCCCGCCACTGCCGGCTGTCCCCGGCCGGCTCTGTCCCGGCTCCCCAGCGACTTCCAATCCCATATGGGGTTCTCTTCACTCCTCCCAACCCCCACCTCGGGGTCCGGACCCACCGCTGCTCCTCCCCCCTAAACTGCCAGAACCCGGCGGACACCTGGGGGCGGGGAGGTGCTCGCCCGGGCAGCTGCAGAAAGTCAGCTAGCGGCTGCAAGCGCCCGTTATTTCGGCAGGCAGGGGCAGGCCAGGTGAAGGAATGCGCAGAGAAGGGTCCCCGGACCTTACCAGCACTGGAGGTGGAAGGCAGCCGGGCAGTGGTCGCAGCACAGGAGATCTCCACCTTCCTTGCAGCTATCGCAGCTGTCGTGGTTGGTGGCCCTGCCGCTTCTCCGGGGCTCCTTCTCAGGCTTCCGACTCCGCTTTTCTGCCTCGTCCGTCTTGGGGGGGGCCAGCAGAGCTTGGATTTGCTGCACACACATACAAACGGCGTGTGTGCACACTCGGAGCTCCCGGGCGGTCCGTTGCCCCCCCGGCGCGGCTTCTCCGTCACCCACCCCTCTCCCCCCTTTTGTCCTTCTTCCTCCCATCCAGGCTGCTCCCAGAACCTCTCAGCCCCCGGAACCAGGGGGAGCCCACCCTAACCGCGTTCCTGCAGCACAACAACGAGAACAGCTTCTTCCAAATGGGGAGGATCAAGGGTAGGGGGATGGGAAGAGGGTGCGCGGTTCCCTTCTTGCCACTTCCTTGTATGGACAGTGGGGGACTCCAAAGCCTGGCTCTGGAGAGGCCCGAAGCCCGGTACCCGGACGTGCTGGGGGAAGCACAAAGGGGCCAACAAGAAGGGGGTGGGGAGGCCTGCCGGTGCAACGAGATGGAGTGGGCTGGCGCCTGGGGAGAGCGAATCGAGGGCGGCGGGTAGGTGAAACTGCTGCAAACGTCCTCGGAGGCTGAGCTCAGCCCCCTAAATTGCAAAGAGGGGAGGGAGAGGCTAAGTGAGGAAGAATCCCCCTCCCTCGGTCCTCTGGGCGCTTCGAGTTTAGGACCGGCTTTGTGGGGCGGAGGGCGGAGGTTCCCTCCCGGCGCTGGGGGAAGGGGATGAGGAGGGCCACTCTTACCTCCATCAGCCCCCCTGATGTGTCCAAGTCGTACACGATCGTCTTGGTCTCCATTTTCTCCCACATTCATCCACCTCCCGGGCTGGGTGCTCTCTGCTCCGGCCCCCCCAACCCCGGGGGGAGGGGGGAGGT
>NW_012104020.1:28981-29486 GCF_000951045.1 Mandrillus leucophaeus
CCTTGGGAGCAAGAATCGCGATAGGTCTGATGGATTGTGGGAGCTGTAGTTCCATGTGCGTGCGATGCACTCTATGGTAGGATAGACCCAGGGAAGAGTCATTTGCCGGCCAGGAAGGGATACTTTTGAGAGCGTCAGTGCTGCATGCCGGGATTTGTAGTCTGAGGGCCCGCCTCACGTTCTGGGCGGGGATTCATGCTCCTTTTCAGGGCGCCAGCTCCTCCCCTTGGTATCGCCGTCAGAGATGGGCGGTTATTGCTGCCTGAGGGTGGATGAAGCAGTGGAGAAGAGAACTGCATCGTTGTGCTTGACACTAGGGGTTTAGTTGGAGTTGTTGCTTCGTAGCTGTGCTCGGCCCACTTTTTAAAATTTTTATTATTTATTTATTTATTTTTTGAGACGGAGTCTCACTCTGTCGCCCAGGCTGGAGTGCAGTGGCCGGATCTCAGCTCACTGCAACCTCCGCCTCCCGGGTTCACGCCATTCTCCTGCCTCAGCCTCCCGA
>NW_012104020.1:35111-35954 GCF_000951045.1 Mandrillus leucophaeus
CTCCCGCGCAGCCGCGGTGAGGGAGTACCCCCCAGCGCGCAGCCGCGCTGGCATTCGTCTGGAGGATCGAAGCCCCACCTTTCTGCCCTGCGCCAGCGCACTGAGACAAAAGGGCGGGACCTGAGGGCTCGCGCAGGCGCTTGGGAAAGCTTGTAGGAGTCAAGGCGCAGCCGCAGGAAGCTAGGGACTCTTCATCCATTGGTGTTTGTGTGCAAACTAAGAAGACTCTGTCCTGCGCAGGCGTGTTGGGAGTGCTCCCCTCCCACTCCGTAACACAGAAGCCTCCCGCGCAGGCGTATTGTCTTCCGCAGGCCCTCACAAGAAGGCTGCTACTTTCGCCATTTTGGTAATGGGATATGGGCTATCATGCCCTTGGAGTCCTCAGGCATGAACAGAAAGGAACAAGGTGTGGTGTTGGATGGAGCTGGTCGCCTGTCGGTGACAGCAGTGTTCCTAGGGATGTTGTACTGGACTGTTCGGTTCTAGCATCAGGTGTGGCTGGACCAGGCCACCATATTGGTAAAGAGAAAAGCCATTTGCGACAGAAAATGACGCTTTTGGTGGCGTGTTGGATGACTGTGGTTCCTAATTCTCTCCCGTCCTGACAGTTAATTTTATCAGTTAATTGTATCCTGAGCATCCCTGCCTTGCGTGGTGGTGGCACTGTGGAGAGTTCCGCCTGCCCATTACCACCCTCTCTTCACCACTGTCCCTGAGATCCGCTCTTCAAGAGGAAGCCTAAAGCGGAGAGTTTGTAATCCTGACAACGCCCAGCTACCTGCGTACGCCGGACTCCAACTCCCAGTTTGCAATGCCAAAGGATCTAAAGGGCGAACGGGGGGG
>NW_012104020.1:36634-75621 GCF_000951045.1 Mandrillus leucophaeus
TAGAGACGGGGTTTCACCGTGTTAGCCAGGATGGTCTCGATCTCCTGACCTCGTGATCCACCCGTCTCGGCCTCCCAAAGTGCTGGGATTACAAGCTTGAGCCACCGCGCCCGGCCTACTCGGCCTACTTTTAATGTTAAGGGACACTTAGCATTCTCAGAGTCGTAAAGCTAGAAAGGATTTAGAGATCATCTGATTTAATCCCCTCGTTTCTAGATGCACAGGGAGGAGCAGTGATCTGCCTAGGTCACATAGTGCATTTATGGCAGACCTAAGAATTAGGTTTCTTGATTCTCAAACCAGACACTGTCCATTACACCATGTCGACTGTGTGTAAGGAATTGCTGTGCTTTCTTTGGGTACAGTAAGGAGGATGAGTTAGGTAGAGTAGGGATGTCAGTGTACAGAGTCTTAGGTTTCTGTTTTCCTGACTTTTCACTTTTCTGATGACCCTCTTGGTGCCTGGAAAGAATGATAAGGTCGTGGATGGTGGAGTGGAGAATGTCATGTGAATTGGCTGCTCTCTGCTTTCTACCAGCCTGAGCCAACAATAAACTTCAGTGGCTGTGGACCAGAGATGTGGCCCTCAGAGAGGGGAGGGCTGAGCTAGATTGTTTGTATGAAAGAGGCAAGATTTTCTATCTTCTATGGCTATACTTTATGCCACAGGCTCTCAGAGGTTAGAACCTCATGTGCCCTCTCTCTTTGGCTTTTTTTCCTACTGCTCAGGGCCCAGCTGTGCTGCTGTGTCAGCCTGAAGGCATTATGGAACAGATAAGTAAGCCATTGGTGTCCATCCACTGAACAAGGCTTTGCTTTGATCAACACCATCAGTTGCAGCTGATAATAGGAACTATGGGCTAATGAGGGAAATAAGACTTGGCTCTGTTGACAAGAGCCAGGGAAACTTCACACACCTTCCTCTTGGAACTTGGAGGATGAGGTTAGGCCAGTGGGGCCAAGGAATGGTGCCACCTTGGAGAGCTCCCGCCCTGACAGTTCAGGGGGGATTGAGGAGCGAGCAGGTGGGATACAGATGCCTCTGGAAGTGACCTCTTGTGGCTAATCTAGGCACTGCACTATGCAGTGACAAGAGCTTCTCATCCTTCAAGGTGGCTTGTGCTAGAGCCAGGGGTAGGCAGCATGAGTGGTCAAGACTTCCCTGTTGGAACACTGTAGAAGCAGAAGGTGCTGGTTGCTGCTATTATTTCTTTCGTGAATTTTTCTCTACTGGTTTCCGAGCTCCCATAATTTCCTGTTGCCTGCCTCTTGCTGTTACTCTTGGAGAGCAGTGACGCAGGGCACACCTCTCAGCATGGAATGTGCATACTGGGGGGCGACGCTGGGCACTTTCCATCTTGGTAGGTACTGGGGCCCACAGGGAAGGGTCAAACTTAAGAAGATCCTCCCAGCCACCTTTTTCCAGAGGCCATGGTTAGGGCCTTTGCCTAACTTAGGAGCCAAGCCCCTAAGCTGCATTACCACTGCTCCCGACAATCTGTTTTCTAACGCCAAGCCAGATTAGGGCTTCATGTTCTGGGGAATCAGTCTCTGTTTCCTATTCCAATTTCCCAAGCCTTGCTTACTTAGAAATAAGGGGAAGGAGAGATGCATCAGGCTTCCTGAGCCTAGTTAGCATTGAGAAGGGCATCAGTGGCATTGAGAAGGGATTTGGGAGTGTGCCAGCCTATAGTTCTGGACCTGGTAAGAAGGGGGAAATAAGGCATTGGGTGGATGTGCAGTGGGGTTCCTGGGCTCCCACATCCCTGCAACACCAGCCATTGGGGCCTCTGATTTTGCCTGCCATCTGTTGCACTGTCTCTTTTGCGACAGGGGACCCTGTTCAATTGCATGTAACAATTTGTTTTAAAATAAAATCTGAGCACTTTGGGTGGCTGAGGTGGGAGGACCACTTGAGCCCAGGAGTTGGAGACCAGCCTGGGCAACATAGTAAGACCCTGTCTCTACAATAATTTTTTTTTTTTAATTAGCCATGTGTGGTGGTCTGCACCTGTAGTCTTAACTATTCAGGAGGCTGAGGTGGATCACTTGAACCTTGGAGGTCAAGGCTGCAGTGAACTGTGAGCCAGCCACTGCACTCCACCCTGGATGACAGAGTGAGACCCTATCTCAAAAACAGTAGTAATAAAAATCTGAGGATGACTGGTTGGTGGGTCTAGCATGCCTTCTGGTCCTGAAGTCCATATCCCATTTATCTCCCACCTCCTGTCCCTCCAAGAAAGCATCAGTCACCTGGCCATTGCTTTTTTTTTTTTTTTTTTCCAAAAACACCATTTTAGTAAGGAAACAAGAGAAATAAAAGATTGTTCTCTGGCTGGAGCCCAGACCCCATATAATACATTACATGTACAAAGTGGTTTTCAGCTAGCTCCTGGGTGTCTCTCTGGGGCTCTCCTACCACCTGTTCCATGCCAAATTCCTGGGTCCTTGGACCTCTGCTCCTCTCCAGAATATGCCCACCCCCTCCCCTTATCCTGTAACACAGTGGCCAAGAGGAGGGCCTGACAAGTGGCTGGAATTGGAGGAGGGAGTATTGGGATGAAGATGTTTGTAACAGCCAAATAAACATTGGAGGAAAGTCTCCCTCTCCTCAGGGTATAGGGTGGTCATGGAGAATGGGGTGTCCTGCTTTGGTGTGGAGCATGAGTGCCCAGGGAAGCCCAACCTGAGGTGGGGGTAGGGTCCCCCTGAACCCCTTAGGATCTCCTAGAATTACTGCCTCCACTGGGACAGGGCAGGAGGTGGAACTGTCCAGAACTTTAGAGAACTAGAGACCTCCCAAGAGGCTGATGTTGGCATGCCAGGACTACCCAGAGGTCACCACTGAGAGGAGTTTTGGCCATTGGTGATGGCCCTGTGAGGAGCACCCTGGTGCAGTTTCCACCATGGTCAAGTTGACCCTGCTGCAGGTTGCTGTGCCAGGGCGGGATGGTGGTCATATGGAGAAAGGTACTCCTGCTCTGCTTGTGTGTTCCAGGCTGGTCCAGGGCATGATGAGGCTCAGGATGCTGGCTGTTGATGCTTGTGCTCCAGCTGTGTTCTGTCCACAGGTAGATGCCCCCTGACATGGGCCCAAAGAAGGGCCCCTAGTGGTCAATGACACCAAGAAAATAGGCCATGGTGGGCATTGCAGGCAGGGAAGGGCACAACTTCTTGAGGGATTGGTGGCATCTCCTCCCAGGTGGTATGTACAGGAGGTGGAGGGACAGCAGGAAACAAGGAGCCTTGCTGCTGGACTGTGGTGCAGGTCTGAGTTGGCTTCCCTAGGCTGCCCCCACCTAGATGGAAACTTCATATTCTCTCGTCTCCTGCAAAGGAAAGAGACTGCTGGGAGTTGGAAACTTGTATTAGGTTTGCCAGGCCATAATTCACCTTCCCTAGGAAAAGGAAAAAAAGTGAGAGGGCTTGGCAGGACCCTCAGGGTTATCTGCCCAAAGAAGCAAAGAACTGGGTCTTGGATAAGGTGGCAAGGTTGGCATGGTTACTTACTCCAGTCTCGTAAGTTGGATTGTCAAACGCTGACTCTACGGTAATGCGGTTGTAGGGGCGGGGGCGTGTGCGGGGCAGCTGCAGGGAGCTTTTTCCCTGGAGCCTGTGGGGCAGAGAAGCCTGTGAGTCAGGAGCACTGGGTAGGAGTGAAGTATGCAGGTATGCAGAGCAGAAAGAGAAACCAGACTCACCTGGAGAAGTAGAAGTATACACCTCCTACCAACAACACCATCGCCACCAGTGGCAAGAAGATGGCAGCTGCAATGTGGGCAGCATCCAGGGTGCTGGAGGCAGCAGGCGCCTTGGCAACTGAAGACACAGAGGGTGGGACTGGAGCAGAGGTCTCTGTCACTTGGATCCCATATTCTCTCACCTCTGCCCAAGGGCATCTGGCTACCAGCTCCCTCTAGCTGACTGGGTGCAGGGAAACTTTTTACCCTGCTAGGCCCAAACCCCCCTCTCTCTCTGCCCTCCATCCTTGGGAAGCCCATGACCTGGGAGCCGTGAGAACCAGGACCAGGGAGACCACTTATGTGGCCCTCAAGGGTGGAGACTCACCATCCAGGCTGCGGCTGTTGTAGAACCCATCCAGAGAGGCTGGAACAAAAGGGGAGGGCCAAGGGCAGTGGGTGAGCCCAATGGCCCAAACCACTAAGGCAGGGAGCAGAGGTAGTGGGATGATCACAGGAAGGATTTGTCCAAGGAGAGCCCACTCCAGCATTTGTCTTGGTGATGCCAGATCAGAAGGATCTGGCAGAGACTGGGGAGACCAAGGGTCTATTCTATTACTATGAAGCTGGCATGGGCAGGTGGTTCTGGTTCTCAACATTGGACATCTTTGCCAGAGCAGCTCTATGGGCCAGGGAGGGTTTTGAGGAGTGACAGGGCACTCACCAGCCTTACAGATGGGTGGGGGGTCACTCCAATGCGAGGGGTGCCCAGGCACACACTTGATGCTGGCCTGGCCTTTCAGCACATAGCCAGGGGCACAAGAGAAGTGGATGGTGGCCCCTGCTGGATGTAGCCGCTTCTCAGGACTTCGGGCACCATTCTCAGGGGCACTGAGACCATGGCATGGCTTGAGCTGTTCCACTGCAAAGCAGGCAGAGCGCAGTGAGGGTGTCATGCCCTTGGCCTCCAAGGCAGCATCTTTTATCTCCAACTAGAGGTTTTCCTTCCTACTCAACTGACACTTACGGAGACATTTAGGGGCCCGGTCACTCCACTTGGGGCTGCCGGCCTGGCGATCATGGCAGGTGAGGATGGAGGTGCCCGTCAGCACAAAACCCTGGTCACAGATATATTGCACGGTGGCCCCCACAGGAAACTTGGGGCTGGATATGAGGCGTCGGCTGTGCTCCACATCTCCGGGGTCATGGCAGGAAGTCACTATGGGTAGGGGATGATGGAGAGAAGTAGCCCAAGGAGAACTAAGCAGAGGCCAGTCCACCCTGGCTTTGTTCCAGGCCAGCTAACTTCTTCATGTCATATGGGTCTACCCCCTATGTGTCTGTCCCTACCATTGTGCTGGTGTGTCCCCGCCATTTGTCCCCTTTCCATCTATTAGGTTCGATAAACACTGATTGGCCATCTACCAGGAATGAAATACTTAAGAGTACTTGGCTGATAACACCATGAAAAGGTATCATCCCCATTTCACAGATGAGGAAACTGAGGCTATAAGAGGTGAAGGAACTTTGAGGATACTAGCTAATAACAGCTACAGTCTGGTTCAGAATCCAGGAGAGAGGTGTGGAGGTTGCATTGGGAAGGGGAGCATGGGGAACAGATATACTCACCCCTCTGGCATGAGGGCAGGTCCTCACTCCAAGTCAGGTCCCATTGGCACATGAGGACACTGGATCCCACCACCTGGTAGCCAGGGTAGCACTGGTAAGTGACCACAGTGCCGTGCACTAGCTCAGGCTGCGATGGGCTCTTCCAGCCATTGGGAATCTCAGGCAGCTCCGGACATGTGTCATTGCGGGGCACCTCTGGGGGCACAGAGGCACAAGATGCAGCTCCTCGGCCAGCACCAAAGTGACTGTCCCCCTCATCTTCAGGGCACTCTGACTCCTTCTAGTTTGTCCTGGACCTAGACTGTCCTGAGTGGGCTCAGTTATCCATTCCTCTCTTCTCAAGGGCCCCTCCTTGACTGCCTCTGACATTGCTCTGTCTCCTAGATTCCAGGGTTAGCATTTAAGCTTTGGCCTTACTTCCAAAAGCACCTTGACCAGTTCCTTAGGCCTGAGAGACGGGGCCAGGCAGGGTGAGGGAAATTGTCACTTCTATGAAAGATTGTCAGAAAGAAGCCAGCACCTTTCCTTAGTTCCCCCATTTTTGTTTGAAAGTTGTTCTGGCCAGGTGCAGTGGCTCACACCTGTAATCTCAGCACTTTGGGAGGCTGAGGTGGGCAGATCACTTGAGGCCAGGAGTTTGAGACCAGCCTGGCCAACATGGCGAAACCCTGTCTCCATTAAAAATACAAAAATTAGCCAGGCATGGTGGCATGCACCTGTAATCCCAGCTACTCAGGAGGATGAGGCACGAGAATCACTTGAGCCCAGGAGGTGGAGGTTGCAATGAGCAGAGATTGCACCATGGCCTGGGTGACAGAGGGACACTGTCCCCCCCACCAAAAAGAAAGGAAGAAAAAGAAAGTTGTTCTGCTGCCTACCCAAACCCCTCTTGCCACTTCAGAATTCTGGCTCCCCCTCAGGGCAGATGGAGAACAGGACTAGCTTCCTCCGGGTGATCCCTGGTGCTTTTCCAGCTTCCTCTTGTCTGAGAGAGCATTCAGGCACCTCACTGCCCTGGCCTCTTTGACTTGCCATGGCTTGCTGTCTGCACTCTGAATAGGGTAGGGACAAGCTCACCAAAGAAGTGGATGACGAAGCCCTGCTGGTAGCCCAGCACTGGGGTCCCGGGGTCCGACTGGAACTGAATGGTGACATCAGCCATGGAGGTAAAGAGCTTGAAGTGGCTATGGGGCCCTGAGTACTGGCCCAGGACCCGGGCTGTCAGGTCATCCCCATCATAGAAGGTAAGTACATCACCAGGGCCTATGCGCAGCCTGTGGAGGAGGAGCGTCAGGGCAGAGCCGGCTCAGGGGCCCGAGGATGGGCTTGACAAGGGATATCCCCAGACCTCAGGAGTTGGCTCAGCCTGACCCGGTAGGCACTCACACTCGGACGTCCAGCATGATGCGCTTGTCCTCTTCCACATGCACACCCCAGATGCAATCCTGTCCACGACCGTAGGGCTCTGGCCAGTTGGGAGAGAGCACCACACCAGCTGAGTCTGTGATCTCCCCGCTGCACACGGCTGGAAGGCAAGGGAGGTCCAGAAGGGTCTTTTCCAGCTTACCATGGTGTTGTTTACCATCTGCCCACAGGAGTGCCCACCAGTTGCTGGGACCCCCCACCTCCTCCTTGGAGGAAGCCTGAACCATGCATATCACAGGGCCTCTGTGGCCCCAGGCTCTGTGGCTATTCCCCTGGTACCCACCCTGCTTTTTGCCCAGCAGGCCCATCCACTGGTGCCTACTGACCTCGGCAGGCTGGCTCTGTCTCATTCCACTGGGGGTCGTGGGGGTCAACACACTCGATGATGATGGAGCCCTGCTCCAGGGTGTAGCCAGGGTCGCAGCTGAACTCCACAGTCGTACCCACAGGGTAGGTGGGTGCGCTGCTGCTGAAGTTGCCGTATTTGACAAAGGGCTCATAGCAATGGCCCTGCTGGAAGGCTGTAAACCACAGGGCCCAGCCTAGCTCAGCCTTGACTGGTATTAAACACAGTGGGCAAGAATCCCCCTACTTCCCTCCCCAGAGCCTTTCTTTTCCTGGGTACGAATGACAAATATATGTCCTGGGGTTGGAGCAGAAAGGTGATGGAGGAGGAACAGCCAAGAGCATCCATCCCTATTATGCTCAGGAGGCCATCTTGATCACCATGCTGTTCCCAGTGCCTGGTTTTGTGCTTAGTACACAGAAGGTACTCCGTACATGTTTTTTGAATGAATTAATCAATGCATACATGCATAAATGGTTCTAGAATGTCTCCTACAGCAATTCTTTCTTAAGGGTTGAGGCCTTTTTTGCTTTTCAGAATCTGGAGAATTTATTCCCTTGGACCACAGGGACTGGGTCCAGGCAGAGGTTTCCTGCAAAGCTGGGGTAGGGATCCTGGACCCAAAGAGAGGAGCAGGGAAAGGGGGCCTAAGTACCGAGTGAGCAGGGGCTGACTTGGAAGGAGTGACAGCATGGAGGCAGAGAGGGGTAGGGTGTGGGAGAAAGACCCTAGGCCCAAGCCCATCCCCCTGGACCCCCCACCCCCAGTGAGGCCCCAGCAGGCTCACCCTCATAGCGCAGGGCCATGCCTGCAGCTGCCCCGCTGCTGTCAGTACTGAGCTCGACAAAGAAGTGTTTGCCAGAGCTGAGCAGGCCCTCAATGGGCAGGTATTCCACCTCATAGGAATCATACACCGGTGGGGCCTCCACGTTGTCCCCATTGCGAATGATGAGCCTGAACCAGGAGAGTGGCAGCTATGTAGGCTGGTGGCTGACCCAGAGGGGGTGTGGCCCCAGGCTTGGGTAGTGTCCCTCCAGTAGGGTATTACCAGGCCAGGCACTCCCATTCCACTAGGACAGCCCCTCACCTGTCATCATCCTCTGCCAGGGAAACCTTCTCAAAGTGCAAGTGTAGCCGCTGGCCCTCAGGAGCCTCAAGCAGCCAGTGACAGGTGAGGTTGTTGCTGTAGTTGCCCGGGAAGCCTGGAGAGACGATGCGGCCGGTGGTAGCGTTGCGGATCACTCCGCCGCAGGCAGCTGTAAGACCAGGACAGGAGGTAGCCTAGGCCCCTGCCTGAACCCAGGCAGCCTAACATGCCTTCCTCCCTTTCCCAGCTCTGCTTCCTCTGCTTGGAGCAGCGGGGACCTTGCCTCCCTGCCATCTTTGCTCTCATGGTCCTGAAGGTAACCTTTTAGCCCTGTGAACTTGCATCTCCAGGCATCTTGAGCTCCAGAATCCTGCCGCCTAACCTTTCACACCCTTGGGGCTCACCAGGGCATCTCTCTTGACTGTGGGTAGATGTGTCACTGCCTGCTTGTGTGCCCAGGTAAGTCACTTTCCCTCTCTGCTGACTTCTCTAGAAGGCCGACTCTTCCCCAGGTGGACTTTATTAAAGCCCTTACTGTGGGCTTCAACCTTCTTGGAGTTAAAGCTGAAAATAGCATTCAAGCCCTTTATGAATCCAACTCTCTCTAGACTCTGCTTCAGTCCCTTCTCCCCGCATACCCTCTCCTTCAGGCACACTTCACTGTGTCCTCACTATCTCATGCTATTTCATGCCTCCACACCTCTGCATATGCTGTTCCAGGAATCCACGCCACTTTCCCAAACTAATATTTCTGAAATCCTTTCATCCTGTCTCCTTGGGAAGCCTTGCTTGTCTCCTCCCTCATCTTGGAGTAGCTTTCTGTCCCTCAGGCCCCTCCACCACTCTGCCTTTACTCCTATTGTAGCATCCTCTGCACTGAGCTGCTTGCTGGCCTCCCCGCTAGATCCTTGAGGGCTGAGAATGCGTCTGTGTTATTCATCTCTGGTTGTGCCTGGCACCCAGGAAGAATTTATAGAATGAAATAAGATTCATCGCTGGATTCAACGGTGGCTCAAGCCTGTAATCTCAGCACTTTGGGAAGCTGAGGCAAGTGGATCACCTGAGGTCAAGAGTTCGAGATCAGACTGGCCAACATGGTGAAACCCCATCTCTACTAAAAATACAAAAAAATTAGCTGGGTGTGGTGGCATACACTTGTAACCTCAGCTACTCTGGAGAGTGAGACAGGAGAATCACTTGAACCCGGGAGGCAGAGGTTGCAGTGAGCGGAGATCGTGCCACTGCACTCCAGCCTGGGTGACAAAGGGAGACTCCATCTAAAAAAAAAAAAAAAAATTCAAAAGCCTAAGCCCATACCCACTAAAAAGAAAAGCCCAAGTTGCCTTTCATACTGCAAATGAAATACTGCGTCTTCCTTTCTCCAACAAGCCCCCTTTCATTGGTGGCAATCCCAGACCTGATCACTCAGGACCAGACCCGGGAGTTCCCTTTCCCTTTCCCCAGTTCCCATCAGTTTCTGGAACTTCCCTCCTCTTCTTTCCCCAACTCACAATGTAAGTTCAAACTGTCTTGCCTGGCTGGCCTCCCAGCCATCTCCTGAGGCATTCTAAGCCCCTCCCTTCTCTCATAAGCTTCAACAGCTCCTCAGCCTGTATCTTGCCCCCGACACTCAAGGCCCTCCCATTGCCCTTGCCACATTGTCTCAGACTTCAGCCAAACCTGGCTGTCTTCTGTGTCCCTAAACACCCTCACCTTCCTGCCTCTATGTCCCTGCCCACGTTGTTCCCTCCATCTAAATGTCAAACTTGCAGTGCCACCTCCCCTAGGAAGCCTCCTAAATGTCCAGCTAAGAATGATTGTGCCCTTGCCTCCCAGGTCACTTTATGTCTTTTCATTGGTGCTTTTTACTTCTTGCCCTGGAAATTGGTGACCTCTCTGCTTTCTCCTTTCCCTCTTTCCTGGAAATGTGGGTTCTTTGAGGGCACAGTCCCTGTTTAATTCAGCTCTGTATACCTGTGGTGCTTTCATCTAGTAGATGCTCAGTAAGTGCAGGTTGGATGAATGCCACTGAGGTGCGCGGCCATTTAATGGCTTCCTTATGAAGAGCAAATTAAAGTGGCAGACAACAATAGAGAGCAGGGGGGAGCCCCCACCTCACTTCTCTGCTCGGCACTGAGCCCTTTCACCTGGGGACACTCACCGATGCAGACGGGCTCCTTTGAATCCCAGAAGGGCTGGGTAGCATTGAGACAGGTGAGATGCCTGGCGCCCTTCAGCTGGTAGCCAGTGGCACAATGGAAGCGGGCACTACCCCCTGGGTGGAGGCTGGTGACAGTCACATCTCCATAAGCTGGACGATGGGGAAAGTGGCAGCTCAGGAGATAGGCTGCAAACAGAGAACGGGCGACACTGTACATGTGCAGGGTGGAGGCGGGAGCTAAGCCATTGGTGGGGGAAGGTCTGCCTCAGTGTGCCTGGAGGTGTCATTTGGGGCCAGAGGAAGCACTAGGAGTTCCAAAACGACTCCAATCTCCTCCCTAGAAGGTGTCAATGATATTTCCGACAGCCTGGGCTGGTTAGTGGAGCAGACACAGAGCTGGAAATTAGAAGGGTTGGGTTCTGGCTCAAACTTTGTGACACTTTAGGCAGGTTATTTAATCTTTTTGTGTGTGTTTCCTCATTTGTTAAATGAGGTTTAAAATCCCAGCCCACCCACAGGGTTACTGTGAGAATAAATGGGATAGTATTTTATCTAGCTTGGTATCCCTGGTACCCAGCTGATAATATATCTTCAATATATGCTTATTGAATGACTCTAGACATGAAAGCACTCGAAATAGTGAAAAACCTATACTGATGTAAAGTGTTGATACTGTTTTTCCTTTAGGGAATAAATATGAATTGCAGCAGCAAAGACTGAAGTCAGACGGTAAAGGCTTTCCCAGTATTCACTGAGAAATGCTAAAAAGCTTGATGCCAATGGCTGTGGACTTCTTTTAAAACAGAATGGCGGCCGGGTCGGTGTCTCATGCCTGTAATCTCAGTACTTTGGGAGGCTGAGGCAGGTGAATCACCTGAGGACGGGAGTTCGAGACCAGCCTGACCAACATGGATAAACCCCGTCTCTACTGAAAATGCAAAATTAGCAGGACATGCTGGCACATGCCTGTAATCCCAGCTACTTGGGAGGCTGAGGCAGGAGAATCGCTTGAACCCGGAGGTGGAGGTTGTGGTGAGCCGAGATTATGCCATTACATTCCAGCCTGGGCAACGAGAGCAAAACTCCATCTCAAAACAACAAACAGCCGGGAGCGGTGGCTCAAGCCTGTAATCCCAGCACTTTGGGAGGCCGAGGCGGGTGAATCACCTGAGGTCAGGAGTTCGAGACCAGCCTGGCCAACATGAAGAAATCCCATCTGTACTAAAAATACAAAAATTAGCCGGGCATGATGGCAGGCGTCTGTAATCCCAGCTACACGGGAGGCTGAGGCAGGAGAATCGCTTGAACCCTGCAGGCAGAGGTTGCAGTGAGCCGTGGTCGTGCCATTGCGCTCCAGCCTGGGGGACAAGGGCGAGACTTCGTCTCAAAAAAACAAACTTACAAACAAAATTCAGAATGATGGTAGGCTGGGGCAAGGTGGGAGGGTTGCTTAAGGCCAGGAGTTTGAGACCAGCCTGGGCAATATAGTGAGGTATCCCCATCTCTATAAAAATTTTTTAAAAAATAGCCAGGCATGGTGATGTGTACCTGTAGTCTTAGCTACTCAGGAGGCTGAAGTGGGATCGCTTGAGCCTAGGAGTTTAAGGCTGCAGTGAACTATGATTGCACCACTGAGCTCCAGCCTAGGTGACAGAGTGCATCCCTGTTTCAAAAAAACAACATCAAACAAGAAAAAGATGGGGACGACGGCAGGGAGGCAGTGCACTGCCTTCATGGAAGTTGCAGGAAGAACAAGTTGCCCTGGGAAACCTGGTCGCTTTGGAATTGTCATACCAAATTTGACCAAATGGTGGCAGCAAATCCTACAAAACTACCTGGCATATCCAGATCCTGGGGTCAAGCTGGGGTGGTAGCTAAAAGGCTCAACCGCATGCTGTGGCTCACTCCTGTAATCCCAGCACTTTGGGAGGCTGAGGCGGACGGATGGCCCGAGGTCAGGAGTTCAAGACCAGCGTGGCCAACATGGCAAAACCCCATCTCTACTAAAAAAAAAACCAAAAATATTAGTTGGGCACGGTGGCAGACGCCTCGGGAGGCTGAGGCAGGAGAATCGCTTGCACCTGGGAGGCAGAGGTTGCAGTGAGTCGATATCGTGCCACTGTACTCCAGCCTGGGCGACAGAGTGAGACTCCATGTCTCAAAAAATAAAATAAAATAAAATAAAATAAAATAAAATAAAATAAAATAAAAGTGAAGATCCGGCCAGGCGCCTGTCTCTTATACACATCTAGATGTGTATAAGAGACAGATCCCAACACTTTGGGAGGCTGAGGTGTGTAGATCACAAAGTCAGGAGTTCAAGACCAGCCTGGCCAACATGGTAAAACCCCATCTCTACTGAAAATACAAAAAAAATTGATCTAGGCGTGGTGGCACCCGCCTGTAGTCCCAGTTACTTGGGAGGCTGAGGCAGGAGAATTGCTTGAACCCAGGAGGCAGAGGTTGCAGTGAGTGGAGATTGTGCTACTGCACTCCAGCCTGGGTGACAGAGCGAGACTCTTTCTCAAAAAAAAGTGAAGATCCTGGCTTGCGTCTGAGAGGTGAGAGCAGAGGCCTGGAGGGGTCAAGGAGAGGCAAGAGGCTTGTGCTACAGAGCCTGATAACCCTTGGGGTGGTCAAAAAGTGAGGATTGTCTAGACTGAAGAACTTGGGTCTTGGGGTAGGGGGCAGCCCCACTGATAGTATCAGGTAAATGGGAGGAGAGGTCCATGCAAGGTCTCTGTTCCTGGGTGCCTTTGTGTGAATAGAAAAGTGGGCCCTCTTTCCTCCCCCCATTAAAAAGAAAAAGAAAAAGGGGCTGTCTCTGTGCAGACCAGGGTCCATAAATTTGAGTTTTATGACTTTCACCTGTCCTGTTACTATATCTGTGAAAGTGGGAGGAGAATTCGTCCTCTTCTGTCTCTCATGGGGCTCTGGAAAGAATGGTCAGTAAGTGGCTAGTTGTGCTTGGCAGGCAGTACAGGGCAGTGCTCAGCAGGTGGACTGTGGGTCAGACTGCCTGGGTTTGAATGCAGGCTTCTTCCCTACGTGCTGTGCCACCGCGGACAAGTTACCTAAATTCTCTCTGCCTCAGTTGCCTCATTTATCCACCCATTTTCAGTATTACATCCAAGGTTGTGGAGGTTAAGTGAGAAGACATATGTGCAGTTCCTGAACAAATGCCTGAGACATCAGCCTGCTGTTATTGTTTGTAATCTTGATTAATAATAGCACCTCACATCTGCATGTACCTTCCAGATTCTAAAATGCCTCCACACTCTTCTTTCTTGATGTCTACAATGTGCTTGGGAGGAAGGCAGGCAAGGTAGGGGCTATTAGCCCTTTTTTTTTTTTTTTTTTTTTTGAGACGGAGTCTGGCTCTGTTGCCCAGGCTGGAGTGCAGTGGCCGGATCTCAGCTCACTGCAAGCCCCGCCTCCCGGGTTCACGCCATTCTCCTGCCTCAGCCTCCCGAGTAGCTGGGAGTACAGGCGCCCGCCACCTCGCCCGGCTAATTTTTTTTGTATTTTAGTAGAGACGGGGTTTCACCGTGTTAGCCAGGATGGTCTCGATCTCCTGAACTCGTGATCCGCCCGTCTCGGCCTCCCAAAGTGCTGGGATTACAGGCTTGAGCCACCGCGCCCGGCCTATTAGCCCATTTTCAGATGAGGAGAACAGGTTCAGAGAGACCCTGTGCCCTCATCACATAGCAAGGAAGCGCTAGACCAGGAACTTGAAGCTCCTGGGCTCTGGAGCCTTCTTGCTTTCCACCACCACCCCACCTGCATCCCCATTTGAAGTAGAAACTTGGGTTCAGGAGTCAGAGAAATCTGAGAGTAACAGACAAGCCTGCTCTGGGTGGTTGTCCAGGGCAGCCACTCACAGTGACCTGGGGAGAGATCCCAGGCCAGGATGGGATGGGGAAAGGGGTGGGGGGCACCACGCCCAGAGTGGCGGAGGTTAAGAGGTTAACTGACACCTAGTGGGGTCTAGACCAGGCCAGATTCAGGCCCAGCATTCCCCCCTACATCTTCCCCTTTGAGTTCTTATCACAACTCTAGTAAGGGAGGGCCCTCATTTCACAGATGAGGAAACTGGCCTGGAATAGGGTGAGGGTAGGAGGCTGGGGGCAGACAATGAAGACCCCAGACTCCATAGTAGTTAAAGTACCACTTCCCAGGATGAGCTTCCTCCTGTTGCCATGACAACCGTTCCCGGGGAGCCTGCACCACTGCAATCTGTTGAGTTATTTTCTCACTGGAGTCTGTTTCTGGAGCCAAGTCCAGTGCCAGGAATGCTGGGGATGGAGGAGGGGAATGTCTGTCAGGGCCGTCTGCCTCCCCACCCTGCCTGAGGCTGTAGGAAGGGAGTTGGAACTTGGTCCTGCGATGAGGCCCTTGTGAGGGCTCATCCTTGGGACCTCCAACATCAGCTTGGACAGCTCCAGCACAGGTGTGGGTACTAGGCCCCTCACTCCCTCTTCTGGCACCCTCTTTCTCTAGCCCACAGAGATTGGCGTGTGAGCACATGCTCCTCCTGTTCCCATCTCTGGGATCAGGGCTAATTACAGCCTATAATTAGGGGAATTACACTCATTAAGGCAAGAGCTGATCATTGACAAAAACTGGGCTGACGAGGGAGGGCTTCTGGGAGCTGAGAAGGAGGCAGGACCAGGCCAGCTCTCCCAATCCTTCCTTGGAGGTTGCTCCCCCTTGCTGGGCCTCCAGCTCACTGCCATTCAGCCACCTTTGTCTGGCCCGACAGAGAGGAGGTCCAGAGTTTTGTGCAAAGGAATTTGCAGCAAGAGAGAAGGTTACCATGGCGTGAAATTATGCCTGCTGCCAGGGAGGATTGATGAGCCATTAGGGAGGCTAGCTGGGCCGCCTAGACGTTTCACCCTTGCCTCAGCTGGCCCCTTGTCTCTGCCAAGCCACTCTACAGCCCCATCCACTTCCAGGCTCCCTGCTGCTACGCCAGACTGCTCCCTTAGTTTGGGTGGAGGGCTGAAGGTGGGGTGAGTGCTCCTTAGGTGGGGTTCCAAACAGCCCCATCTCCAGAGTGCTGGCTCTTCCGCCCGGCTGTGGTCCCCTGCAGGGCCACAGAAGTGGTCCATGACAATGCAAGACAATCCCGTGATTGTTCACACCAATTATTTCCCTATTAGTTCTCCCTAGTCTCAACTAGTTAACCCATGCAAAGGATCAAGCTGACTTTGTGCTCGGAGAGGGGGATGGGTAGGAGGGACACAACTGAGAGAGCTTCGAAGTCCTGAGCCCCTTTTCCTCCCTTTCCCATCCTGCCAGTCATGTAATACTGGTTTCCTTAATGGAGCATGTGCTAAGCACTTGACGTGTACCATTTTGCTTAATCCTAACCATGACTTTGTGGGGTAGGTGTTTTGGTTTCATATTACAGCAGAAGGGTCAGAGAGGTCAAATGACCTGTCCAAGGTCAATAGCCAGTGAGGAGATTCAAACACAGATCTGCCCATTGCCTGAGTCTGTGATTTTTTTCATCGCATCGTGCTGCTCCCTTATTTCCAGAGGTGTTCTGAGCTGATTGGGGCATGGGCCAGGTCAAGGTGGGTGAGGCAGTTCAGGAAGGGCAGTCTGGCAGCTAAGACCTCCAGATGGTCATTGTCAAATCCCTTTGACCTTCACCCTCTTGCATAGGGGGAGGGCTTCTATTGTTATTGCCTGTTTAAGTGTCTGCCTCCTCCTGAGAAAGAACTCCTTGAGGACAAGGACGTTTTGGTGCATCCTGACATCGCCAGTGTCCAGCACAAGCCTGGCAAAGAGCAGGTGCCTAGGAAAAGTTTGCTGAATGGATGAATGAGGGACAATGGGCACACCTGGAGGCTGCCTGATCCTGAGTCAAGACCAGCTCTCTGCAGGGTGGTGGGTGGAAGGGAGAAGATCCTGGAGGTTTCAGATGTGCGATACTTACCTCCAATTGTCCAGAGCTTCACTGGACACTTGTGCTATGTGTCACTAGCCCCTCCCTGCTTCTTCCCTCTAGGATGTAATTGCACAGAGACCCGTCTCTCCCGCAAGGAGGGCAGTGAGTCTGGGCTGGTTCCGCCTTCAGCTACCCAGGCCTTACCTTGGTAATGGAAATGGAAGGTGCCAGGGCCAGCCGGTGGTGGGAGGCTCTGGAACCTCAGGGCCGCTTGGTGGGTGGGGCTGCGGATGACTTGACCCCGTAGCAAGAAAGACTGGTTGGCCAGGGGCAGTGGGTCAGGCCCCCCCATGCCCTCCACAGTCACTGTCTCCCCTTCCCGGAGGCTGATATTCTGGACCTGCCGGTGGAGTAGAGAGAGGAAAGCAAAGCAGTCAGGCTTCTTCCTGCTGCCTGGATCCTGCAGGCCCTGGACAGATCAATCCTCAATGCCCCTTGAGCATCGGAGCCCCCAGCCCCTGAGCCGGGCACTTCAGCAGTGCAGGAGGAGCTCATCACAGTGTGAGACAGGACCAAAAGTTCAGAGACATTAAGTAAATTATCCAAGGTCACATAGAGATTCTTAGAAGAACTGGGATTTGTAAACACATCTTTCTGTCTCCACAGATTTTCAGATACACCAGCTGCTTCCTGTCCTTCCCCTCCCTGGGCTCTGTTTTCTCATCTGTAAAGTAGGGATGGGGGAGGTGTGTTGAACCAGATGGAGTCCGATGCCCTGGTCAGCAGTATGAGGTCTTAAGTGTCAGATCCACGTGCCCAGCTTCCCCTGGACATCCCTGTTGGATGCCTCACACCCAGCCTGCCTCATGCTAGGTGACTGTCTTCCCCCAGCCAGCAGTTCACCTGGGAATGATCTTGCTAGCTCCCTGGGTGTCCAAATCAGAAAATGGTATCTTGCCTCCTCCCTCATACCCAATCAGTCATTCAGTCCTGTCAACTGGATCTCAAATCTATTCATTACTCTTCATCCCCACTGCCACTTCCCCAGCTCATCGCCATTACTGCGCACTACATCACTGCAGCAGCCTCCTGGCCAGCCTTCCTGCCTGTAGGGCTTAATCCACTCCTCCCTCTACAGCAGTATTTTCTGAACACAGCCAGTTAACAGTCTTAGATCTGTTGCTGATCATGGTGCTTCCTTGTCTAAGTCCTCCAGTGGCTCCCTATTGAGTCCATGAAGCCCATAATATGTAGTCCAAACTCCTTGCTTAGCCCTCAAGGCCCTGCCCAACTTGGCCCCTGCTGACTGTCAGCCGGGCCTTACACCACGCCCCTCCACATGTCAGTCGTGATTCTCTGTCTCTTTTATCTGAGCCTCTTTCTCCGATCCTTTCCCCTGGCTGTCACAGGCTCCTCTGCTACCATGCTGATCTTCAGGCCCTCAGTCCCTTGAGCATCTTTCTGGGCTCCATGCCTCCATTCAGGCAAACAAGGATTGGACAAGGACAGACTCTGCCCAAAGGGAAATTAGCAGCATGGCTTGATAGAAGGAACACTGGATTGATTGGGAGCCCAGAGATGTGGGACCTCATCCTAACCATGTGATCTTGGACAAAAAAGCTGCTATTTGAACTTCAGTTTCCTCATTTTATAAAACGAACTAGTGGAGTTCTCTGCTACTTAAAACGTGGTTCCTGGACCAGCAGCATCAGCCTCACCTGGGAACTCGTAAGAAATGCAGAATCTTGGCTGGGCGCTGTGGCCCCGCCTGTAATCCCAGCACTTTGGGAGGGCGAGGCGGGCAGCTCACCTGAGGTTGGGATTTCAAGACCAGCCTGACCAACGTGGAGAAACCCCATCTCTACTAAAAATATAAAAATTAGCCGGGCGTGGTGGCGCATGCCTGTAATCCCAGCTACTCGAGCAGCTGAGGCAGAATTGCTTGAACCTGGGAGGCAGAGGTTGTAGTGAGCTGAGATCACGCCATTGCACTCCAGCCTGGATAACAAAAGCGAAACTCCATTTCCAAAAAAGAAAAAGAAAAAGAAAAAGAAATGCAGAATCTCAGACTCCACCTCAGACCCACTAAAGCATGCTCTGCATTTTAACAGGATCCTCGGGCAACTCAAAAGCACTGATTTACATGGGCTCAAGTTTTCTACCATGTTGCTCTGAAGCAGGGTCTTCAAGGGTTCACCACCTGGTTAAGTGGCATCAGTGAGTCACCAAATCCTTCCCAATCTTATTTCCCAAATACTCCAATGGGTTCCTCTTCTCTATCCTTTTGTTAATGTCCTGGCCCTAATTACCTCCTGCCCATTATTTTTCACTTGAGAATGGCTTTCTGTCTGTCTCACACTTCCCATCCCCAACTCATCTCCTGCTGATTTCAGATTGCCCAGAGGACACAGTCCAAACTGCCCAGCTCACATTTGGTGCCAGTGTCTCTGCAGCCCTCATTAATGTGCACTGCAGCCACAGACCACCCCTCACTTCCGCACCCTGGGCATCCACATATGGGACTCTGTGGGGGGCAGTGCCTTCCCTTCTTCCTCTCCTGATGAAGCTGGTCATCTTTTCAGATCTCAGGGCCACATCCTCTGCCTCCCAGCCTAGGCCAGGCAGTCCTTCTGTTTCAGACTCTCCCCACTGGCCCCTGCCCATCTTGCTGTTAAAGCCCAGGGTGGCATGTTGGGTCACAATGCCCTCTTCACTGGCCAGTCTCAACAAAGATGTGTGGAGAGAGTAAATGTGTGGGCTGCTGGAGGAACATTCCCCATCAGATACCTGTGAGCTGAGAAGCATAGAGGATGCTGAGCCCAGCCAGGTCCAAGGAGATGGCTGCTGCGAGGCTCAGGGCCCCTCAGACTGGGTGCTGAGAAGAGACGTGCCCTGGGGACTTCAGAAGGGGCAGCTGGGCAGGGAGAGGTCCCTACCCCTGCCTGAGAGGAAAGACCTGGTGGGTCTTTGGGCTGAAGAGAAGGCTCAAGGCAGGGTGCTGGAGGCCGAGGCATCTCCTCTCTGTGAGAAACTCCCCACCCAGGCACGTTTGGGCGGAGGCTGCCTGACCATCTGCTGGGGACATTCCTCAGGGAATTCCTGCAGCAGGCGGAGGCTGGATGAGGTCCCTTCAAACTTGGAGATTCTGTGATTCTAGAGTTGGGAAAACAAGACTCACACACGTGGAATCTGTAATTATCGAGAGATGCCAGGCAGCATATAATTCCGCCTTAAGTGGCACCGAATGCAGGCAGCAGGAATCCTCGGGGGGAAGAGCGAAGGGCTTAGAGGCTCAGGGAAAGCGCCTGAAGCAGGTGGGTCTCAGAGCGCCTTGAAGAGAGGAGCACTGGGAGAAGGAGGAAGGGAGGATGCTCACTACAGGGAAATTACCACGAAAGCAAAGGCAGAGAAGTATTACTAGAAATTAATTTGGATTTTCTTCCTAGTTCCCCGTATACCTCTGGCTTGACCTCTAGCTTCTTGCTCCTCATCTTGCTGCTTTGGGGGACCAGAGAGAAGCTGTAGTGACAGAGTAACAACAATTGCCATCGTAGAGTGTGTCAAACCTTGTAGTAGGTGCTTTTCGTCCTCACCACAGTTCTATAAGATAGGTGGTAAAATACCCACAAGTAAACAGAAGCACAGAGAGGCTAAGGAACTTGCAAAAGATCACATAGGGGTTAAGCAGTCTTGCCTTGCTGAGACAAGGCAGCTCTCTATCCTCCCAACTTCATGGGGGCATCTTCTGTAGAAATAGACATCTAGACATCTTTTTTTTTTTTTTTTTTTTGAGACGGAGTCTCGCTCTGTCACCCAGCCTGGAGTGCAGTGGCCGGATCTCAGCTCACTGCAAGCTCCACCTCCCGGGTTTACGCCATTCTCCTGCCTCAGCCTCCTGAGTAGCTGGGACTACAGGCGCCCGCCACCTCGCCCGGCTAGTTTTTTGTATTCTTTAGTAGAGACGGGCTTTCACCGTGTTAGCCAGGATGGTCTCGATCTGCTGACCTCGTGATCCGCCCATCTCGGCCTCCCAAAGTGCTGGGATTACAGGCTTGAGCCACTGCGCCCGGCCTGACATCTAGACATCTTTATTCCCAAGCTCCAGCCCCGCCAGGTTTAGCAAGGAGATGGGTCTTGGCTTGGCCTGGCTTTTTTAAGATGTTGGGATTTGAGTTCCCACCAGCCACCCTTGCTCCTAGCAGTCTGTAAAGCTGGGAAGACTGAGACTGAGACCTCTGGCCCCTTCTGGTCTAGGGAAGGCATGGCCCTTTCAAGCTGGCCTGGCTCCCAGCCCAGCTTGGTGGTGAGGGTTGGGATGACAGTGTGGAATGAAGTGGCTCCTATCCAGAAGGCTCCCTGTTCTCAGTCAGAGGCTGTCTGTGCAGCTCTGGTCCCCTGGGTTTCAAGCACCCTCTTGCGGGTCTGCTGCAGTGGCTGGAATATAATTTGTCACTTGTTTGAGGGCCAGGCTGACAGGGGCCAGACAGGGCTGGGTGTCAGACAGGAGGGGTGATGAAGTCTTGATGCAATTTGCAGGCATCCGTAGAGCTTGGGAGACAGATTGAAATGTCAGCTGTGTTCATGAGGGCTGTCTTCCATATCCATAGCCAGTGATAGGAGGGGACCTGGGGGCCAGGCAGGGGGAAGATAGAAGCAGGGGGAGCTGAGGACAATTCCTACAGGACCCTGGGCTGTCTAACACTGCCCTGCTTCCAGCAGACCATGGGGTCAGCTCAAGGAAGAAATATAGCCACTTTGAGAGGCTGGCCCTTTCCAGGATGGGAGGTGGGAAGGATTCAGGTTGTCTTCTGCCAACCCCTAGATCAACAGCCTCATCTGGCCTGTCTGTCCCCATAGAAGCTGTCAGTCAGGCCTCCAGCACGTGCCCTAATGGCGTAACCCACAGGTGAGATGGCGCTACGGTTTTTGTACACATTTGCACCAGTACAACCCAGCATAGGCAGATGAGCTCTAAGATGACTCTTGTGTGCGATCCCCACCCCCAGATGCTGGCTACAGGTCTCCTAGTCTCTCTTGGTCACCATCACCTGTGTGTACTCGGACACAGACCCACTTACAAGCACACAGCCCCTCAAACGTGTCCTAGCATGTGCAGGCCCTCACACACCTGTGCTCCCTCACAGCAACCATAGGATGATCACAATTTTCCCATAAGAACCTTCGCAGTTTTCACATCCATTATGTCTTCAGCTCTCACAAAGCCTCAATAAGGAAGACAGGGCAGGCTGTTTTCCTGCACTTTATAGATAAGGGAACCTTGAAATCAGAGAATTTGAGAGATCCTCTTTGGTCACACCGCGAGTCCAAGACAAAGCCAGGACTCTAGGCCAGGACTCCTGATTCCTGGTCCAGTGCCCTGTCTTGTGTGCTTGGCAATCCCAGGCCCTCCCCAGAACTGGGAGAATTCCAAGTGGGTGTCCTCCAGAATCAGGCAGGGCTGACTTGGAAAGGGCATCTGGGGCAGATCCTGACAGATGCCCGTCTCCACCTGGGCCTCCCACTTTGAATTTGCCTTGTGCCACAGACAGGCCTATCTCCTGGGCCAAGGGAAGAACAGGGACTTTTGAGTCTTGGATTGAATCCTGGCTCCATCACTGACCAGTTGAGGGGCCTTAGGCAAGTCATATGACCTCTCCGAGCCCCAGTTTTGCCTGTGAAATGGGGATAGTTTACCTACTTCATGGGTTTGTAAGGATTTGGTTAGATCCTGCCAGGAAGGGTATTAGCACAGAGGGGCACAGTGGTAGTAGTCATCTTCCCATTTAATGGGGAGATGTGGGCCACACCCTGGTAAAACCTTGGCATTTGCAGCAGAAATGATAGCTGGCTATGAACTTACTTTACCCTCAGGTCTGCCAGGGCTCTGCCTGGGAGGCACTGTACCTTGGAGCCACCCTTTCCCTGGCCCAGGCGCTGCAGCTGCCAGGAAGCAAGCAGCAGAGCCAAGAACCTGAGGTGCCCCTGCTCAGTCAGGCCTATGAGGGAGCTTGCTGACCCCAGAGAAGGAACTACACTCAAAGGAACTGGCTAGGAGGAGCCAGGTGCATCATCTGATTCAATCTCCTTTTGTAGAGAGGTAAACTGAGGCCCAGAGAAGGCCAGGGATTTAGCTCACAGAGAGGCGGGTCGCAGAGCCAACACTGAAACCCCAGTCTTACAAGACAGAGTCTGTGCCCTTCTGAATTGGCATTTATCCAGAAAACCTTATGGCGTAATGTCTGTTTTAGGGATGAGGAGAGCGGCCAAAATCCATGGGGCTAGACCTGCCTGCACCCTGTCATCCCTCTTGGATGAGCCTGCCTAGAGCCAGGAAATATAAAGTTGCCCAGAAATTTCACCCAACTGACCCCCTACCCGATGCCCACATCAGGCCTGGTCCTGGCCTGGCTTAGAAGGGCAGAGTATTCTGCTATCAAACTATCAGTTGGCCTGGCATGGGTGAGCTGTGCGCCAACAGAGCCACCTGGGGCACGAGGGCAGGGACTGTGGGCAGCTGTGCCCAGGCTCCAGATGGTACAGAGAGCAGCCAAGCCAAGATGGAGGCTGGCAGTGGGAAGGCTCTTGGAATGCCAAGTGCAGACAGAGGCAGGCGCCAGGCCCAGAAAGGCCTGGAGCCCTCAGGGGGATACTGACTGCCTGGGGAGGGGCTGGAACCCACATGGGCCATGAGACTCATGCCCACCCATCCTGAAGGAGCTTCTCTGGACCTCTCAAGAAAGAGCCTAGCCCAGTGCCTGATCCCCAGATGAAGCAGGCAAGCCTCCTTGGATCACAGAGGGCCTGACCTGGCCTCCTCCCTATGGACAGACCTTCGGCCTTAGAGGGCATCAATAACTGCAGCACCATCAGAGGAGGTAGGAGGCAGGAGATGAAGCAGGTTATGAGAGGCTGTGGTCCAAGCCATAGAGAGTAGGGCTTTTAGGGATTCTGGTACCCCGAGGCTGGTCCTCCAAAAAAAAAGGGAATTGAGAAGGTCTTGCTCAAGGCCCCAGACTTTAGGCAAGGGCTGTGATCTCATGCTAGGGGCCCAGTATGGTGTCTGGCGGCTTTGCTCAGGGGTGTGATTTGTGGGTCCCCAAGACAGTCCTCTCCTCCATGGCTCCTGTCACTCTCCTTGCCCAGACTTTGTCCCATCTACCTGCCCTCAGTGATCCCAGTGAATTCATAGCGTGGCGGGTAGGGAATTCTCCATGATGGAGGGAAGCCACAGGCAGTCCCTTCTCCCCAAGCCTGAGAAGCCATGGGGAGCTCTGTAGGCCTTCCAGCTGCCCACCCATCCCGCCGCCAGTGTCCAGCATGGCCTGACCCAACTGTCAGCCTGGGCAGAAGGACGCTGCTCTTGGGCTGAGCCTCTGGCAGGACTGTGATCCGGAAGCCCTTACACTTACCCTCTGCCCCTACACAACAAAGCCACCTTTCCAAAACAGCCAGGGCAGCCTTCAAGGGCCAGGCCTGCTGCACCTGCTGCTGCCCAGGCCAGATTTGGCTGCTGGCTTCTCATCCTACAGGTCTCAGGCCAGGTGTCATCACCTCCAGGAAGTCTTCTCTGACCCCCAGGCTGGTGGAGTGTGCCCGTCCTGTGCTTCCCATCCCCATTCCCGCCAGCACTGGGCATTCCATGGTCATTGTTCTTTCTTCCCTACTCATCGTGAAGGTCTGTGTCCCCAGTGCCCAGCGCAGAGCGTGGCACGGAGCAAATTCTCAATGTATACTTGTAGAACAAATCCACTCAACAAAACTCATTAGTTAGTGATTAACTGACCGACTTTTGGCAAATCCCTTTTCTTGCCTGGGCCTCAGTTTTTCCAACTCTCCAGTGGGTATTGGTGTGTAGTGTAGAAATTCTTCAGGTCCCAAGTGGCCTGGGTAGGGGTAGAGGTTGCCAGAACTAGCCCTGGAAGAAGAACCTTAAATCCTGCTTAGTTCTGGCTGATTCTGTCTCTTGCTCCTTCCCCAAATTGGGCGCTGACCCAGCTCTGGCCACCCTGTGCCCACCTCCCCTCCATGGCTTCAGACTATCTCAGGCCATCTGGGCCGACAGTGTCCCCAAGGACCTTGCCTCCATGGTACCGAGGTGGAGGGTGGGGCCAGCATCTGCCACATTTCCTGACAACAATCCAGGGCTGTGGCAGGTCTTCGTCTCAAGGTTGCCTGGTAACGGCTTTTGCATTCTGATAAAAGAAAAAAAATGTGGCAGCACCAGACAACAGACACAGGGTTTGTGTGAGGGGGTGGGCATCCAGCGTGGGGCTTGTGCCTGGGCCAGAGCAGGGGGCAGGCAGAGCCAGCATCTTGCCCCATTGTGGAGAGTACCAGGGCTGGGTTCAGCCTTGTCCAGTGGGCTTCAGTAGGGGTGGTAGTCCTTGAGGGGCAGATAGAGCCTCCCAGGCCTTCAGGGTGGCACTCAGCCTGGCACCTGCCCCCTCCACCCCCTTTCCCACACCTGCAGCTGGTGCCTTCCACCCAGTGAGCCACAGCCGGTGCCACCTCTCATTAGGTGATGATTTTACATTAATTACCTTAATTAAGCAGTGCTGAGTGCTAATGGCTTGAGAGGGGGGGTGGCTGTTCCTAATTACCCTCCCAGTCAGTCCAGAGTGAGGGGCACAGGGCTTGGCAGAGTAGGAGGAAACGGTTGTAGGAAGAAGGGGAGGGGCCCAACAGGGGTAGGAGAGGGTCCCCCTGACAGGGTCTGATTCAGAGACCTGGACCTGACATCCCGAGAGGGGAGGACTGGAGGCACTGCCCCAGGACAAGTCTAGACGGCTCCAGGCCCCAATCCAGGGACATGCAGGAATTGGAATGGGTGGGAAGCAGAACAGAAGGCAGGGAGCAGGGAGCAGGACACACTTCTCAGCGCCCTGCCAGATTCCCTCAACCGGGCTAAATGCCTTTCTTGCCCACCCCTGGTCAGTCTCCAAGATTCAAGTCAAATGTCACCACATCCCTTCCTTCCTCCATTCCTTTGTCCAGTCATTCAGTCAGTGCATGGAGTGCCCATTGTGGGCTCTTCACTACAAGGCACCCCTCAAGGAGCTCACAGTAGCTGGGGAGGTGGATGGCTGTAAATAGATGGATGGAAGGCAGACTGCTAAGAACTAAGATGGGGGATGCCCCAGGCTTTGGGGATCTGAGGGAATTCCCAGAGAGGGTGATGCCAGGGTCGAGTCCTAAGGGAGGGCATCGTGGGATGACTCTTCCAGGCAGAGGGACCAGCATGTGCAGTTGGGACTTGGGAAAGAAGGGTTGGCCCATTCAGTTAGCTGCAAGCTATTTAGTGCAAAGTAGGGGTAAAGAACAAGGGAAGGAGTGGCTAGGGGTGGACCCAGAGATTTAGGCATCCTTAGAGAGGTGTAGGGGCAGGATTGATTTGAGAAAAATGACTGCAGTGGAGGTGGAGATGGGTAGAGTAGGGAGCAAGTGTGGGCGGGGGGACCAGTGAGGCAGCTACTGCATCATCAAGGGAGGGATGGTGAGGACTAAACCACGTGTGGTTGCAGGGACAGAGGGAGAGAAGCAGACAGATTTAGAGGGGAGTGTCATGGTGACAGAATTTTGGGATGAACTGATGGGACTGGGGGAAGAGGGACAGGGAAGGGCCAAGGTGACCCCATGTTGCACATCCAGGGACACCATCCACATTGCACTGTGGTGGTTCTGCTCCAGATTTCTGACCTGGACGGGAGTGGCTCTGGGGGAACAAAAGGAAGATTTGGGTTTGTGGAGGTTGAGAAGCCTGTGGGACATCTGTGAGGACCTGCAGCCTCAGGCCTTGGGATTAAGAGAAAGTCTTAATTCTAATAGAGGGATGAGATAGCCCAGGGAGGCTGGGGACAGGAGGCTGGGCTATAGATCTGACTTTCTTATCAGCTGATCACCTCTCTAATGGTGTGGTCAGGTCTGTCTTCCCCCACCTCTGCATCCCAGAAGCCAGCACAGGACCTGACCCAGAGGAACTGCTCAGAGAGCATTTGCTAAATGAATGAATGAATGAGGCTCCATGACTCTCTCAGGCCCAATGCGGCAGCCCTGTGTTCTCTGCTTAGCCCATAGATTCAGATGTAGGGTTTATACTCGCCCAATCCCCTGCCCATCCAAGGCTAGAGCCCCCTCCCACAGCCCCTCTAGGCCTAGGCCATTGCCAAGCACACGGGACAGAATCCAACCATGTTTTAGGCCCATCTCCCAGCCCTGGCCTTAGGCGGCCCCCGACAATTGATGCTCCTAAGCATCCCCACATCCTCTCATAGCATGTGCCTCTCTGAAGAAAGAGAATACAACAGGCCCAGCTTTGCCCTTGCCAGATCCAGATCACTCACCTTGATTTCCACACCATAGCCAGGGTAGACAGAGATGTAGAAGAAGCAGTCCAAGCCAACATCAGGGGGTGAGCTGAGGTCTGTAGGGGAGTCCAGAGAGCCCTCTGGGCCTGAGAAATTCCAGCTACAGGGGCCTGGGAGGCAGGAGGAGACACAAAGCTAGTGCCATCTCTGGTGAAGTGGTCCAACTAAGGTTGAACCGTGTGTGTGTGTGTGTGTGAAGTGAACACCACCTCTTGTGATGTCTAGTCTCCTGTTGAAGGAAGGGGAACACCTTTTATTGGGCACCTACCATGTGCAATCTTATCTCAGTTCTCACAGTGACTCAGTGAGGTTTGTTTTTGTTTTCTTTTTTTTTTTTTTGAGATGGAGTTTCATTCTTGTTGCCCAGACTGGAGTGTAATGGCATGATCTCAGCTCACTGCAACCTTTGCCTCCTGGGTTCAAGCTATTCTCCTGCTCAGGTTCCTGAGTAGCTAGGATTACAGGCATACGCCACCAGGCCTGGCTAATTTTTTGTATTTTTTTTTTTTTTAGACAGAGTCTCGCTCTGTCGCCCAGGCTGGAGTGCAGTGACGCAATCTCGGCTCACTGCAAGCTCCGCCTTCTGGGTTCACACCATTCTTCTGCCTCAGCCTCCCGAGAGCTGGGACTACAGGCGCCTGCCACCACACCCTGCTAATTTTCTGTATTTTTTAGTAAAGACAGGGTTTCACCGTGTTAGCCAGGATGGTCTCGATCTCCTGACTTCACGATCCACCCACCTCAGCCTCCTGAAGCGCTGGGATTACAGGCGTGAGCCACCGTGCCTGGCCGAGGTTTGTTTTCTTATTGCCATTTTACAGATGAGGCTCAGAGATGAGATGTCAAATAGAATTCCTAGGGTCATGTTATAGGTGGAAGAATCAAGATTTTTTCTTTTTTGAGACAGAGTCTTGCACTGTTGCCCAGGCTGGAATGCAATGGTGCAATCTCGGCTCACTGCAACCTCTGCCTCCCAGGTTTGAGTGATTCTCCTGCCTCAGTCTCCCGAGTAGCTGGGATTACAGGTGCTTGCCACCGTGCCCGGCTAATTTTTGTATTTTTAGTAAAGATGGGATTTTGCCATGTTGGCCAGGATGGTCTTGAACTCCAGACCTCAGATGATTCACTGACCTTAGCCCCCCAAAGTGCTGGGATTACAAGCATGAGCCACTGCACCTGGCCAAAGAAACAGGATTTGAGCTCAGGACTATCTGGGTCCAAACCACATGCCTCTTGTAGGCTGGCCCTTGGTGCCAAAGGACAGGGTAGGCTGGCACAGTGTCAGAGACAGGCTTTTAGGGGCCCCGCAGCCTCCCTCATCCCCATTTCCACATCTGCAAGCCAGCAGGGAGCTGACCTGGTGTCTGGACTGTGGTGATGGTGGTGGTGATGATGGTGGTGGTGGTGGTGGTCTCCTCATCGTCTCCTGAAGCTGTGGAGGAGGTGATGGTCCCCTGGATTCCAATCCCTGCGCCCTGGGACACAACCTCTGGAACCCATGGCCTTCCCATGTCTCCAGGACCCTCTTGGGTTGGTGTCCAGGCTCTGCTAGGGGGTGTAGTGCTGGGTCTCTCCCCTGGGCCTAGGGTGGGCACTGCCATGCTGGGCCCTGGAGGTAGGGGAGCTGTGATTCGAAGCACAGGGGGCTCTGACTCCAGACTCCAGGGCCCCTCCTTGGACTGGGGCTGGGTGGGTACCGCAGCCGTGGCTGGAGTGGGGCTGGTAAAGACAGGGCGGCTGTCCTGGTTGGCTAGGCGGGGAAGGGGACTCGGGGTGAAGGGTGTAGGTGGGTCAGGCTGGAAGGGCAGCACTGGTCTCAGCTCCTCATCTCCCTTCTCCAGCCCCTCTTGTAGGAATTCCTCAAGCAGCGGGTGGTGGTTGAGCAGCTTCAAGGTGGGGGCTGTGGTGACAAAGTGGACGCCTCGTTCTGGCTGCTCAGGTGTGGGGGCTGCTGTCAGCTCGCCATCTGTCTCCTCGATGCCTGGGGCTTGTCCTTTCCCCATGGTTGGGGCCTCTGAAGAGAGTCCTGGAATAATAAGGGATGGTCAGAGGTTCTCCCCCTGCTCCAGAGAGCAGCATCACGCCCAGCTCGAGTAGTTGTGGGGGGGCAGCTCTCTTTGGACAGAGAGCCCTGAGGAGCGTGCTCACTGCTGAGAATCACGGAACTACAGAACTGATGAGCTGGAAGTGAGGCGCTATTACATACTTCAAGGGTGGCACGTGAGACACTCTTTCTCCAGCACCAGAGGCAGACATTTCTAGCCCATCTATGTACCATTTCCTACTGTTCTCAGGTTCAGCCTCAAAATCCTCCTCAACGCAGCACTCCACCAGGTCACACCTGACACCTCAGACTGACGTGACAAATATTTGCCATCCCTAATGAAAAGTAGAGACCTTATTTTACTAATGAGGAAATAGGCCAGAGAGAGGAAGTGACTTGCTCAAAGTCACACGACCAGTTGAATTGAGATGAAAACCTTAAGCGAGCGTAAGTGTGTCTCCCACCACAGTGTCTTTCCTGCCTGAGATGATAGGGCATTCAAGTTCATTTCCCGTTCTCAGTGAACCTGCTAGTCATTAGCCTCAGGAAATGCGTCACATATTTGGGATTTTATTTTAGATTTCCTCATGGTTGCATGACTTCTTTTTTTATTTGTTCGTTTTGAGATAGGGTCTTGCTCTGTGGCCCGGGCTGCAATGCAGTGGCGCAATCATGGCTCCACTGCAGCCTCAACCTCCCATGTTCAAGCGATCCTCCCACCTCAGCCACACTCCCCACACTCCCACTTCTAGTAGCTGGGACTACAGGTGCTTGCCACCATGCCTGGCTAATTTTTAGAATTTTTGTAGAGATGGGGATCTCACTATGTTGTCTGGGCTGGTCTCAAACTCCTAGACTCAAGCAATCCTCCCACCTCAGCCTCCTAGGGATTACAGGCATAAGCCACTGCACCTGGCCATGGGTGCATGACTTCTTTGTTAGGGGCCCAGTAGTTTCTCTCAGTTCTCAGGAAATCATTTCTTTTGTACTCTTTTCTGTTTTTATGGTCCATAAAGCATGGTCCATAAGCTACTGCTCTTTATGGTCCATAAAGAGCAGTAATATGAGTAGAATGGGAAGAGCCAAGTTGTGGAGCTGGGCAGACATAACTTCAAATCCCAGATCCACTACTCTAGGGCTGTGTGCCCTCAGGCAAATCACCCAAACTCTCTGAACCTTAGTTTTCGCATCTGTAAAATTGGATCTCCTTTTTAGGATTGACTGAGATAATATTACATCCCTTCTCTATTTGATATGTCCCCCTGAGTTCCCTTAATCTTTCTGGTGACAATAGTCAGGTTCCATCTAGGGCAGGGTCAAAAACAGGTGTAGAATGGAAATCTAGCATGCTGCGCACCCACCCCCTAATCCATGGCAGGCATTGCTGATCAATTTTGGTTATTTCTTGCTAAGGCCCATGTGGGAGCAACTTCCTTCTCACAATGTTATCCAGGCAGCCACTACCAATCAATGAGATTGGCTCTGGGGGATGAAACTTATTTGCTATCTCTGGTCCGAGGTACAGATTTCTCTGCTATTGATTATGTTGACTTATTCAACCACATAGCTGGAGAGATGATGCGTATTCTGCTTGTGGCCCACTCGGATCCCCAGATCCTTAACTGCCAAGAAAGGTCAATGAATGCTGGCTCCAGATTCAGCTCATACAGAATTTTGCCAGCTCTGAGAAGCCTGGGAGGATATTTCTGATCCTTACAGCTCTCAAAATGGCTGCATGAGGACTTGAAGGGAAACACAGCCGGGGTGAGATCACAGAGTTTGCAAGGAGAAGGTCGCTTCCTCCGCACGTCTGATGGTGGGGCTGTCATTCCACAGGCTCACACCCACTCCATGGATTGGCAGGCGTGAGGAAGCAGCAGATGGCCTACGTTCTGTTCAGGAGACCATAGCAGCTCTGATGTGTCAGACAAATGGGAGGAGGGAGGAAGTTGGGTGGGGGAGGTGGGTACAGGTTGGAGGGCTCTCCATTCTTCTGGGGCAGAGGAGCTTGGGTACCCCCAGCCCTGAGAAACCAAGACCAACTGCTATTTCCTGAGATGCCCACTAAAGCAGCCCATCTGTGTCTTGGCATTGTATGCCAGCCACTGACAACGCTGTCCAATCTAGATGTCCAGCCAGGCCCATACCTCCCAGAGCAGATGGTCCACCAGTGCCTGTCTTTCATCTGAATCAGTTATGGAAGGTCCAGGCAGTGCCTGTGACATGCCAGAACAAGGCTCCTCTTTTTGCCCACCCCCCAGATGTCACATAGGCTTTGCCAGGTAAGCTGAGACTGATTCTAGCATGGCACAAGGAAGGGGTGCTTTTCTAATCACATAGATTGGAGCCCCCTAGAGCCAGGCATTGTTTATGTGGCCCCTTTCCACAGTACCCAACAAGAGATGGGGCCCTTGGCTCTCAAAGTAGGTAGCTATGGGACTCTTCCCTGGGAGAGGGAGTGCACAGAGATCCTCTAATTCAGGAAGTGACCAAGGCAGGCACAGCTCTTCCTGCTGGCTGCCAGGTGGGTGCTGAGCAATGGAGCAGCACTAATGGGCACCTCCCGTCATTGTCGATTGCACTGGTTGTGCTATCTGGGATTGAGATAGCATATCAAACAAGCAAATTGATTCCAAAATCAGCTGCCATTTGGTCCCAGCGGGTGCCACCCGCTGTCAGAGATGGTAAGATAACCTCTGGGAGACAACCATTTCTAGGGAGAGGGCATCTCCAGACCCCCTGGTTGACTCTGTTGGAGGCCTGAGGTCCTATGACCTGTCTCCTAGTTTCCCAGGATTGTGGCCAGGGGATAGGGGCTTCTCTCTGCCTGGGCTGACTGAATTCAGGGGTGCAGGGACTGACAAAGGGAGAGTATGATACAGGGGACAGCAGAAGAAGGTGTCAGGGGCTCCGATGCCCAGTCTCATCAGGCACTACTGTGTCAGGCCCTTCCCAGACTTTGTATCATTTAATAGATGCTGCGCCTCTGGGAGATGGGAATTTTATTTCCACTTTACAAAGACCTGAAGCCTAGAGAGGTGAGACAAAGACTCACCTGAAGTCTCGCAGTGATGCAGCTGGGATTTAAACCTACGTTGATCTGGCTTCAAAGCCCTAGGTCTTTCCACGCACCCACCTGCCTCATGGGAGGGAGAGACTGGAGCTACACAGCAGAGAACACTCCAGCCAGTTGAAGAAACTAAGTCCAGGGAGAGGTAAGGACTTGTCAAAGATCTCACGCCATTTAGAAGTCTGGGGCCAGAACTTCTGGCATTGGGACTTGGGTTGGGCCCTGTTTGAGCAGGGCCTCCGGAAGCCTTCTGGCTGGGACCCAGGAAAGTCCCCACCCCATGCCTGAAGCACATCTGAGCCACGAACCCAAACTGGAGACCCAACAACACTGCTGTGCCAGGGCACAGAGCCACACAGACCTGGGTTCAAGTGTCAGTTCTGCCACTTAAAAGTCATGTGAGCCTGGCAAGTTGCCTCTCAGAGCCTTCACCTCCTCAGCTATAAAATGGGTACTTTGCAAGGGTTTTGTGGGAATCTGCATGTGTTCTGAAGGCTGAGGGAGAAGGCCACAGTCAGAGGTTGGGCAGCCCCTGTCAAGGGAACACTGAGGCAGGCTTCTAGGGTAGGAAGCGGCTGGCCCCTGGCAGGTAGGGGTCCCTCCTCTCTGGGGGACTACCCATGTTCCATGTTGGGTGGCAGCATGTGTGACCCTGAGGATGTCAAAGACTTCATCCATAAAACAAAGATAATACTGCACCATGCAAAGGGCGGCCACCTTCAAGGCCCTGCATGTCCGTGGGTGGCAGCAAGATTGTCCCCGGTGATCCCCACTTGCCAGGCCCACCTGGTGTGAGAACACAGGATGCACTCCCTGTTGCTCAGTCCTCCCCTCCCGCAGGGCCTGGGGCTGTATTCTCCAAGTGAGCTGGGTCCGGGAAACACCCCTCCCCTCCCCGCACGCCATCCCGGGTGGAGACAGCCCAGGAACTTCCCGGGGCCTGCAGCCCCCAGCCCTGGCATGGCCCCGCCGCCGCCTGGGCCCTCCCCCCGCATTAGCTCTTAAGCTATGCAAATAGACATCGGAGGGAGCCCTGTTTAAAGTATTTAGACGAAATGAAAAAAGGCTTTCATCGGCACTAATGAGCCATTCAGGATGCCTCCCCGGTGGATTCTCTCCCGCTCCCGCCTCCCTGCCCGCACCGCCCCCCTACGGCCCCTCTTGGGATTGGAGGCCCCTTCCCCCCAACCCCAGCCTGAGACTCCCTGAGAGGACCGCTTACCCCACCCCAATTCCCAGGGCCCAGCTGGGTGAGGGTGGAGCGGAGGCCCCATGCGCTCCAGATCTGGATCCGGATGGGGGGGTGGGGCCCAGCCTGTGTTTAGGGGAAGCCTTAAGGACTGGGGTCTCTTCTAGCGTCCAGCTAGGTAGATGTTATGGCCTCTGTCTTATAGATGGGGAAACCGAGGCTCAGTGAGGCCCAGAACCTTGCCCAGGTTCACAGTGATGGTGTGCGGTGGAGCTGGAGTCATTACACAGTGCCCCAGCCTGGAGGAACCACCGTACCAGGCAGTGGTGCCACCTCAGGGCCAGCTGGCCTGCCCCTTCAGCGCTGCTGTTTCTGCAGATCTTTCTGTACCAGTCAGCCAGAAAACCTTGGGTTCCAATCCCAAATCGATGCAACACTAGCTGTGTGACCCGGGCGGGGGCTGCCCACTCAAGCCTCTGTCTGCTCATCTGTAGAGTGAAGACATACTGGGTTTGGGGAGGGCTCATCTGTGGACAGACATATACTGTCACCCACTGTAGCCTCTGGAAGGGCAGACGGCGCTGCCTGTCACTCTGGCAGCCCCTGAAGAGGTGCCATGTATTCCCCAAGCCTCTGGCCCCTCCGAGGTGGGCAGGCACAGGAGCCAAAGTTCTGGGACAAGTTCAGGCCTGATCCCCGCCTTGTGGCAGCACCAACTGTCAGCTTCAGGGGAGGGCATGACAGCGTGTGGGTGCAAGGGGGAGCCTGAGGGACAGGGCGGGCAGGGGGCCCACTCCTCTGGGTTCCAGAGGTTAAGCTGGCCCGGCACGGGGAGAATGAGAATTTAATGGGATTCATTTATTATCCCATAAAAGTTAATGAGTTTATTCTGGAGGTTCCCTGGCCCCTTTCAAGTTTTAATAGGGGATTAGTGAGGGCCTGGTCCCTGCAGACCCCTATTATTCGAGAACCTGACGGAGCTGAGAGTGTTTGGGCCCCCCAGAGCCAGAGTCCATCCTTACAGTACAGTTCTACGGGCCCAGCCCTGCCCTCTGTTCTGTGAGGCCCCAGCTAGAGGCTGGCAGGGCTATATAGGGCTGCTGGGATCTGCGGCCTATTCTAGAGGCTTCCAATTCCATGTGCTGCTGAAATAATTACCCCCACAGTGTCCAGCACCTGAGGCAGGTTTGCTGCTGTCTATCTGCCTATATTGACAGGGAAAGCAATATAACCCCCACGAGACAGATGAGGAAACTAAGGCCCTGAGCAGGGGTGTGGCTCCTCCAAGGTCACCCAGAAGCTATGGCCGAGCCAGAATGGACACATTCTGTCTCCTGTGGTCTGTAGCCAGGAAACTGGGGCTGGCAAGAGCTGCCATTCACTTACTCTGTGCCCACTGTGTGCTGACCATGCACTCAGTGCCCTCATACCTAATTTCTCTTTCTCCCCGTGCTCCAGGAGGTTTGAGACACTATTCCAAGAGATGAAGACACTGGGGCCCGGAATGGTTATGTAACTTGTCCAAGGTCACGCAGCTAATGATGGCAGAGCCTGGGACTGGAACCCAAAGCTGGACAGCTCCATAGCTCAGTTGTCTACTGCTCTTGCTGGCTTTCAGCTGTAGCACCTGGGGCCTCCTATCTCCCCACCAAGCTGGACACCACTATCCTAGGGTACTCATGCCAGGAGCCCTGCAGCTTGGATGATGGGGAAGGGTGTTTTGGTCGTGTCCTGGAGGGGCAGTTGTTGGGTTGGACACAGATACACTCAAAAGGACCTTCTCATTTCCAGAACAGGTGCCTTCCCCGTTTTGGCTCCATTTGCTCACGCGATTATGTCTCCTTGCCATGGCTTCTCTACTCCTTTGCCTCTGCAAATCCTCCCCATCCTTCACAGGTCAGTTCCTATCCTTCTCTGGAGAGCCATCCTTGCCTGGCCCTTCTCTTGACCTCCTGGGGGCACTTCCTGGTGGGCTCCTAACACATGAACAGCTTGTGTCCCCTGGGCAAGGATCCAGCAGTGGGTATCTCTCTTCCTGTTTCTCTCCCTGGTGCTAGGCATAGTGAAAGCTGGGCTCAGGGCACACTGTTTCCAAGCCCTGATTCTGCCTCTCTGCACACTCAGAAGGCACCCTGCTCCCCAAAGTGCCTAGCCCTTGGCCAGCAGGGTGGGCAGGAGCAGGTCCTGCAGGGAGAAGATGGGCAGCCAGCCCTTGGCAGTGCCCTATCACAGCCCCAACTGGCAGTTGATGGGGAGTGTCTGCTGGCACAAGCTGGTGGGTCCCCATTGCCCCAGACTACCCTCTCTTCCCCTGCCACTGATCATCCCCATCACAGCCTCTCACCACCCTCTCTTTCTTGGTCAACCCCTGCAGTCCAGTCAAATCTGGATTGCAAATGAGAATGGGGGCACCTCCTCTTGGCCAGGCTCCAGGCGAGGCAGTGGCTGGTTCCCAGAACCTGAGCCCTGGTAGCCTTTGTGAGCATCTCATCCCTCCCTCACTTACCCAAGAGGAAACCAAGTCCAGAGGGTTTTCCCAGGTCACACAGCAAACTTGGGGCAGGGTTGGGACTCAGGTTGGGGCTGGGACATCTAGCCCAACTACTGGGAAGAGTGAATCCTCCCATCTGGAGCTGTCTATTACCTGTGGGCTGGCCTCCAGGGACAGAGAGCCCACTACCTCCTGAGCCGTCCTGGTTGGGGACAGGAGTAACTGTGGGCTTTGGCATCTCCAGAGTTGGGGTCTCATTGTCACATGGAGGGAGCATGGGTGGAGGTAATGGGCACCAGCTAGGAGTCAGGCCATGCTATCCTCATCCCACCCCTGACAGGCCAGGTCCCCACAACACAAGTCACTTCCACAACCTGAGTTTCCATATTTTCATCAGTAAAATGGGTCCCTGCCAGTTCTCACATTCCAGGATCTAGTGAACCACGAAGGGCTCTATGAATAAAAATATTGAATGCTGCTGTTTACTGAGTATACATTTACCACATGCCCAGCAACACTCTAAGTACTTTACCAGAATTAATCCCCATAATAACTTTATGAGACGGGAACTTTTATTATCCCATTTTATAGATGAGGACACTGAGACCCAGGGAAATGCATTAGCAGTTTGGATGTGTCTGATTCAAACCTGAGTTGTCTAGCCCTAGAGCAGCACTGTCCAATAGAACTTTGTGATGATGGAAATATTTTCATTTATTTGTCTTATTTTTAGAGATGAGGGTCTTGCTATGTTGCCCAGACTGGGCTTGAAACCACCTTTGCCAAAATTATAATGGTGAGAAAATTGTGACAGTGAAATTTAGATGTGATCTAACAAACTCATCTTACCATTAACCTCCAGACTGCCCTTGGTCATTTCTGGGTATGGGCCAAGCTAACTTTGGGAGAAATTTAGTTTACAGTTTAAATGATAATAGCCTTTCCCAAAACTAAACCACCTTTTAAAAACTAATGAAAGAGACCGAGTGTGATGGCTCATGCCTGTAACTCCAGCACTTTGAGAAGCCGAAGTGGGTGGATTACCTGAGGTCAGGAGTTCGAGCCCAGCCTGGCCAACATGGTGAAACCCCATTTCTACTAAAAATACAAAAGTTAGCTGAGTGTGGTGGTGCACACTTGTAATCCCAGCTACTCAGGAGGCTGAGGCAGGAGAATCACTTGAATCTGGGAGGCGGAGGTTGCAGTGAGCTGAGATAGCACCATTGCACTCCATCTTGGTTGACAAGAGTGAAACTCCATCCGCCACCCACAAAAAAAAAAAAAAAAAAAAAAAAAAAAAGAATGAAAGACCACCAGGTTAGAGGATGAGAGGGACCTGAATTCTGCTGAGATGTAGGCTTAGTTAAACAATTAGCAGCCATTATTCTGGAAGTCACAAGATTTGCAACTTTCCCCATTACTCCTATAAATGACATCACTATTGTAGAACCTACGATTGGTTTGTTGGATGTCTTTTCAGACTTTTGCATTTCTTTTTTTCTTTACTCTGTCACCCAGGCTGGAGTGCAGTGGCATGGTCTTGGCTTGCTGCAGCCTTGACCTCCCAGGCTCAGGTGATTCTCCCACCTCAGCCTCCTAAGTAGCTGGGATTACAGGCGTGTGCCACCACACCTGACCAGTTTTTGTATTTTTAATAGAGATGGGGTTTCACCATGTTGCGCAGGCTGGTCTAGAACTCCTGAACTGAAGCAGTCTGCCCACCTCAGCTTCCCAAAGTGCTGGGATTACAGGTGTGAGCCACCGTGACTGGCAAGACTTTTGCATTTCTGTTGACAAGATGGCTCCACCTGGCTTAAGACTCATGACTCCTGGGTCCTGCGGCCCCCACCCAGAAGTGGACTCAGTGTAGGAGGACCATTTTCCAGACCCCTATGATTTCATCCCCAACCAGTCAGCAGCACCCATTCCCCGACCACTGGCTATAAAAAAGCCTAGCCTCCTTCAGGCTTGAAAGATGACTTCCAAATAATAATAATAATAATAGTAAAAAACCAAAAAACCACCAAGACCCTAGCCTCCAAATATCCAGGGAGGCTGAATTGAGTAGTAATACAACTCTGGTCTCCCATTTATTTATTTGTTTATTAAAAAAACTTTTTTTTTCGAGACAATCTCACTCTGTCGCTCAGGCTAGAGTGCAGTGGCATGATCTCATCTCACTGCAACCTCTGCCTCCTGGGTTCAAGCAATTTTCCTGCCTCAGCCTCCCAAGTAGCTGGGGCTACAGGCATGTGCCACCATGGCCAACTAATTTTTGTATTTTTAGTAGGGATGAGGTTTCACCATGTTGGCCAGGCTGATCTCAAACTCCTGACCTCAGGTGATCTGCCTGCCTTGGCTTCCCAAAACGCTGGGATTACAGGCGAGAGCCACTGCTCCTGGCCTTTATTAATTAATTAATTAATTTATTTATTTATTTATTGAGACAGAATCTTGCTCTGTCATCCAGGCTAGAATGCAGTGGCACAATCTTGGCTCACTGCAACCTCTGCCTCCCAGGTTCACGTGATTATCCTGCCTCAGCCTCCTAAGTAGCTGGGATTACAGCTGTGCACCACCAAGCCTGGCTAATTTTTGTATTTTTAGTAGAGATGGGGTTTTATCATGTTGGTCAGGCTGGTTTCAAACTCCTGACCTCGTGATCTGCCTGCCTCAGCCTCCCAAAGTGTTGGGATTACAGGTGTGAGCCACTGTGCCCAGCTCTTGGTCTCTCATTTAGCTGGCCTTGTGTATTAAATAATTTTTCTATTGCAATTCTCCTATTTTGATAAATAGGTTCTATTTGGGCAGTGGGCAAAAAGGAACCCACTGGGCAGTTACAGACTGGAACTTCTGGGCTCAAACAATCCTCCTGCCTTAGTCTCCTGAGTAGCCGGGACTGCAGATGCATGCCACCATGTCCAGCTTGGGAATGTTTTATATACGTGTGTCTAGTATGGCATCCAGTAGCCGCATGTGACTATTGAGCACTCAAAATGTGGCCACTGAGAAAGAGAAACTAAATTTTAAGTTTTATTTCAAGTCAATGAGTTTACTTTTTTTTTTTTTCTTAGACAGAGTTTCTTTCTTATTGCCCAGGCTGGAGTGCAATGACGCGATCTCAGCTCACTGCAACCTCCGGCTCCTTGGGTTCAAGTGGTTCTCCTGCCTCAACCTCCTGAGTAGCTGGGATTACAGGCACCTGCCACCACGCCTGGCTAATTTTTGGTGTGTGTAGTAGAGACAGGGTTTCACCATGTTGGCCAAGCTGGTCTTGAACTCCTGACCTCAGGTGATTGGCCCACCTAGGCCTCCCAAAGTACTGGGATTACAGGTGTTAGCCACAGCGCCTGGCCAGTTTATATTTAAATAGCCACATGTGGTCAGTGGCTACCATAATGGAAAGTGTATATCCCTACTTGTCTTCTCAGCCTTACAGTATTCACCACCTCTCAGTGAGGAAGAACCCAGGGTGGGAATCCTGGAAAAGAGTTAAGATGGGGTGTCTGGCCGGGCGCGGTGGCTCAAGCCTATAATCCCAGCACTTTGGGAGGCCGAGACGGGCGGATCACGAGGTCAGGAGATCGAGACCATCCTGGCTAACA
>NW_012104020.1:75766-89038 GCF_000951045.1 Mandrillus leucophaeus
TACTCGGGAGGCTGAGGCAGGAGAATGGCGTAAACCCGGGAGGCGGAGCTTGCAGTGAGCTGAGATCCAGCCACTGCACTCCAGCCCGGGCGACACAGCGAGACTCCAGACTCCGTCTCAAAAAAAAAAAAAAAAGATGGGGTGTCTGCTCCCCTTCTTTTGGGTCCAGGAAAACTGCAACTTGGGATTGGCAGGGAGAGGTGACAAGGAGCCCTGGACTTCTTCGGGTTTTTTGGAAAGGCCTCGGGGAGCTGGGTGTAGCAGCCACTCATTCCTCAGGGAGGATTCTTGTCATCCACCGATGAGGTTTGCTTTCTTGGCCGCGCACTGGTGCTCTGAGGGTTGGATGTATGATGGGCAATTCTGGAAGCTCAGGCAGAGCCAGTTTAGGAGGATTTTATGGGTGGAGGACAGCCAGGAACACTTAGCCTCGTGCTTTGTCCTCACATGTGTGTTCCAGGGGAACGTTTGCTGCGCTCTGTTGGCTTGCCCCTGCCTCACTGCCCAGCCGGCAGCACGGAGGGCAGAGTATCTGGCCTGGCTACTACCCCGGAGCAGCTGCCTGGCCTCGGGCACAGGATAGGCACTCGCATTTACTGAGCACCCACTATGGGCCAGCCATGCACTTCACAAAGAGCTGTCTTCCACCTAGAGTGGCAGCCCTTTGTGCTTGGAATCAATAGTTTATGCTTGGCCTATGAAGAAACTGAGGCTGAGAGGCAAAGTGAATCCTCCTAGTTCACACAGAGGAAAGTGGCAAATAAAGAGTTTGAACTGAGTCTGCCTATTCCATAGCCTGGGACGAAAATGTCTACTGCCTTGACTACTGCTTTTTGTGAGCATGTGTGCACGAGCCCTGGAGTGTGTGTGTGTGTGTGTTCAAATGCATGTGCATGTGAAGGTCCAAATACATGCCTGTGCCACAAATCACTACCATGTGTCCCTGCCCAAGGATGCCACACCCTGGGACCTGGCTTCAAGCAGTCCCCAAGCCCAGAAAGTCCCTACCCCCCAAAAGAAGGGATATATTTCTCTCCAAGGTGGCTGTTGTGCCCCCTCCTTTTCACTCTGCCCTCTCCTTGGGCCCTGACCTGACCCACCCCAGGGCCGTCTGTCCTGAACAGCGTCTCAGACTCTGGGTAGGTTGGGGAGGGACAGACTAGCCGGAGCTGCGGCTGGGCCAGTCCTCTTTGCTCCAGTGTCCCCTCCCTCCCATGAGGCTGTGACCAGGGGCCCAGAGGAGAGGGAGCTCCCAGCTAACTGCCACGTTCTCTGCTTTCCAATTTACAATCTAATATGGTCTTGCCACTGCAGAGTTGGGGGCTGGAGAGGTGATGAATGAGGCCTCTGCTCCTGTGTCACCTGCTGCACTCCACACCTTCCTCTGCAGCCCTGTGCTCCCCTCTCCTGTCTGCCTGCTGGCCCTGGGGACCCCAGCCCTGCCTGCCCACAGTTCCTCAGACTGGGCAGGTGGCACCAGAGCTGGGGGCCTGGAGTGGGGGTTAGGTGAGAGGGAGGCACTGACCTTGAGGTAGGGGCAGGAGTTGACCCCGGCCCCTGGGGTAGGATGGAAGGAATGGTCTTGGCATCACCCCCTCACCAGTCTGATAAATAACCAATCTGCTGTACCTCACCCTGCTTATGCCAGCTCCCAGGAGTGTGGCCAGGGCAGAGTCCTAGGTAGGGCTGGAGCTGGGAACTGGGCTTTGTTCTCTCCCTGGAGGGGTTTCTGTCCATCAGCTCCTCCTGTCCATCTGCTAGCCCCAGGCCCCTTCTCCTACCTGCTACGTTAGCAGGCAGAGAATGAGGAGCTACCCACTGGCCCCAAGGTGGGGGCGTGGAGCAAGTGGGCAGAGGTATGTGGCCCTGAGCTGGATGCTCGGCTCACAGCCCTCCCCCTGTGCCAGACACTTCTACCACCACCATATGAGCAGCAGAGGCCATATTTCTCTGAGTGGAAAATCTTCGAAGTGTCAGCTGGGACAAGGAAGGATGTGGAGGCAGGAACTGCATTCTCCCTGGAGCCAGTACCAGGGTCAGCTCTGCCCAGTGCAGTGGTAAAGTTGGGGGACAAGGGTTGATCTAGGGAGAAATAGCATCCCCTCCATCCTTTGCCCTACTGCCTGGCTCCACATACCCACCAAAGACAGTCCTTCCTAGCCATGGAGCCCATCAAGACAGGGCAATGAGATGCCAGGGCTGGAGAGCAGGTTCCTTCTGGCCAGCATCTCTGGACTACTGCCCCCTCCCAGCCTCTGTCCTGAGGTTCAAAAGGCAACACCACTGAGGCTGTTCCAGCACATGTGTCCACTTCTGAGCTGAATCACCAGCCTGGCAGCCCCAAGCCTCTGTGGCCTTTGGGTCAGATGAAGGGGCTTGTTTTGTGCACCAGGACCAAAGTTACCTCCCTGACTTTGTGACCTTTGCCCTGTAGTTACTTTTGTCTGCTGCTTCTGGGAGGAGATGAAGTTGGAGAGCTTGGCTGTAAATGAAGGGGCCGTGAGCCCAGACCCCTGGGCTACCCTGATGCTGAGGTGAGTTCTGGCCACTCACTACCCTGGAGGTCCCTAGCGTGTCTATTCTTAGCTGTGGAAGCTGAGGAGCCTGGTGAGGCCTTATTAGAAGGCCTTGAGCATGGAGGGAGCTCTGCCACTGACAGGCTATGCGACCTTGGGGTTGCCCGGCCTCTCTGGGCCTGGCCAGTTTTTCATACAGTACTTGGTTACTGACTTTTGTTTTTTGTTTTGTTGTTGTTGTTTTTTCCTTTTTTGAGACGGAGTCTCACTCTGTCTCCCAGGCTGGAGTGCAGTGGCATAATCTTGGCTCACTGCAACCTCTGCCGCCCGGGTTCAAGCGATTCTCTTGCCTCAGCCTCCCGAGTAGCTGGGATTATAGGCGCCTGCCATCGCGCCTGGCTAATTTTTGTATTTTTATTAGAGACGGGATTTCACCGTGTTAGCCAGGATGGTCTCGATTTCGTGACCTCATGATCCACCCGCCTCAGCCTCCCAAAGTTCTGGGACTACAGGCACCCGCCACTGAGCCTGGCTAATTTTTGTATTTTTTAGTAGAGGCAGGGTTTCACCGTGTTAGCCAGGGTGGTCTTGATCTCCTGACCTTGTGATCCACCTGCCTCGGCCTCCCAAAGTGCTGGGATTACAGGCGTGAGCCACCGCGCCCAGCCAACTTGCCACTTTTCTTTTGTGTGCGCTGGAGCCTGTCTCCTCATCTCCCTCTGCTGAGCATCTGGAGGGCTAGGCTGTGTGTATGTGTTTGTGTGTCTGGTGTGTGCACATGTGTAAGTATGTAGATGTGTGAACATATTTGTGTGTGTGTCTCTGTGGGTGTGCGTGTATGTGGTGGCAGGGGTGCATGAGGTGAGGAATAGGAGTAGGGGATGGAAGTGTGAGAAGAGGGCCTGGAGAGAGCACTAAGGTTTCTGGGCAGCTGCTGTGTGCTAGACTCCATGCTGCCCTATCATCTACACCATCTGATTAATCCTCCCCATCCCACAGGTGGAGAAACAGGGTCTGAGAGCTGACGTGACCTGTGGGAGGTGGTCTAGCTGGGCCTGGGAGGCAGACCCTGGGGCATCCTTGTCCTGCTAAGCTCAAGAGACAGACAGAAGGACAGATGCAGGAACAAAAGACTTTGAAAGCAAAGATGGCCTGTGACCAGAGGACTCCCTCCTTGGTCTCTCAGTTCAGACCCCTTGAACTGCCCTACTGTACCTTCTCCCAGCTGGTGCGAGTTTCCAGAGCAGCTGTAGCAGTGGTGGTGGTGGGACCTAGGGTGATGGCTCAAGGGTGTGGAAGGCAATGAGCTCTAATGGTGGTCTTTTGGCAGAGTTGAGCTGTAGTAGGGGCCTGAAGCCCCGCTGGGGAGTGCAAGGGCAGTACTGGAGGTCCCTGGGTGGGCCACCTCCTCCAGGCGTGCCTCCCTCCTCTCCACATCCTGACACTATGAGCTCCTTTCTGCCTCTCCCAGCCTCTGTGTGGGAGACGCAGAAGCTCCAGCCGTATTTCCAAACGGCCTAGGGAGGAGTCACTGGAGGCCTGGGCTCTGCCCTTAGGGATTTGGAGAGGTTGTCAGGGCAGAGGGAGGGCAACCTGGGACCTCTCCCAGCCCCAGGCAGGTGGGATGAGCTTCACCTGCCCCAGCGTGTGGGCCCTGCACCTGTGGGGTATCCCAGGCACCTTTTGTTCTCCAAGGCCTTGTGGGCCTGAGGGGAAGGGGCCCCGCCTGCCCAGCACTCCAGCCCATGAGGCTGGCCCGGCCCTTCACTTCCCCAGCAAACCTGAGTGGGGGAGGGGAGGGGTGCAGAGCTGCTAAAAATAGCAGCAGCAGCTCCAGTTATGAGTCTCCTTGAGGGCTCAGTGGAGCCTAAGATTGGGGAGGAAGAGACTGGAATGGGCTGCAGGGAGGGAGTGAGACCAGCCTGAGCTGGGGCCTGCTGTACCTTATACTCAGGCCACAGTCCTAGGATGCAGGGACAGAGGGCACAGACATGCAGGGATATATGGACACAGACACTCAAGGACAGGTGAACAAGCCAGGCAGAAATGCACGTAGACATGGCTACCAGCACATCTGGGGCTTCCTCTCCCCAGAACCTCAGGAACACCAGATGATCCCAGCTGCACGGCCCCCAGCCTCTCAGGCCTGTCCCTTGCCTCCACCTTGTTTTGACCTCCAAGGACCCTGCAGAGCTGGGTGTGTGGACACTTTGAGTTGAGAAGGCTAAGCCCACCTCCCTTGTCTCTTTCAGTCTCCTGTGTGTGCGGCTCTGTGTAGGAAAGGACCAGGGGTCACCAGAGGCAGCATCAGGGATAGAATTACAGCACAGACCAGAATTAGGACACCAAGTGGCTGTCGCCTCAGGGGCATCACTCGACCTGAGCAACAGGCTCTTTCTAGCCTGGCTGGCAGGCAGAGGGAGGCATGGGAAAGAAGTGATTGGACCCAGTAGGGCAGGACTGGGGCTCTGCCAGGAGATGGGTGGGAAGTGAGGGAAGGGGGCCAAGGGGATCTAGAGAAGTAAATGCATGGATGACCGCTTTCATGCATGCCTTGTTTGATCTCACCTTCACACCTTTGCCCAGAGATGCCCCTTTTGCCAGGGGCTCTTTGGTCCATTGACTCCATCAATTGACTCCATCTCTTACCTTTCCTCTAACCAGCCAGAAAATAGGGCTTCATGACAGGAGGGGGCCTGCCAGCTGCTGGACCAGAGGTTTCAAATCACCAGCATATCTCTCTGCTAGAGGTAAACAATGTCTAAGACAATGTCCATCAGAGCAGCAAGCCAGGGCGAAGGCCTCAGAAGCACCCTGACCTTGGTCCCTCTGCATTGCTAGTCCCACCTTTTTGGACAGACCCGAACCAACTGGTGCTCACCCCCACCCCTGCCTCAGCGGTCCAGCCCTGGACTCCTGGGTTGTATGATTTAGGCCCTGCAGGGATGCCTGACAAATCAGCCTCTCCTAGTGATGGACATCTCTGGCTGTTTGAGGGGCCTCCTCTCAAGAGTTCTTGTGGTTTCTTCCCAGTAATCATCCCCCTACCCTGATTTCCTTTGATCTTGAGGCTGCTCCACAAAAGAGGTGGGGCAAGGACAGGCATCATGAATTCTCAAGGAAACTGAGGCATAGGGGTGTGTGACACAACTTGCCCAAGGTCACCCAGCCAGCAAAACCCAGCACTGGGTGTAAACCCTGCAGTCCTGACTCCCTGACCAGGCTTCTTCCTCTTATGTTCTTCTTTTAAGACTCCTCCCTCCTCCTTGAGCAGAACTTGGCTCCCCACACTGCCTGATGCCACCCTGCCCCCAACCCCAGGCTCTGGGACTCCTTAGGCACCTGCTGGCTGGTGGGACCCAGGCCAGACACTCAGCAGGTGGCTGCCTGGGGGACAAAGGAGTTGGGACTCAGCTGCTGAGCTGGGAGGAAGGGAGGGAGGGAAGGAGGGAGGGAGGGAGAAGCTATGGGGAGGGAGGAGGGATGGGGCTGGAAGTGGGGAGGAGAAGTGTCCGCTTTGGTGTCTTTAACAAGGAGCCACAAGCAAAGAGGGGTAAAACACATGCCCATGAGCATGGGGGGCACTCAGTGGTTTAGGCATTTTTCCACTGTGACCCCAAGTTCTGTCCTACCAGACTCTTGACCAGTTAGAGGGAGGGGCTTGAGGGTAGAGAGAAGAGCCTGTTGGGAGGGGGGATGGAGAGACTGAGAGAGATGCCAAAGTTGATGCCACAGTGTCAAGGTTCTGGCTGGCCCGGGGGACCCAGGGATAGGGAGGGAGGGCATGGGAAGGAGGGCATGGTGAGGAGAGATTCTGCAGCACATGCGATTTGGTGCTGCAGAATCCAAGTAGCGGGTGTCCCCCTTCTTTCCCCACCACAAATTCATGATGCTTGTCCTTGTTCCAGCTCTTTAATGGAACGGCATCAGGATCAAAGAAAATCAGGGGGTGGTGACTGGGAAGAAACTAGAAGCCCCCCCACCCCTTGAGAGGAGGGTCCTCCAACAGCCAGAGCTGTCCAGTGGCAGGAGAAGCCCTGTACCTGCTCTTCAGGGGCACACCTGACCCGCCAGAGATAGGAAGGGTTTTGATGAAGGGCACTCATCATGGATTGGCCCAGGGACCCCAGAGACAAACTCTTTTGCTACAAATGAGAAACTGAGGCCTTGAGCAGTTCCTGGCCGGGAGTCTCCTGTCCTTCTGGAGGCCAGAGTAGTTGGATCATATAGATGCTGTTTGTCATTTCATCTGTATCTCATTCTATTAAAATCAGAGGGTTGCTAGTCTAACTGGAAAGAGAGTCACAACTGAGCTCATTAAAAAGGCAGCTCCACTCTAAACTGAGTTCCTTAAGGGGAGGGATTATGTTGTATTCCTGCCGATCAAAGCACCTGGTAGGTGTTGAATAGAGGGTTGTTGAATGGAGACTGGATGGATGGATGGATGGAGGATGGACAAGCTAAGTTCTGTTGGTGTCTGGGAAACAGAGAGAGCCGTCCGGGCTGGGTGATCAGGAAAAGAGGGGATGGGAGAATTGAAATAAGCAGAAGAACCCAGGATGGCATTCCAGGTATGAAAAAATGGCTGAGCAAAACTGTAGAGGATGAGTGAAACAAGGCACGCACAGGGTCTAGGATTCACCCTAGCATCCTCAAGGCATCTCCCCACTGACCCCTTCATTCAGTCCCTGCTCATCTCCTGGCAGAGCCCCTTGTTCCAGATGGGCCCAGCCAGGACTTCCCACCCCACCCCCTCCCTCCTGCCAGACTGCCTGCCAGCAAGGCTGCAGGCTCTGCAGCCTGAGACCCAGAGACCCGGATTGTTGTTGGAGAATCGGCAGGTTTGTGGATTGTTGTTGGAAAAGCCGCAGGTTTGTTTGCTCTGGAACCCGCGGAGAAATCCCAACAATCAATGGCCAACAACACTCTGCCTGCGGCTGCAGCATCGATCCTCCCCTCCCACTTTTGGCGGTTTGGGCAGCAGGTAGCCAGGTGGAAGGAAGCTGGGGCAGGGTTGGGCCTTCCCACCTAGGGGCTGGGCCTCAGCGGAGGCTGAAGGGGAGCGGTAGGGAAGCCCAGGATGCCAGGACAGGAGTGACTGGTCCTCTCATTCACAAAGCCCTCAAAGGATTGGAGAGTAAGGCCACCCCAAATCACTCTGCTCTGGCCCAGCAGTTCAGCGACCATAGTTAACCTGACTCCCAGCGCCTTGCTCTTTCCTGGCCTCCAAATGTTGGAAAGGATGTTTTATTCCTTTGCCACTAAGGACTGAGAGGCATCTATCATCATCAGAAATGTGCTAGAAGAAAGTGAGGGGCTGTTTATGTCTTGGGTCTATCTGACAACATGGGTTTCAACTTGATTAATAAAAGACAGATAATAACTTCTATCTCATAGAGATGATAAGGGAACTAAATGAGCTAATGCATACAAAGCAATTTGTATGGTGCCTGGCACGTAGTTGGTACCAAATAAATGTTTGCTATTATTGTTGCTATTATTATTATTTGGATAGTGATACTATGCTGGGTTCCCATCTGCCTGTAGTGAAACTCTCCCCTATACCAGGAAAGTGGACACAGTGCTAGCTGAAGCCGGGTTTTGTGAAATGGGCAGACACTTTGGAGTAGCTTTACTACTTATTGGCTGTGCAGCCTCAGGGTAAGTAACTTAATCTCTTCAAAACTCAGTTTTTCCATGTGTAAAATGGGAACAACTAATCTCTTACTGTCAGTACTAAATAGAAAAGTCATGTGAAAGGCTTGACCAGTGAAGACTAGGCCCCTAGGGATTCTGGGCAGGCCTCGCACCTCAGTATATGTCTATGGAATGAATGAATGAATGATGGATGGATGGATGGGTAGATATACCCCAGGGACTGCTCTTTTAGGAGCTGTGGATCTTAATTATTATGGTTCTGGATGATTCTTAGGCCTCCACCTCTCCATTAAAGGGCATGTAGGCTCATAGCTGCTCCCAAAGATTCATGTTGGTCCCTGTAAGCTATGTGAGAGTGTCTGAAGCTGGGAGATGGATGAGGGGGCTGTGGAGCCAGATTACATGGATTCATCCTTCCCTTACCTCTCAGTACTAGCCAAGTCCATATGTGGCATCCCTCTCAGCAATTAGGGGTAGTGGGTGGGTGCTTAGGGTGGCTGTTATGGGAGGGGGTCAGGAAGCCTGGGCTTTACCTCTGCCAGTATCCACCTGTGCAACTCTCATTAATTTATTCAACATGTATTTAATGTCTGCCATGTGCTAGACTCTGTGCCACTGGGGACACAAGGAGTGGTGGCACTAAGGGGTGACTGGGGAGAGGCTTCAGCCCATGCAGAATGGCCGTCAGCACACTTCCCCGGAGCCACCTCAGGCTGATGGCGTGACAGCTTAATTTGCAGAAGGAAAAAACGAAGTAAAGGCTATAATTTACAGTTGGGATAATTGGCCAACGTTAGGAAAGGAAAAAATTCTAACATACAATCTATGTAAAAATAGCGTGCTTGCTACGCAAACTCAGCTTCAAGATTCGGTCGCAGCTGCCATAGGCCCGCCTCGCCTTTCTAACCAAGCAACTGACCCTAAACTTCTCCGGAACAGGAATTCTAGAGCTTCCCCAAGACATAGCGGGTGAACAAAACAGACTTGGGATCATCTTTGCTGAGTTTAGTTTTGCTGCTGGAGCATCAAGCAATCAGGGACTTGTGACCCAGCAAGACGGAGACCTGGATGGGGGAAGCCAAGGAATGGTGAGAGCACAGAGGAGTCTTCTGACCCAGGCTGGAGGACGGGCGAGGCTCCCCTGAGGAACCATATAGTAGACGCCCCTTAAATATGTACTGAAGAATTACAGGAAGTGCCAGCTAAGCTAATACTTGAAGCATGAGGTACAGTGAGCCAGACTGGCCCAGGAGGGGAAAGGAATTTCAGGCAGAAAGGCTGATAAGAGCCCAGAAGCTGTTGAGAACTTGGTTCATTTGACTTGGCTAATTTGGAAAACTGAAGCTAAAACTCCTTTGGCCTGGCTGGGTAGGTTGGCTTCCCAGAATTGCTGCTTCCTGTTGGAATTGGTCTTGGAGACCCCCTAGTGCCTGCTTCCCACCACCCAGCTGCAGACCAGTGCTGGCAGCATAGTCTCCTCCGGAAGCCTCTTCCATATAGAACCCGGCTCCTCCTCCCTGAGAATAAGCCAGTAAGCTGGGGACCCAGAAATCTGCATGACTTGACAAGAACTTTGAGGCTCTCCTGTGCTATAAGGCATGGCAATCTTACATTGAAGGCTCCAGAAAGTGGAGAGCCAGAGAGGGCAGGGGTATACGTGAGATCACATGGGAGCCTGGGCTCTTAACTACCTGGACTGAGAAGTCCCTTCACTAGTGTAACCCTTGCCTAATAGGCCTTTTTCTGTACTCTCTTTCTTCTTTTTTTTTTTGATGGGGGTAGGGGTGGGGTTGGTAGAATACTGAGCCCTGACAGCTCTGCCCAAGTGGCGGCACAGCATTCCTGAGCTGATCCCAGTCTGGCAGATGGGGCTTGATAGGGCTAAGATAGGTGGGGACAAGGAGCAGAGGAAGCTGGAGGGCCTGGAACTGGATGGATGGAGGGGCTAAGGAAGCAGACTTTCTGATATGCCCCCCATATTTAGGCAGGCGTGGTAGTACTGGTGGGGAATGGAAGCTCAGTTTCTAATTAAGCCCAGCCCTTGTGTCTCCTTGCTCTCCATTAGTGCCCCACAGTGTCCCCAAGGCATTTTAAGCTGCCACCCTGCTGAGGAGGCCGGGAAGGCTGCCAGGGCCTGCCAAGCTTAGACCTATGAGGAGCAAAAAGCCAGCTCAGGCTTCTCCTGTCCACGGCAGTCTCTGGGTCCTCCAGCCTCCTCAGAAGCCTGGGGCCAGTGGGCAGGGGTGTGCTGCTGCCTGCCATGTCAACCTCTGGGGTTCTGAACAGAATCTGGACTGTCTCCCATGCGGCCTTGTCCTCAGTACCACTTCCTGATCCTGAAGTGCCAGGCTGAGGACAAGGAGCAGGACCTAGTATTGGTTTCAGCCGCAGCCCCCAGACTCAGGGATGTGCTGTTAGAATCCAGCACCTACCAAGGAGTCTGCAGGAAGCAGCAATTACCATTTTAGGTTAAGGCAGCCCTGGTTTGTTAACCCTTGCAGCACTGGAGCTCCTGGAAGCCGAGTCGTCCTTCCTCTCTTTTCTCCTCCGGATCTTCCCTCCCAGACATCATCCCTCAGTTCTTGGCAGAGTGAGCAACCCAGACTTGCCATCCCCAGGCTCCCTCTATCACCACATTCTCAAGTGGAGCCCAGAGAGGTGGAGCAGCAGGTCCAAGGTCACACAGCCATGGAGGCAGCCTCCATTCCCGAGACCCAACATTACCCCAGTCTCAGTGGCTTCCACCTTCACAATCTCTCTAGGCCACATTCACACATGCAGAGTTTAATTAACTTTATTGATATTCAGAAATTAGGAGAATGACTAAAGGTAATTGCTCATTAAAAATCATTAAACTGACACAGCAGGCTCGGCATACGCAGCCCCTTCCACACCGCCTTCTTCCTTCACTGTGGCTGGATCGCCCAGGCACCCCACACAGCTTGGGAAGATATCCCGTGACCCAAGGCGCCCCTGGTGCCTGACGCCAATTGAGCCTTGGAGGCTGCAGAAGGGAATAGGGGACTGAGCATGTGAGGTTGGGCCAGGCCCAGCACGATCTCACCCTACCTCCGTAGCCTCAGCACACCAGGCCTCCTGAGGCATCTGGGCCATGCCTGGTTACATCCTGCAGCCTGCATCCCGCCTATGAGCAAAGCTCTGAGGGCCTCATCAGAGAGGTGGCAGGGCCGAAAGGCTGAGGGATGCACTCCTCTGGCCGAAAAGGCTCATAGCCCAAGGCCTTTGCTCCTTTAGGCTTGCCTTCACAAAGCTAAAGTGCCCAGGGACCCTGGGATGGCCAAATGTGCTGCTCCTCAGTGAGATGACTCACTATCCCAATGTCTGGGAACTCCAGCCCAGCTGAGGAGAGAGGAGCCTCTGGTCACCCAACTCTGACATCCCAGCCCTCTCACCCTCAGGCTTGGCACTTCAGGGCTGCTGCTGCTTCTCCCTTGGGGAGTGAAAATAAAGGTCTTTCCCAACAGCCAGACTCCTACCCCACATATCTCATGGGCACTGGAGATCCTGATAGTCGGGAAGGGACACTGCCCAGGGACACACAGACTTGAGGCCACAGAGTGAGCAGGCTCCTCCTAATACCCACACCCACATCCCAATCAGGGCTGGTCGGATCCCTGGTCACACCAGCCTTCCTTCTGGATTCCCATAGTCTCACTCTAGCCCTTCAGGGAGCTCTCTGGCTGAGGCTGCACCCACACACTAGTGGCCTCACACGGTCCTCACACCTGTTCACTGCTGACCCCTCACCCAAGGTTTGGACCACCTGAAGTGCAGACACACTGGGACTGGCTCCTCTAGGCATGCAGGGCCCTGATTACTCTCACATTCAGACTCACAGACTCACACACAAGGCCTTGACTACTTGCCAGGGGACAGGGCCCTGTGCCCCGGGGGAGCTGTCCAGCGCCAGGACCCATCAGGACCCAAGATAGGTTCGGAATTCCTAGGGACATTCTCAGGCAGCTGGGCAGGGATTCATGCTTCTCCTTCCTGGTTTCCGTCCCTGGGGTGGGGCTTGCAGGACTCTTTCCCTCTCCCCAAAAGTGAGCACACGGTTTCAAGTTCTGGGCACTGCCGGAGACCCAGCGTGGGCAGACGGGTGGTGGGGCGAGGACACTGGGCTGTGTGCAAGTGGAGCTACAGGCTCAGAAAAAGGCTTCTGCGTCTCTGGGGCCGCAGTTTTTCTTCCTGGATGAAGAAAACTGCCATCCAGCGGCCCAGCCTGTCCCTGGCCGCGCTGCCCTGACCTCGGCAGCGGCCTGAAAAGATCGAGCAGGAAAACTCCCACCCTCACACTTCTCCACATCAGACGCTTCAAACCATATGGCAAGGGACGGCAGGTCTCAACTCCAAGTGAGGTTCTGCCGACGACCCTACCAGCCGACTGGCTGCAGCGGGAGAAGGACGTGGGTGCCAGTAGCTTCCATGAGAGCTTGTTTGAGCCGGGACGGCAGGTCCAGACAAGACTCTTCCCAGAGGCACGGAACCCCTATCCTCTCCCCAACACTCCCTTGCCACTCACACCATTGCCAAGCTTCCCTCTACTCCAGACCGATGAAGTTGGGGACCAGACTCCTAGAGGGGGCGCGGGGATTCTCAGGGTCTGGGGAACAGGTCCTCCAGAGACAAATCTGCCGCGCAGGTGGGGAGTGGATCGGGGCCAGGCAGGAAGGCAGAGCTCGGGGCAGTGGTGTGTGTATGCGTGTGTGTGTCTGTGTGTGTGTGTATGTGTGTGTACAAGGAAAAGACTTTGGGGAGGACAGAGTCTCTATCCCAGGATCTCCGCTGCTGCAGCCCAGGGCAGAGCTAGGAGCTAGATAGGGGGCCCAGGCCCTCGGAGTTTCTCTCTAGAATTGTGCTCTAGGTCCCGACTCTGGCGTGGCAGCGCCAAGGCATGGGGAGGTAAGGGAGGTCCCAACCCCGGGTCCGGCCGCCATCCGGCCCAGTCTCCCCGCAATAAGAACACGAGAGGCCCCGGAACCGGCGGCAAAGTCGAGCGAAGTTTGGCAGGCGGCAGGGGAAGCGGGACCGCGGGTCGCCAGCTGGACCGTCCCGACTCACTGCCCTGCGCCCCCAG
>NW_012104020.1:89543-108964 GCF_000951045.1 Mandrillus leucophaeus
AGGGAGGGAGCCAGGGAGTCTCTCCTCTCTCTCTCTCTCTCCTCTCTCTCTCTCTCTCTCCCTCTCTCTCACCCTCCCCCCTTCTCTCTCTGTTTCTGTTTGTGTGTGTGCGAGTGTGCGGTTGCTGGGGGAGGGGAGCGAGAGAGAAAGGCGAGGGAGGAGGTGTGGGGGCTGGGGGCGGGGGCGCGGGAGGAGCTGCTTACCGTAAAGTCTCAAGCAAAGGCGCAGAGACCCAGGGGCAGGAACCCAGGCTCCCGAGCCACCGAGACTGCCCTACTCATGTGGGCACACGGCCCCTGCCCTTCTGCGCTGCCCACACCCAGTCAAGCATGCCACTCTCTCTACCGTTAACAACCTGCCAAGGAGGTGGATTGTCTTCTGATTCTCCATGAGAAAGAGCAACACCTTCCCCACCCCTCTCCACCCAATCCTGGTACCTGAGGGCATCAAGGGTGACCTGGGAAGACATCCGAGAGTGAGGCAGCTGGTGAGGCTCGTGTGCCCTTGTGGCAGTTCCGTCTTGGGCCGATAATGAAGATGGCTTTTGAGCGTACAAAGGACAATAAATTATTACTTTGTGCTCAATAAATGCCAGGGCTCCAGGCAGCTGCATCAGCAGCAAACTGTGCTCACAGAAAAGCTTAATTATCCTGATATTATAGTTAAAAGCCAGTGGCATTCGCGTCTTGGGGAGATATTCTTCACTTGGCAGGAGGCAACCTGGGCCAAGCTGTGGGCAGCTGAAGGTAGTATCCTGGGTCCCCATGTAGCCCTGGATCTCCAGGACTCTGCCTTGGCCCCTGTGCAGGACGAGAGAAGCCACAATGACAGTCAATACAGACCCTTCATGCCATCTCTGCCCAGGTTTCTGGAACTGGTGGAGAAAATGGGATAGGCATGAGACAGGGTTTCCTAGAGCTGTTTTATTTTATTTTATTATTGTTTTTAGAGACAGGGTCTCTGTTGCTTAGGCTGGAAATGCAGTGGCACAATTATATTAATAGCTCACTGTAACCTCAAACTCCTGGGCTCAAGAGGTCCTCCCACTTCAGCCTTTCGAGTAGTTAGGACTACAGGCATGCGCCACCAAGCCCGGCTAATTTTTAAATTTTTTGTAGATATAAGGTCTCACTATGTTGCCCAGAATGGTCTTGAACTCCTGGCCTCAAGTGATCCTCTTGTCTTGGCCTCCCAAAGTGCTGGGATTAAAGGCGTGAGCCACTGTGCCCTACGGCTGTTTTAGATAGAGACTTGAAGGAGGCCCAGGGGAGTAGGCTGTACTATTAAAGGCATGGAAAAATAACTTTCCAGGGCCCTGCTTGGGCTGAGGAGCCCCAGTGAGTCACAGGACAGCAAGGGGGAAGTCACAACTGTGCCATCCTGAGGCTCCTCTTTAAAGGCAGGGGCTCATGGATGGGCTCACTTGAAGAGCTTTAATGGGTACAATGGGACAGGATCTTATGGCTGATATTATTATTCCCTGTAGAGGAATAGGAGGGCTGAACTCCCTATTGCCCCTGGGAGAAGGGCAGTTTTTTGTTTAGTTCTTTTCTTTTCTTACTTTTTTTTTTTTTTTTGAGACGGAGTCTGCACTGTCGCCTAGGCTGGAGTGCAGTGCCGCGATCTCAGCTCATTGCAAGCTCCGCCTCCTAGGTTCACGCCATTCTTCTGCCTCAGCCTCCCAAGTAGCTGCGACTACAGGCGCCTGCCACCATGCCCGGCTATTTTTTTTTTTTTTTTTTTTGTATTTTTAGTAGAGACGGGGTTTCACCGTGTTAGCCAGGATGGTCTTGATCTCCTGACCTCGTGATCCGCCTGCCTCAGCCTCCCAAAGTGCTGGGATTACAGGCGTGAGCCACTGCACCTGGCCTTGTTTAGTTCTTTTCATATGAATTTGGCTCCTCTCCAAAGCTTCCAGACTCCAGTCATTGTCCAATGCCCTTCCTGACCTCATCCTGGAAGCAGGTGGTGAAATTTCTGCTCAGGTTCCTTAGTGTTTTGGTCCTCTTGGCCAGAGTCTCCCAACTCTGCTGGTTGGATTCTCTCCAGACCCTCTTCCTGTGGGCTCTGGGGAGCTGTGATGACTGCTGTAAAGAATCCCAGGCAGCAGGCAGATGGCATGTGGAATTAGCAATACGCTGGGATTTCTGGACAGTTGTTTTGAGAAGCTAAGGAAAAGGAGGGCAGTAGCAGAAGGATGGCAGGAAGAACGAGGAGTCAATGAAAGAATCAGGGGTGAGGAGAGGAAACCAGGAAAGAAGGTGCAAGACGGGAGGCAGAAAGAGAGTTGCCAACAGAGGAAGGGAAGAGGCACAGAGGTAGAAGAAGAGGTGGCTAAGGGAAGTTTAGGGAAATGCTGGCAAATGTCATGAGATTTCTCCTTTCCTCCTTGAAAGTATTCCTGGGCTCCTCTAGTATTCCTGGTCCCTCATGACTAGGCAGCTTGGGCAAGGGGAGTGAGTCATGACCTAGCGATGAACCTTGTATGCCAGGATGATCATGGGGAGTTGGTGGCAGGCTTGTCTGACTCTTTTAGCAACAGGGCTCCTTAATGCGCTGGGCACTATACACATAAAGAAGGAGAAGAGAAGCCATCCTGGAACTTGCCATATCACCTTCCCTATGGCCTGAACTAACCTAGAGGGTCTAATAGAGACTACAAGTCCCAGAATACAGCACTGCACCTTGAGCTCAGAAGATGGGCTTGTACTGCATGATGGGCATGACAATGCACCAGGGCTGTCCCTCCTTCCTAAAGGCAGTCAACATAGCCTTTGTGCAGTGGGTTCCTAGGCAGGTTGAGGCAGAGCCTAGGCCAAACTGGGAAACAGCAGAGCTTTTGTCAGGTGCCCTCTGTCATGCCCTCCAAGGGACTTGTCCTAACCCGACCTTGATATTACCTACAAATTGAGAACAATAAAATGTCCAAGGGGACAATCAGCTGTATACAGGGCTGGCAGGCTTATAGTCTACTCAGTTCATAGGCACCTTAGAAAGTGGCATTCTGGGTGGATTTTCAAGGCTCCCCTCACTGCTTTCACTTTTCCTGTTCTCTGCGTCCCCCACCTGGCTTTTTGCTCCCAGAGAACCCTGGGCTTCCCCTGTCTGTGTAATTGCTTGCTTAATTGTCTGTCTTCTCTACTAGTTGTTGACTTTGCGAAGGCACAGACCACCTCTGTCTCATCTACCCACAATCTAGCTCAGTGGCTGGCACATAGTAGATGTTCAATAAATATTTGTGACTAAGCGACGGGGATGAGGAGTGTCTAAAGCCCAAGGCCAGTCATTGGTGCCAAATGAGTGCTGTGAGATAATGAAGAAGAGGACAATTGTTTCTTTTGGGGATGAGGCAAGGTCAGTGATATCTTCACACAATGAATGGGTGAAACCAAGTTGAATATGTTTTTAAAAATTAATTAATTAATTTTTGAGAGAGGGTCTCACTGTGTTTTCCAGACTGGGATACAGTGGTGTGATCAGGGCTCACTGCAGCCTCGACCTCCTGGGCTGAAGTGATTCTCCCATCTCAGCCTCCTGAATAACTGGGACCACAGGTGTGCACTAACATGCCCGGCTAATTTTTTACTTTTTTGTAGAGATGAAGTCTCCCTATGTTGTCCAGGCTAGTCTCGAACTCCTGGGCTCAAGTGATCCTCTCTCTTTGGCCTCCCAAAGGACTGGGATTACAGGCATGAACCACTGCCCTGGCCCAAATACGTTTTATGATTCAGTGGAGAGGGAGAGGGAAGACATTCAAAGTTGGGGAGTGTGGTTTATGCAGAGGCACAGTGGTGGAAAACGCAAGCTAGTCTGGAGTCAGTGAGAAGCCTGGTTCTGCTCGAGCAGAGTCCCTGCTGGGACGTAGGAGAAAGGGCTGGAGTAGGCTGGGGCCTCGTTGTGAGAGGCTTTGTGGTCACCTGAGCTGAAGGACATCCTTGGTGGCGACACTGAAGGGATTACCCCATCACAAAGATATTTGCACTGAAACAGAGCAGTCTGGCATCATTAAGGTATGTTTTCAAGCACTATGGCAAGTGGTAGGAACTGTGGGGTTCACTGCTGACTCAGAAGCCAGGGGGTGGGGTGTGTGTCTGAGCTACAGTGACTGAATTAGGATTGAGAGCCCAGAGAGAAAGAAGAAGGGGCTCTTCAATCCCAGAGACCCCAAGCCCTGTCCAGACAAAGTCAGACATACTTACAGCCCCTATCCTTGGAGAAGCGAGTTTCACTTCCCCAGTTCCTGTAGGATCACAAGCACATTGGTGACTTATTTTGAAGTCTCCGCTGAGATGACACTTGCTTTCTGTGCAAGAGGAGGAGAAAATTACTCTCTTCTAAGACAGCTTTCAAACCAGAGCTATATCTTTTGCGGAGCCAAAGGGGTTTTGGGGTTTCAGGGAGGCAAGGGCAGGGGCTGCCACCTCACTCCAGAGGCTCCCAGGGGTACAGAGCTGCCTGCTTACCTCAACTCACTTCGTGGAGCAGGCTTCCAGACTTTGCAGTGCCTGGAACAGTCAGGGATGCTAGTGCTCCAGCCAGTGCTCCCTGCATTACCCAAAGTCAACCCACTGAATTTAGTGGCAGAATGAGGGCCCTGCTCTGATAAATGGAGAGCCCTGGCTCTGGGCATTTGCTTCTGCTCCAGGAGCTGGACCAGATTGGCTGTAGGAAGAGCCCAGAGTAGATGGAGACAGCAGCAGAAAGTGGTTTGATGTGAGCTACTTTCCATCTCCAAACAGAGGCCTCCAGCCTGCCCACCACCCCCAGCTGAGGCCTTTGATCCTCCACAGCTCCATAAATGTTTAATGCCACCGGCTGGGCAGAAATGAGGCAGGTGCTGAAACAGGGAGACTGGGGATAGGACTTAAGATGTACAATGTTGGCTAGATTATTTTCACATTGGAACTCTGGGATGGATGAGAGGAGGCTTTTCCCCATCATGTGGCAGGAGAAGTCCCAGGATTCAAATTTGTGGCACTAATAAAGAAACTCTTTGAAAACCACCAAGGGGCTGAAAATAAAATGAATAATCAATTGCAAAAGCCCAATCTCTGGTTTGATTGAAGGAGAAAGATGGAAAGTTAAATGACAATCAAATGCAAATACAGCTCAACAAACACCACAGCAATTACCAGGCACAGGAACCACATGGTGCTTGCAGGCAGCGGGGGTTGGCAATTTGGAAGCCTGAGCGTGTGCAGAGGTGATGGGCAAGGGGCCATTTTAATGGACAGTTAAATAGATGCAGAAAACCCTGCATCTACTTTGCATACACTGCTGATGAGTGGGGAGCCGGAATTCTGGCATCCAGAGGGAGGTTGTGCTACCTTCTGTGGCTGCCTCTGTATCATTTTCGGAGGCCCTGAGTGCCTGCAGTGGGGTAAGGCCAGAGTGAGCACCAGATCAGATGATCAGGGAGAAGGCTGTACCAGTCTCATTGGATTCTTCACACCAGCTGGTGCTGATGGTTCAGGGGTTGAAGCTGAAAGAAGCCCGTGGGGTCCTTCACAAAGGACTCAAGGTGCTGGCCTTCCAACAGCCACTGTAAGAGTGGCTTTCTCCTCTAGATTTGCATAATGCTTTGCATCTCATTTGAATGCTATTAATTTGGTGTCAGTCTAGGTTGGCATGGTGTAGGAAAGAGAACAGCTGGCCTTCTCCATCTCCTCTGTACCCCAGAGCTTATTCTAAGCATAGCCTGCATAGCCTTCTGCAACTGGGGGGCATGAGGTCTCCACTTTCATCATCCCCTTCATGTTCCCTGACACTTAGAGAGTCTCTTAGTGAAGCCAGTTCCTAAAAGCCAAGGTTGCCTGGCATTGTGGCCACGAGCAGGGTTATGTGGAAGGAAAAAGAAAGGGTTCCCCAAGGTCACTCTCACCAGATCCAGAGACACCATGGGAGGATGCTGGGGGCCTTTGTCATTCCAAGCAATCAAGGCAGCTTGGCTTTGGAAAGGGTCCAAAGATAATAACCAAGAGAAGGAAGGAACAAAGACAGGCAATAATCCCGGAGAAATATAGAGGGCTCTAGAAATAAAATCCTCTGAACTCAATATTTCTAGTGCTTGAACTTACATAAAATACATCTGTCCAGAGGCATTGGGTTTATGGTGCTGCTCTGGGGCTGGGAACCTGGTGCCAGGTTGATGGTCATGTGATGAGAAAGTGGGTCACCAGGTGGGGTGAATTCCTGAGAAAGAGGGAAGAGGCTGCGGGTGCATCTTGTGGGTTGCCCCTGGCAGGTGGGCACCGGGAAGCTACAACGAGATGTTGATGATTTATTTGATTGAAGAGGAAGAGAAGATTGATTTATTTGATTGACAGAGGGAACAGCATGTACATGGGTAGGCATGACTAAGAAATGGTTAGTGGCACTGGATGGCAGCAAACAAGAATTGTGGTGTGGGATGTAGCTAGAGAGCTGGGGTGTAGCAAAGCTTAGTGGCTGGTACGAAATATCTAGGAGCCCTACCTGCCCACCCATCTGTCCATTTATTCATTCATCCTTCACCCTACTACCTCTCAATTCATTCATCACCCACTCATTCATTTACTGAATGAGTGAGCACTTATTGAGCACTGTGTGTATGCCAGGACCTGAACTAGCTACTGGAGAGGGAGAGCCCTCAAGGAGCGCTCAGATCAGGGAGGGGAAACAGCCCCAACACCCTGTAACACAGCATGTTTATCTCCACAAGTTACTTAAACAAGGCTCTGGAAGCCCTAGAGGCCAAGTCTCCCACGCTTCAAGCTTCCCAAGGCAAGGGTCCTTCATTACTTCCAGGGAGATCTTCCAGTCACACAGATCCTCCTGGCATCTAATACTATTCCTTCCTGCTACAAAAGCAGCCCACTTCTTATAGCCCCAGAATGGTGGGGAGTGTTTCTGATGTTCCTTCTCATTAACCCTTTATTTGGGGCTTAGAGGCATCACAGTCTCAGGAGAACCCAGGGGAAGTGATATGAGAGCATGGTCAAGTTTCCCTTAGACATCATAACCCAGACTTGGATACACTTCTAGCCACTTCCTTTCTTGGGCATGAAAATAGGACAGAAATGCCCAATGTCCCTTAATTCTAGCATATTCCCTCCCCCACTCCTCCTTGAACTACTTGTCCTCTATTTGTGACATCACAATGGTCTCTATGGCAACTGATTGTGAGGTCACCAGTCCTTAAAGCAACAGAATCTGTGGGTTCAGACAATGGCCTGCAAGAGAAAGGAAGAGTACAAAATGGAAGCCTGGGATAGAGATCATCTCTTGGGAAAAGAGGAGGCCACCCAAGGCCTATCGGCAGGAGGGCTTCACTTCTCAACCCATCTGCACTAGGGCCGCATTCGGAGTAGGCAAGAGCAAGGCCTGCTAGAAAGGGACTGCTCATCAAGAAACTGAGGGAGGCTGGGTGCGGTGGCTCATGCCTGTAATTCCAGCACTTTGGAAACCAGAGGCGGGTAGATCACCTGAGGTCAGGAGTTTGAGACCAGTCTGGCCAACATGGCAAAACCCTGTCTCTACTAAAAATACAAAAATTAGCCGGGTGTGGTAGTGCACACCTGTAGTCTCAGCTACTCAGGAGGCTGAAGCAGGATAATCGCTTGAACCTGAGAGGCGGAGGCTGTGGTGAGCCAAGATCATGCCACTGCACTCCAGCCTGGGCAAAAGAGCAAGACTCTTTCAAAAAAAAAAAAAAAGAAAAGAAAGAAAAAGAAAAAAGAAAAACAGAAGCTGAGGGCTGAGGGTCATCCTGAGCATTGGCTAGACTTCAGAGGCAGGCCTGAGTTCAAATCATCCCAGCCTAATGTTTGCCTTGGGCAAGTTTCGGAATCTCCATTTCTTTACCTATGAAAGGAAAATGATGCTGCTTGCCTTTCAGAAAAGTATTCAGTGAGATAACCTGTTGGAGAGCTTGGCACATAGTAGATGCTTGTTTCTATCTACTTGTACTTGTTTCTGTTTCTTTTTCTATCCCCTCAGCCCTTAAGACTAGGGTCTTGCATATTATATGTGCCTTATTAATGTCTGCGATTGTAAGTGCACTGTAAGTGCAGGGTGAGGGCTAGAGGGCAATGTTTAGAGCAGGGGAAGTCAATGGACCTGGATTCAAATCCTCACTCTGCTACTCGCTAGCTGTAAGTCTTTGAGCAAATCACTTTTCTGTTCCTTGGTTTCCTAACTGTAAAATGGGAGATAGCAATATTGTTGTCTTCGTAGGGTTGATTAGGACTAAATGAGAGCCTGCAAATAAATAGCAGAGCTTGGCGCACACGAGTTGCACAATACTTAAACTTGAGTGAGGCTGTTTCTGCACGCGCTGCACAGTTTCTCTTCACCATCAGTTTTCAGGAAATGTGAGTTAATCTGTGGGGTGTCCAGAACTGGAGAGTGGATGAACCTCAAGAGAGGGCCATAGGACGGCAGTCTCTCCCTGAAGGGGGTGACCGCTCACTTTCTGGATTCCCCCTAGGTGGACACCCAGCTCATACCAGTCACAGGAGCTGGGTGCTCCTTGAAGTCAGAGGGAGCTGTGTCTCCTTCATCTATGAAGCCCAGACCAGGGCCTGACACATGGCACAGGTTCAGCAACAGTTAAGGTGAACTGAGTTAGAGGATGCCTTAATAATATACTGGCTAACATATATTCTGTGCATATTCTGTGCCAGGCTCTGTTCTAAGCATTTTACATTTTGATCCTCACAACAACCTATGAGCTAGATATTATCCCTTTTTAAAATGCAGAAACAGGCTAAGTAACTTGCCCAAAGTCACACAGCTAGTAAACAATGAGGGAGCTGGGATTTGAACCGAGGCTACCTGGCTCTAGAACCTATGTTCCTTTTTTTTTTTTTTTTTTTTTTTAAGACAGAATCTCGCTCTGTGGCCCAGGCTGGAGTGCAGTGGCGCAGTGGCGCGATCTCGGCTCAGCTCCGCCTCCCGGGTTCACGCCATTCTCCTGCCTCAGCCTCCGAGTAGCTGGGACTACAGGCACCGGCCACCACGCCCGGCTAAATTTTTGTATTTTTAGTAGAGACGGGGTTTCACCGTGTTAGTCAGGATGGTCTCAATCTCCTAGCTTCGTGATCCACCCGCCTAGGCCTCCCAAAGTGCTGGGATTACAGGCGTGAACCACCGCGCCCGGCCGGAACCTGTGTTCTTAACTCCCACATTACCCGCAGCCCCGTGGGCTGGGTCCATCCATTTTGCCATATCTGCCACCACGAATTTCCTCCCCCAGCTCTCCCACTTGCCCCTATCTTCTCCCAGCTGAGCCCAGGCCCAGTGCAGCTCAAAGAATGGAAATTCTCTTCCACCCGCCTCAGCAATCTGCCTCCCCCTTTTCTGAAATAAAGCCACCGCCACACCGAAGCCACCGCCGGATCTCTTGCTTATTTCAAGTCCTCCTAAAGCTTGTTGAGTTCTTAACTTATTAAAGATAAGCACATGGAAATAGGGAGCAAATCTCTTTATTTATGACATAATCTCCAGCCCAGAAAAGCGGCAGGAACAGTGTTGCCTATATTAGGGAACCAATAGGAAAAAAATCAATTAGATCCGCCAGAGCGTTTCGCTATTAACTTTCTTCTGATGTTTCTCTTAAGGCTGATCATGGGGGTCTCCACTAGCAGCCGAGGTGGAGAAGAGAGGAGAGCTTTGTAGGAACAGAGGAAGGAATGTCACAAGGAAGACAGCCGACCGGGCTTCCAGACAGACAGGGGAATCTCTTCATCATGGTCTCCATTTAACCTCCATGTCGCTTGCTGCAGTTTCAGTTGGTGTCTTTAAGGGCAGGGGAGTCAATTGGTCACTGTTGGCTTCTTGCAGACTTGAACCCCAAGTCTGACCACCTCAAGACCCATCGAGGGAAGGATCCTCCCTTTCTGAAAGAACTTATCTGGAGGGGCTCTTCTTGGCTGATATTTAGTAGGGTCTTCTGCCTCAAACAGCCCCATGCGGCTACCGCATGAGGTCTTCACGTCCGGCTACCTGCCTCCAGGAGCACTTTCTAAGCTATCTCCCAGAGATAGGGCTCACCCTTATTCCTGAGAGCCTCCGGTGAGGGGGGTGCTCTAGCTCCCATAGTAACCCCAGAATTCATCTCCTTAAAGGCTGGGGATCGTGGCTTGTTCAATAGTTTTTCTTCAGGTTCAGGCATGTAGCAGGGGCTCAATAAATATTCACAGAATCAATAATTATTATAAAAGCCCCATTGATGGAATTCTCGCTCTGTACCAAGGCTGAGAAGGGTGATTTGTCACCCGAAGTAAGATCCCTTTGTTGCTCCCTGAACCGACAACCCAGAAAAGTCTGCCAGTTTTGTTGTTTTGTTTTTCCTTGTCTTGCTATTTGGCCAGGAGCAGCAGTAGCAGCAACTCCAAGAAGTAAGTATTACTATTATTATTATTTTTTGAGACAGGGTCTCACTCTGTTACCCAGGCTGGAGTATAGTGGCACAATCATGGCTCACTGTAGCCTCAACCTCCCCAGGCGCAGGTGATCCTCTCACCTCAGCTTCCCAAGTAGCTGGGACTATAGGCATGCACCACCACCCCTAGCTGATATTTGTACTTTTTGTAGAGATGGGGTTTCACCATGGTGGCCAGGCAGAGGAGGAAGCTGAGTCAAGGAGGAGAAGTAACTTGTCCAGGCTAATAAGTGAATTAGATATTCTATGTCCATCCACTGTTGGTCATTAGGAGGTTCTTCTTGAGGTCTAACCTAAACCTTTTCTGTTTCAGCAGCACTGGCTCCTTCTTAGTCCCATGGAAGCACAGATCAGCATCATTGCCCCTGCAAACTTCTCTCAGCTTAGGAGAGTCCACTTGCTCTTTGCACATTGTTGACTCGAAATGAATATTAAACACCAAACCTCATAGAGGCCAGCCCTGCTGGGCGGGCAATGAACCAACCCTCTTTATGCCTGTTCATTATTATAATTAATATTGAGCTGAGGTTGGTGACGACCTCGCCCTCGCCAGGTATTTGGGCTATTTTAGCAGCTTATTCAGATCAATGACAGACAGCTCTGAATAGATAAACTCCCCGCCATCCAGACGAATCAATTGCAACACTGCCGTCACAACAAGCCCAAGAAATCAATCTGATTTCAGGCGACATGGTAACTCAGTGCTGGGCAAGCTGATTTTAATTTCCGCGTGGCTGAGACCCAGCTTCCTCTGCTCACTGGAGCACCCCTCTTTCCCAGTTGATGCTCTGTGCACACAGGTGCCCAGGGCCCTCAGAGGACTCAGGCCAGGGGGGCAGCTACATGGAGGACAGGGTAACCAGGAAGCTGTGTTACTTTGAGGAAGACTCTTGAACCCCCAGACCCAGAAGGAGCTGACTCAAATCCACTGCTGGGATCCTTGTTTTGCCGGCTTCAGCTTCGATTTTCCGCTGCCCTTTGCAAAAAACCAAGCCTGGAGGCCTTTCTGGGCTGCCTCCCAAATCAGGCAGCTGCAGAGGTAGGCTGCCTATCTCAGGCACCAGGACAACTGCCCTTCTTGGTCTGGGAGATTGAGTTTGTCTGGTAGGGCAACAAAAAACTCATCAGGACAGATGCAGTCATGTATTGGGTGCCTACTTTACGCCCAGGCACCATGCTAAGTAGTTTATACACATCATCTTCCTAACCTTTGTGACAGCCCAAAGAGATCAGTAGCAATGACCCACATTTTGCCGGGAAGGAAAACAAAGCTCAGAGAGGTGAAGTAACTTGTCCTGAGTCACACAGTTTCTAAGTGGTAGAGCCTGGATTTGAACCCATGTGTATTAGACTTCTGTGCCTAAGCTTCAGCCACCACACTCTCCTAAAGATGACATCAGAGGTGCCCATACTCTCCCCCTGTCTAGATATTGCCTGGTTAAGTAATTCCTACTTGAGAGAGGAGGAAGCAGATTCTGAGAGGACAAGCCAGCGCATTTCCTCCAAGCTCCCAGGGAAGGGGAGCCTTTCTCATGAATTCTTACAATCAGCAATTGTTCCTTGAACTTTCATCTCAATGCTTCAGGTACTAACTAAGTAGAGGATGTTGAGGAATGGGAGGGTCAAGAGGCTGAGCTGGCCTCCTTCCCACACCCCAGCTCTGTACCACCCCACTTCCACCCCATCCCATTAATAGGTCTAGATGGTGAGGTGAGGGGCTGGGACAGGCAGCAGTGTGTTAGGAGATGTGGCTTTGAAGTCAGCAGATCTGGGTCCAAATTCTAGCCCAACTACAACTTATTTGTTGAATACACCTAGGCAAATCTCTTAACCCCTTGGAACTTCCCTCATCCTGTCCATACAGTGGGGATAATATTACTCAAACCACAGGTTTGAGGATTAAGAGGGAAAATTGCATGGGAAGTGCCTGGTATAAAGTGGGTTCTCAATAGGCGTTGGGTTCTTTCCCCCTCTTGTCCCTGTTCTTTCTGAAACCTCATGCCTTGGGTGCCCAGTTCTGAATGGCGGAGGTCAGGGCATTTCAAATATGTTTTAGCCAAGAAACTCTTTTTTTTTTTTTTTTGAGACAGAGTCTCGCCTGTCACCCAGGTTGGAGTTTAGTGGGCGATCTCACTGCAACCTCCACCTCCCAGGGTCAAGTGATTCTCCTGCCTTAGCCTCCTGAGTAGCTGGGACTACAGTCATGCGCCACCGCGCCCAGCTCATTTTTGTATTTTTAGTAGAGATGGGGTTTCACCATGCTGGCCAGGCTGGTCTTGAACTCCTGACTTCATGATCCGCCTGCCTCGGCCTCCCAAAGTGGTGGGATTACAGGCATGAGCCACTGCGCCTGGCCAGCTAAGAAACTCTTTAATCAAAAGACACTTTATGAGGATGGCAAGGATACAAAATAGATAAAGGGGGAGTTGGTCAGATGGTGATAGGGGGCTGGGAGTTCTCCTGGCTTGAACCCCTCTCTCACCCCGGGCCCCATAGCAGCCGCTCAAGTGCTTTCCTCAAGCTCTGGGCCAGTGTGTAAAGGGCTGCCTCACTCTTAGGTATCTCAGGTCACGGGCTTCTCAGGGGCTCAGAAGTGATCACATCTGGTGATTTCTGGCTCCAACACTATCTCTCAGCCACCAGCTACCTTGAACCTGTTCTGGATTCAGGGCATGACAATTTAGGTGCCAAATAGGCAAAGCTGCTTCTGGCCATAGGGAGGCTGTATCTGGCTGCTCCGGGTGGGAGGTGGGGTTGGGCATCACAGCTGGGAGAGGCATAGATCTGGGGAGGGGTGGGCAGATGACCCAGGATTGTGCAGGGGGTCTCCATCCGTCTTGGGCAGCAACTTGCAGGCTTCCATGGGAAGGAGATGCCTGTTCACCAGGCTCAGCACTTAATATCCTCCCCGAGGGAGGCGGGGACCACAGGAAGCGGAAGCGCAGTGGGGAGAGTGACATACAACACCATACAGTGAGCAAGTGACAGAAGTGAATTCAAACCCAGGCCTGTGGGCTCCAGAGGGCTGGGGCTGCCCTTCACTCTCTCCTGTCCATATAGCTCTACCCCCAGCTCTCTGCAGAGAATTATCTATCAGCCCTTTCACCCACCAAACACAGAACATGAAGAGAGAAACTAAAATTATAGCAGGAGGGAATGGGATTAGCTACTGGGAAGGACTTCCTGACTCATTAGCTTGTCTCTAGAATAGGTTATTAGAGAGGCAGTGCGCTCTCTCTCTGGAGGGATTTCAGATGGGGCTTCAGTTCAGCTGGGTCCCTGTGGCTTCCACTTCCTGAAAGCTACTGAGAGACAAGCTGACCCCTGATGTGTATGGCTTTGTTTTTCGTAACGTTTATATTTTGAATAGGTAATACCTGTACATGGTTCAAATAATAAGGGTATAAAAGGTTGTTCACTGAACTCTCCCTCCAGACCCCATCTCCAGGTTCCCCTCCCCAGAGGCAAGCAAAGTTACCTGCTTCCTGTCTAGACATATACAAGCAAACACGGACACATATTCTCTTTCTTGAGTCCTATTTTTAATACACAAGACATAACATCCCCTGCAAGCTCTTCTGTGCCTCGCTTTTGTCACCTGACAATATATCTTGGAGATTACTCCGAATCAGTACATAAAGAGCTGCCTCACTCTTAGGTGTCTTTTTATGGTCACGGACTTCTCAGGAGCTCAGAAGTAATCACATCTGGTTTGATTAGCTTCACATTTCCATTTACAACCTCCTCGCCCAGAGAGGGCAAGAAACCTCTCCAAGGTCACGGAGCAAGGACTAGGGACGCGCAGGGCTTCTCCCCCTCCTCCTCCTCCGTTCCCAGCTCCTGTCTCCCACCACCTCAAGGCTGAGCGCCGCCCAGGCGACCAGAAGGGGGGGGGGAGGTCTCTAACTGAAATGCCCTCCGTGCTGCCCATTTGCGATCGGCACCTGGAGGGGCGCGCGGTGCGCAATGCGGGCGGGACCGTGGGGCTCCGGGTGCGGGCGGCGGCTGAGTGCCCACGTGGGTGCAGGCGAGGCCGGGCTGATTCCTCCAGAACCCCGCGCCTCGTGCTTCCCTGTAATGAGCTCCCAGGGCCCGAGGTGAGCTTCCTCGGCTGCTCACACGGCAGCCGCCTGGCAACAAAGAACATGGGGACTTTTTTCTTCCGTGCCTGACAGCTCATTAGAAGAATTAATTTACTCTAGCGTTTGCAGTTTAAAGGACATTATTTACTGGTTAATTGTTGTTATTACAAAATGTTAAATATCATTATTTATTTCCCAGGCCCTGACAACTTTCTGACAGGAATTTATTAGGTGAGACTATATCACCAATAGGCACCCCTGTGCGGGGCAGTCTAAGGGTGGGGGGTTTGCCCCTAGGCCTAGCTCTATAGGCAAGGCTGACACTCCGAGGGGCGGAACAGGAGGGGCTGCACCCTGGCCCACCCCAGGACAAAGGATTATTGTCTCCTCCTCATCCCCCATTTCTGCCCCCTGATGTGTGTGTGTGTCAGCGGGGCCGCGGGGAGCTGGCAGACAGGGGATATGCCTTGCATAAACCTGCAGTTTAGGGGTCAGGCTGGCAGTTACCGGAGGCCCAGCAGCCAGAATGAGGTCCAGACTTTGGGTCTTTCCTTTAAACAGTTATTTCCAAGAATGTTCCCCTCTCCTGAACACACAGAATTGAAGAGCTGGAACGAAGCCAGGTGGTCCGCTGGTGCTCAGAGCACAAACCAGTGGCCTCCAGGCTGTAAATGGCCTATGGACTTGAGTTTGACCTACTCAAGAGACTTCAGATAAAAATCCACTTTGCTGGCTTCCTTTGAAAGATCAGACAATCTTGCCACAAGACTTGACCCACAGTCTTGCGTCAATTGGCGATGATCAGCTGGCACTGAAGGGCAGTGCTGCGCAAGGAGCATGCCTGCTCTCCAACAAAGGGAGGGTGCCACCTTCCCCCTTTGTTGCTTCTCTACATTATTTTCCTGGCCTCCGTGGGCATTCGAGTTTTCAAACCCGATCTATTCTAATGATCACATATAGATGTAGAAACTGAGCCCAGACAGGTTAGGTCTCTGATGGCCAGGACCACAGCCCCAGTCTACTTTCTTTTCTTTCTTTTTCTTTTTTTTTTTTTTTTTTAGGATGGAGCAATCCTTTATTTTGATACACTTTGACAAGGAGGTTTTCCATAAACAACCTTTATAGTGGAGAACAGAGAACAGGAAAATCAACCTCCAGACATCAGCAGCTGCTCTGCTCAGGGCCGAGGCTCTTCCTTGCCAATGTGGTGAGAGGGAGGGGTGTCCTTATCTTCCTTTATCAGCATATCCTGCTGTTTCCTGATGGTACCCATCATTTTCTGCCGAAGCAAACACTCTACGAAATCATCACATTCTATCTTGCACTCTTTCTCTGCCTGGATAACACTGATTCCATGTGCACATTCTATCCATTCTTTTTCAAAAGCACGGCGTTGAGCAACAATCTTGTAGGGCTGTTCAGCACTCTGGATTGTCCACCATTGATCTATGTTAAGGCTGAACCTTTGCTGGATGTCCAAGAAAGGCACAGCGATCCGATACTCGTGTCCTTGTCTTTCTCTGGCCACTGCTTCAGGAAGACCCCCAGTCTACTTTTCACCACACTATGCTGCCCCCTGAATTTCTCTGCTCCCACCTCCTCTGGGTCCAGTTTAGAGTGAGTTCAGACAGGGAGCACAGGTCTTCAGCAGCTTCAGAGGCAGGAACAAGAAGCAGCCTAGTGAGAATTTACAAGGATCATGGCCTTATAAATAGCATCTACTTATTCATTCAGCAAACAGTGTCTGGGAATCTACTACGAGACGTATTAAAATGGTTAGGACCCAAATTGTGTTGTCAAGGTTATTAGTCTGGGGACACTGTTCATGAAGCAAGTTACACAGTGACAATACAAGGAGATGTCCGAGTAGTAGAGGCATAGGAAGATGGGATTGGTGGGGCTGGAGAGAATTCATCCCTCATGCAGTGTTTTCTAGGCTGGGTGGACGGCCTGCATCCTCAAAGACAACGCATGTGTCTTATTTAATTCTCACAACATGGTGGATTGAAAATATTTGTCATCAGCTGATAAATAACGGCTATACCAGGCTTCAGACTCGCTGTCTAGATTCTTCCCCCAGGGTGGACGCTTGCAAGCCACTGCAGCCCTGGGGACCTTCTGTTCTAGCGGGTGGCACCCTTGCCAGTCTGTTGACTGGCAACCACATCTCACAACCAGGCTGATTACCCTCATTTTACAAGTGAGGAACCTGAGGCTCAGAGACAGACAAGAGAAGCTGGGTGTTGACGGGTAAAATGGGCCCTGGGAAGGAGAGAGAATTGTTGTCTGAGACCAACACCCAGCCTCGGGAAATGTGGGTCTTGCTGCAGACTTCAAACAATGACCCTTTAGACAAGGTCTTGGGTACCATCCTTTCCTCCCCGGGAACCTGACAGCAGTGGGTAGCCTCAAGAAAAATGTGGAGAACCAAAGGGAGATGAAAAGTTCTTTGAAAAAGTATGAAAACGGGTTCAATGGAGCCATTATTGCTGCTGTACTGTATATTATTATAAAGCTATTTCTGCCTGGCAGCCTGGTTTATGTTAGACCCTACCTCACTGCGTCCAGGTTACAGGCCCTAATTCCTCGTCTGGTGAGACAGAAAGAGACCAGCACTATTGGAGTGAATCCTGAGCTGATTCAGAAAGTGTACAGCTTGAGGAATTTTACAGATTCTCAGAATATCAGGGCTTGCTGTCCTTTGGAGGTCTTCACCACCCCCCTCATTTCATTTTATTGCCATATTAAATTTTTAAAAATTTAATTCACTTTTGGAATAGGTGATACGTGCCCAAGGTGCAAAATTCAAAAGGCGTAAAAGAGTATATGGTGAACGGGCTCTCCCACTGCTCAGAGGCAGCCCGTGCCAGCAATTGCTTCTGTTTCACTGTATTCGAAAATAGCATTGTTTCTCTTTTCTGTTCATGTAGAAAATACAGTAATTCCTGCAGAAGAAAGTAAAAAATCATATGTAATCCACTCTTTGGAGTTGAACATTGAGTATTGTTCACATTTTTGGTGTTCACATTTCAGCCAGCCTTTTCTCTTTGCATAGATGCATGCATCTGTAGTCACAAACTTGCATAACCTGGTTTTATTACTTGTTTACATTAAATGTGATTCTTCAAAAATACAGATCAGAGAGGATACAAACTAAACTGATAACAATGAGTACCTTGGGGAAGAATAATGAGGTTTGGTAAGGATTGAAGGGAAATTTTTTAGAATGAAAATATATTGATATAGTACTTCCTCCTGTTATTCCTCTGGAATCTGATTTTAAATGACTAGATCAGAGGCTACTATTTAATCAATCCTTTATTATTGTGGTTTTAAGATGTTTGCAAGTCTTGCTATTGTAGATAAAGCTGAGATGGACGTTTTTGTATCTTTTTGTAGGTTGGAGCAAAAGTAATTGCTGTTCTTGCCATTGAAAGTAATGGCAAACCCAATATATCTTTGCACACTTATCTAGTTTTCCTTGGGGGTGCTTTAAGAAATGGACCTGCTGGGTCAAAGGTGGTGTATACTTTACGGCTTTTTTGATCCATCATGTCAAATTTCCTTCCCTCTGGGCTGTCCCAATCTCCTGTTCCATCAGCAGAACCTGCCCCCTACTCGCACATCAGATTTGTTCAACACAGCACACATGTAAGGTCTGTGAGACAGTGAGGCAAACTCATGGTAGGCTGGGACAGCTTCTTCTCGGGGTGAAGAACCCTAGGATGCTGGCAGCAGCCCAGAGGGACCTCAGTGGCCAAAGGGAAAAGTAGGAGGAGCAAGGAATGGGTTTAGAACCCCCAGGCAGGTGGGGCAGGGTCCTCCACCAGTCCAAATCACAAGGCCAAAAGTTGTACAGCAACAACCCAAGGCTGGACCTGGATCCCCACCAGGGACCTAAGTGCCACCTTCTGCAGTGGCACCGCAGAGCTAAAAACACAGCCGAGATGGTTCCTCTTGGAGTTCTTCTAGCTCATGAGAGTTACATGGCCTCAAGATCATGTGGACATGGAGGACCTTCTAGGACTGGCTTCAACTCCTGCCTTCTCTAAGTGTCTCAGATTTGATTCCAGGTCTCCTCTTTGCTTCCAGGTGCTTGTCACTGCCCAATACTTGTGGGTGTCACCCACAGCCTTTGTACTCTTAGATTCTCTGGCAAGTTGACCCATTTCATTTGGAAAACTTCAGAAGAAATGGGGCAGACACAAGATGGACTTGCTGATTTAATTGAAAAGATGGTATTCTGAAAGCACCCCCTCCCCTCTGGAGCCCAGCATCTTCACAGTAGCTGAGGTTTCCTCTTGATGGGGCGAAAAGAGAAAGCCCAAGATTGCATCTCATTGGTGAGATGAATAATACATTTGAAGCATCTCACAAACTGTGTTTGATCCGCCTAAAGCTTCAACCGTTAACGTATTTCTCTTTATCCCCAGCAAGGGAGGGCTGGGAACTGTCAACATTTTCCTTTCTGCCTAATTTGTGCCTTCTCCATAAAGAGAAAAGCAGGGGCTGGAGGAGGGAAGGAGACAAGAAAGGGAAGGGTGACACACACTCCCTGGAACAATGCAGTGAGTCACAGGACTGGGTGGTGTTCCCAGGGCCTGGGAACACTGGGGGTCATCAGGACACAGCAAGGGGTGGTTGACTCTGGGGAGAGGGGCTGTGCTATGTGTGCTGGGACCTGTTTGCAGGACTGTATGCCCCTAAGAAGTCAGTCCCTCGGAGGGTCCGTCTCCTGTGTTTCTGGTGGGAAATCAGAGGTGGGAAATTGAGCCTTGCCAGTTGCCAAGCACCAAAGATGCTTCCTTCATCTCATGGGAAGCAGAGGGTAATGGTGTTAAAAACTGCCCCTGACTGAGCTCAGGAACAGCACTGTGCCTGTGTTTTTACCAACATGCTTCCAGTCACTCTGTGTC
>NW_012104020.1:109014-112128 GCF_000951045.1 Mandrillus leucophaeus
GGCTCTCCCACTGCTCAGAGGCAGCCCGTGCCAGCAATTGCTTCTGTTTCACTGTATTCGAAAATAGCATTGTTTCTCTTTTCTGTTCATGTAGAAAATACAGTAATTCCTGCAGAAGAAAGTAAAAAATCATATGTAATCCACTCTTTGGAGTTGAACATTGAGTATTGTTCACATTTTTGGTGTTCACATTTCAGCCAGCCTTTTCTCTTTGCATAGATGCATGCATCTGTAGTCACAAACTTGCATAACCTGGTTTTATTACTTGTTTACATTAAATGTGATTCTTCAAAAATACAGATCAGAGAGGATACAAACTAAACTGATAACAATGAGTACCTTGGGGAAGAATAATGAGGTTTGGTAAGGATTGAAGGGAAATTTTTTAGAATGAAAATATATTGATATAGTACTTCCTCCTGTTATTCCTCTGGAATCTGATTTTAAATGACTAGATCAGAGGCTACTATTTAATCAATCCTTTATTATTGTGGTTTTAAGATGTTTGCAAGTCTTGCTATTGTAGATAAAGCTGAGATGGACGTTTTTGTATCTTTTTGTAGGTTGGAGCAAAAGTAATTGCTGTTCTTGCCATTGAAAGTAATGGCAAACCCAATATATCTTTGCACACTTATCTAGTTTTCCTTGGGGGTGCTTTAAGAAATGGACCTGCTGGGTCAAAGGTGGTGTATACTTTACGGCTTTTTTGATCCATCACGTCAAATTTCCTTCCCTCTGGGCTGTCCCAATCTCCTGTTCCATCAGCAGAACCTGCCCCCTACTCGCACATCAGATTTGTTCAACACAGCACACATGTAAGGTCTGTGAGACAGTGAGGCAAACTCATGGTAGGCTGGGACAGCTTCTTCTCGGGGTGAAGAACCCTAGGATGCTGGCAGCAGCCCAGAGGGACCTCAGTGGCCAAAGGGAAAAGTAGGAGGAGCAAGGAATGGGTTTAGAACCCCCAGGCAGGTGGGGCAGGGTCCTCCACCAGTCCAAATCACAAGGCCAAAAGTTGTACAGCAACAACCCAAGGCTGGACCTGGATCCCCACCAGGGACCTAAGTGCCACCTTCTGCAGTGGCACCGCAGAGCTAAAAACACAGCCGAGATGGTTCCTCTTGGAGTTCTTCTAGCTCATGAGAGTTACATGGCCTCAAGATCATGTGGACATGGAGGACCTTCTAGGACTGGCTTCAACTCCTGCCTTCTCTAAGTGTCTCAGATTTGATTCCAGGTCTCCTCTTTGCTTCCAGGTGCTTGTCACTGCCCAATACTTGTGGGTGTCACCCACAGCCTTTGTACTCTTAGATTCTCTGGCAAGTTGACCCATTTCATTTGGAAAACTTCAGAAGAAATGGGGCAGACACAAGATGGACTTGCTGATTTAATTGAAAAGATGGTATTCTGAAAGCACCCCCTCCCCTCTGGAGCCCAGCATCTTCACAGTAGCTGAGGTTTCCTCTTGATGGGGCGAAAAGAGAAAGCCCAAGATTGCATCTCATTGGTGAGATGAATAATACATTTGAAGCATCTCACAAACTGTGTTTGATCCGCCTAAAGCTTCAACCGTTAACATATTTCTCTTTATCCCCAGCAAGGGAGGGCTGGGAACTGTCAACATTTTCCTTTCTGCCTAATTTGTGCCTTCTCCATAAAGAGAAAAGCAGGGGCTGGGGGAGGGAAGGAGACAAGAAAGGGAAGGGTGACACACACTCCCTGGGACAATGCAGTGAGTCACAGGACTGGGTGGTGTTCCCAGGGCCTGGGAACACTGGGGGTCATCAGGACACAGCAAGGGGTGGTTGACTCTGGGGAGAGGGGCTGTGCTATGTGTGCTGGGACCTGTTTGCAGGACTGTATGCCCCTAAGAAGTCAGTCCCTCGGAGGGTCCGTCTCCTGTGTTTCTGGTGGGAAATCAGAGGTGGGAAATTGAGCCTTGCCAGTTGCCAAGCACCAAAGATGCTTCCTTCATCTCATGGGAAGCAGAGGGTAATGGTGTTAAAAACTGCCCCTGACTGAGCTCAGGAACAGCACTGTGCCTGTGTTTTTACCAACATGCTTCCAGTCACTCTGTGTCCCTCTGCAGGCCGACCTTAGTGTTAAGGATCCTATCCAAGGTCACGCTGAAGGTAAGAGTCAGGCTACCTGGTCCAGAAGTTCACATTCTTAAGTGCAGTGCCATTCTCCCCCTCCCCGAGTCTCCATGACTTTGCCTACCTAGGCTCCTATTCTGGAGTAGGGTGGTTACGAGCAGACTCTGGAGGAAGGGGGGTGTGTTCTGAATCCTCTCACCAAGCCTCACTGTCCTCGTGTGTAAAACGGAGGTGTTAACAATAGTACCGACTCCATAGGATTGTGGTAAGATTAAATAAGTAAATATCCTCCGGTTCTCAGAGCAGTTCCTGGAGCATGGGACACACTGTGTGTATTAGCTCATTTGTATTTTTCCCACTTCAATGAGCTGGTCTACGTGTGTATGAGCTCTTATTCCCAGCCTATTCTATTCCACAGTCTGGGAGCAGCCACCCCTCCCAGCTGGCCTTGAACCTATTTCATCTCCCCTATTGGGACGATCATCTCTGTTTCAATTCACATTATTTCCTAGCCCTCTTCCTCCCCTACCCAGCCTGGTTTGGGGCCCCACCGTCAGACCCTACCACATAACCCTCATTCCCAGAAGCTTCCCTGAGATCCCCCCAGAGTACCGTTGATGCATATTTCACCAGGTCTTTTGCGTGAGTTCTTCTTTTTTCTAAATTAAAAAAATTATTGGTTGGTTTGTTTGCTTTTTAAGAGATGCGGTCTTGCTGCATTGCTTAGGCTAGATTCGAACTCCTGGGATCAAGTGATCTTCCCTCCTCAGCCCCTGAGGAGTTGGGACTACAGGCATGTGCCACCATGCCTAGATTAAAATTTTATTTTTAATTGACAAATAATAATTGTATATATATTTATGGGGCACATTGTGATACTTTTGTTTTATTTTTATTTTAGAGACAGGGTCCCACCGTCACCCAGGCTGGAGTGCAGTGGTGCGATTATAGTTCCCAGCAGTCTCGAACTCCTAGCAGTCCTCCCGCCTCAGCCTCTTGAGTAGCTGGGACCACAGGC
>NW_012104020.1:113156-118042 GCF_000951045.1 Mandrillus leucophaeus
GCTGCAGCTGTGAACTGGGCCTTATGCGCAGCAGCCAAGAGGCACCTCGGAATCCCCAAGTTCGGAACAGAAGGAAGGAGTCTGCCAAAGCAGGCGGTGAAACTAGATTTTGGGGAGGACTTCAAGTGTGGTTGGTGAGAGGGTGGTCCTGGGGAAGGGAGACCTCTCTCTTCAGGGCAAGGCAGGCCTGGGGTCCCAGTAGCCTGGCCTGCATGCCTGCCCAGTGCCCCAGAGCCCTTCTGTTCAGGCCTGGCATCCCACAGAGGTGGCATTCTGCTCAGGAGCTCAGAGCACAGACAAAGAGGCGTGCATTGCCGGGAATTGATTTGCGGGAGCAGCGGGGGCTTTCTCTTCCTCCTTACTTCCCTGGTCTTTGATCTCCTGTCCTCCATAGTCCATTTCTCCCCCTCCTTCCCTTGATTTCTTCCTCCTTCTCTTTCTTTAGCTGAATCATAGCCGCTCCCTAGAAGGCAAAGGCTGGGGGAGGCAGTTCTTTGTCCTCTTTTTCCCTTAACTAGGTGGGTCCTCGCTGTCCAGATTTCAGCCTTCTACCCAAGTCATGAGGCAGGATTTGGCCCATGGGGAAAGGATACACACACACACACACACACACACACACACACACACACACACATTTCCAAGGCAAGAGCTGAAACAGAGGCAGAAAAATCAAGGAAAAGGGGAGAGGCAAAGAGAGAAAGGGTTCAACCATCAGAAAGACAGTAAAAGACAGAGATGAGGAGAGTCAGAGACAACGAAAAAAGAAAATTGAGCAAATTAAAAATTTTACAACCATCCAGCAAGTCTGCAAAAATGATCTTCCCCGCGGTCTTTCATTTATCTCATTATCTGACTCCTAATGTGCTTTTTCCCCCCTTTCTTTTCTCGCCACACTTGGTGCAAAATCTTATTAGATTTTTTTTTTTTCTGACAGGGGCTTCATATAGTCTTTTTCATTACATTTCCTAATAAAAGCAATCACTAGGACGGCACGGCTGGAGGATTAAAAAGCCACCTCAGCAGCCTCCTGGCCAGCAGAACCACTACTCGTGGGAGCCTTGTTCACACTGCCAGGGGAGTGGGCCAGCCCCTGCCGGCCCCGGGTCAGGGAAACCCAGGCTGTGCTGTGGAATGTTCCAGGGCACAGATAGGTTCATGATACCATGGGAGAAGAACTGAAGGAGGGGTCCCTTCCTGGAGCTATTGTAGAGCAGGAGTGACAGACACCTGTATTTAACCCAGCTGATCCCAGCTGATTTTTGTTCCTGAGGAAGGAATATTTTGGGTCTTTTTCTTTGGACTTTGGCCCACTCTGTCCTATAGCAAATTTTTATGAATAACATCTGTGATATAAAATATTTATCCCCCTTTTGTTTTGAAATAGGGTCTGTCATTCTGTTGCCCAGGCTGGAGTACAGTGGTGGGATCTTGGCTCACTGCAGCCTTGACCACCCTGGCTCAAGTGATCTTCCTGCCTCAGCTTCCCGAGTAGCTACAGGTGTGCACCACACACACAACTAATTTTTCTTTTCTTTTCTTTTTTTTTTGTAGAGACAGGATTTCACCGTGTTGCCGAGGCTGGTCTTGAACTCCTGGGCCATGGCCTCCCAAAGTGCTGGGATTGCAGGCATGAGCCATCATCCCCAGCCAAATCTTTACCTTTTGAATAGATTTTATTTTGTTACCTAGACTTTTTTTTAGTGTGTATAATATACATAACATTTACAATTTGCAATTTAACCGTTTTAAGGGTACAGTTCAGTGGCATTGAGCAATTCACACAGCCATCACTGCCATCCATCTCTAGAACTTTTTCATCTTCCCAAAATGAAACTCTCTCCCCATTATACACTGACTCCCCTTTGCCATCCCTTGGTAACCAATAGTCTCCTTTTTGTCTATGAATTTGTCTATGTCTATTTTAGGTACCTCATATAAGGAGAATCATAGCATTTCTCCTTTTATGTGTGCCCTGTTTCCCTTCACATAATGTCCTCCAGATTCACCCATGTTGTAGTATATGTCAGAATGACATTTCTTTCTTCTTCTTTTCTTTTTTTCTTTTTTTTTTGACACAGGATCTCATTCTGTCACCCAGGCTGGAGTGCGGTGGTGTGATCACAGCTCACTGCAGCCTCAATCTCCTGGGCTCAAGCGATTCTCCTACCTCAGCCTCCCGAGTAGCTGGGACTACAGGCTACCACACCCAACTAATTTTTTGCATTTTTTGTAGAGAGGAGATTTTGCTGTGTTGCCTAAGCTGGGTTACCTTTTTTTTTTTTTTTTTAAAACCAAATAATATTTCATTGTATGAGTATGTCACATTTTGTTTATTTCATTCTTGTTAAAAACAGAAACATTTTCACATAAGGAAAGTGAAAAGCAGAGAAAACCCACCAGATTCCCATTAATACAATGGTTCTCTCATTTCTCTTTTGCTAATAATTATACCTCCATCCCATCTCTGAACAATCCTGTCCTCCCAGGGCTCCTCCAAACCTCTCCCAGAAAGCAGCTTGGCAGAGCATTTGGCATTTGGTAAGGGCCAAAAGTTACAGGGAAACAGCTCTGATAAATCAAGCTAAAGGAGAGCAAGGAAACCCCTATAAAGTAGCAAGACATTTTATTGCCTGGGTTATAAATTGGCCTGAAGGTATTTCACACATCAGCCTCCAGGATGACTTGGGCCACACATTGAGTGCCACTGGATTAACTACTCAACTTCATAAGGGGGTGACTTTGAAGAGAACCATAGTCATTTGGAAATATGTGGTCTGGTATGTTTTAAAATAAAGGTACAATAACCAAGTTAAAAACAACTTTTCAATGACTTGTTGCTTTGAAACCACTTAAGCCACCCCTGGTTAACCACTGCATCCCTCAGGTGCTCGGCCAGGGCTGCACGAGTTGGTCCCAATCAACACTTCTCAAAGACCCAAGAGCATCGCAGATGTAGGGGAGCTGCAAGGGAAGCCATTATTGGAGAAGTGTGCACATGACTACCTGGAGTGCTGCAAGCTGCTCTCAGCAGGATCTCCCCAGTCTTAACCACTGGTTCGGTTCATGATGATAATACTTTATATCTGCATGGCCCATTGGGATCCTTTTACCTTTCATCTTTTTCCAGTCTCCTCTAGGACCTTTTTTTAAAGACGTAATTTTGCTCTTGTCACCCAGGCTGGAGTGCAATGGTGCCATCTCGGCTCACTGCAACCTCTGCATCCCAGGTTCAAGCAATTCTCCTGCCTCAACCACAGCCTCCCGGATTGAAGTGATTCTCCTGCATCAGCCTCCTGCCTAGCTGGGATTACAGGCACCTGCCACCATGCCTGGCTAATTTTTGTATTTTTAGTAGACACAGGATTTCACCACGTTGGCCAGGCTGGTATTGAACTCCTGACCTCAGGTGATTCACCCATCTTGGCCTCCCCGTAAAGTGTTGGGATTACAGGTGTGAGCCACCTGCACTTGGCCTGTTCTTTTTTTTTTTTGAGACGGAGTCTCACTCTGTTGCCTAGGCTGGAATGCAATGGTGTGATCTTGGCTTGCTGAAACCTGTACCTCCTGGGTTCAAGCAATTCTCCTGCCTCAGCCTCCTGAGTAGCTGGGATTATAGGTGCCCACCACCATGCCTGGCTAATTTTTGTGTGTTTTTAGGAGACACAGGATTTCACCATGTTGGCCAGGCTGGTTTCGAAGTCCTGACGTCAAGTGATCCGCCCACCTCAGCCTTCCAAAGTGCTAGGATTACAGGCATGAGCCATCATGCCCAACGTCCTTTGTTCTAAGTCTCTGCCAGCCTCATCCCTGTCCCAGACCCCAGAAGACAGCAGATCCTGCTCAGAAGCGTAGAAGCACAGAGGTCACAAAGACTTCCTCACCAAGCTCCTTTCCTCCTTCCCTCTTCCTGTGGCAGAGCCCCTGAAATGAAATATGGATTTCACCACCTTTCTTCTCTCCGCATAAGCAGAAGTATTTATTCTCTTCTTTTCCCCTTTCCTTTTCGTTTTTTTCTTTTGAGGCAGGGTCTCACTCTGTCACCCATGGAGGTTATTTATTTTCCACGTGCCCTTAACAACGGGGTCTTTTTTTTATAGGCTGACAGACACAAACAGACAGATGCCCCCTCTCCCACCTTCCACTGGTACCAGCCCTTTCTGCATCACACCCTTTCTCTTTTTAAGAAGCTGCCTTCTCCCTTCCATCAATGCTCCAGGGGGCTTTTATTTTTCTTTTATTCTCAGCTGCCTATCAATCAAGGGGTGGGGACACTTTATCTGAACCCTTGGTGAGCAACAGCAGCAACCGGCAGCTGCCAGGGCAGTGGGAACTTCATTTTCAGTGCTGACGTTTATAAATGTGGCACAGAGTACCAGTAGGGACTGGAATAAATCAAACAGCTTCTCCAGAGGTCCCTCGGGGATGCTTTAGAATTTCTTCTCACTGGGGGCTCCTTCTCTTTCTTTGCAGGCATGGGTTGGGATAGGGAATGCAACGTGGAATGAGCCACATTCTTGCCCCATCTTCACAAAAGAACTGAGCCGGACCCAAGACCCAGGGTGCTGAAGAGTACGAACATCAGCCTCACTCTTGATTTGGAGAAAAGGTTGGGGTGAGCAGTCTTGGGTGAGGGTGGGGTTGCTGACTCTGTTGCTTTTTAGTGATCAGTTGCCTCATCTACAAAATGGGAGTAAAAATGCCTGCCTGTCCACTTCACGAGGCTGCTGTGAAGATCAAATGAGATGTCTGTGAGTGAGTGCCCTGAAACCTGCAACAGGCTTAGGCAACTTGGCAAGAGGTTATGAAGGAGCAATGGTGAGGAGCAGAGTTCTCCAGCACCCCAGGGCATCTGGAGAGCTTTCAACGGGCTCTAGGCAGACCTTCCC
>NW_012104020.1:118442-120358 GCF_000951045.1 Mandrillus leucophaeus
TCTGTCCTTCTAAACAGCAAGAAAATAAATGTGGGCAAGCCTGAGAGGTGAGAGACTGAGAGAGAGAGAAAGCAAGAGAAAGAGTAAAGCTAAGATTCCACTTGGAAAAGGGAGCTGCCAAGGATGAGGTGGGAAGTGGGTGGCAGCTGCTTAATACCGCTCTGCTGAGAGCTCTGCAGGGGTCCTTTCAAGGTTCTGTATGAGAACCTTTCTTAGTGAGATGAGACCCAGCGTGGGCCCAGCAATCCCACTTCCTTTACATTCTCTAAATTTTCCAGATGCTGCACACAACCCTTCACCTGCTTTCTGGCCTTTCTGTGGATTTCACTCCTACCCAGGCTGTGGTTGGGAGCCAAGGTGCAGACAGGATGCTGACAATGCCTAGAGCCCATCCCTGACTCCCACCAGGACTGCAATGATCTGCACAGTATTTTCTCCTAAGTGGTTTCCTATACGTAGCAAGATTCCACCCAGTTTTGCCCCCCAGAGGCAACTAGCATTGCCAGTTTCTTGCTACCCTTATAGAAAGAAAATTTATTTTCTATAAATATTTGTTCAGCACTTTATTTAAAGAGGTTAGGCACCACAAAAAGGAGGGATGAACAGAGGACCATGCTTCTCTGTGGATCTGAGCAATTCAGTGCTGGTGGGCAATTGCTGCCCATTCATCAAAACAAAAGCTGTAAGCAGGACCCACTCTTAGTGGAAAGCAATTAACTTTGGGGGGGTCACAGCCTGCACCTGCACCTTATCAAAATATTCCTTCTTTAAAACAAATATAGTGATTCCCTAAAAAACATTCTAGACAGCAAGATACTCTTCTAAGGTATTCCAATTCATGATGATGCTTTAGGGTTCCACATATATTGGCCCCTCAGCCAAAGCCTGACTGGTCCACACCTAAATCTAGCTCTCAGGGTGGCTATCAAGCGATTCTCATTCTTGCTGCCCTAGGAGGGAGGTGGTCATCCTTGTTGACAATTGCCATTGTCTTTTTTCACCCTTGGCATCTGAGGAGGAAGGGGTGAAGGAAATGAGAGAACAGTACACATGCAGAAGATACTGCAGAGCTTAGATATTCTAGGAGTTAGTACTCTGATTGCAACCAAGTTCAGAAGCTCGGCAATGGCAGGCTGAGTTATTTGGACCAATTATCCCAGTAAAAAGAATGAAAAATGCTAGATAAAATATCAACAACATCTTAAAAACCTTGAAGAGTTAATAAAATAGTAAGGAATCAACAAGCCAACATGGAAGAGAAAACCAGAGGATGCATAGAAATCACTTTTCCCTTAAAGAGCATCTGTCAATTCTTGCAAATCTGAACTTTCATTTTGATGGCCTGGTAGAGTAAGGGGGTTGGAAATCCAAGCCCAGTGCTTGCTCATTGTGGAGACTCTAATAGAAGATTCTCCCCTTAATATGCTGAGACCCCCAAAGGGCTACACCATCAGGGTAAGGGTAAACCAAAGTAAGCTAGCCCCATTCACATTGCCTAGGTGCTCCAGGGAACCTCAGGCTGGGAACTGGGTTTAGATGGTTGTGTCCCTGATGCCTGGTGGATGTAAACACAATCTGGTGTAAAGGAAGGCACTTTCATAAGAAAATAATTCCAATATATTTGTTCAAGCACAGCTACCAGAACATTGTTAAAGACAGTCAAGCCTATAAGAAAATAAGGCTCCATGAGTGAGAATCAAAGAAACAAGAGACAAAATAAAAAAGTCATGAGGACTTCACACATTAAAATGATCATACATAGACTATAATACAACCATGCTTACTGCAGTCAAATAAACAAAAGACAAGCTTGAAAATATTTGCAGGGACAGGAAATTATGCAAGGTGACAAAATGGACTAAAGATATAGTAACAAATCCCAGCACTTTGGGAGGCCGTGGCAGGCAGATCACGAG
>NW_012104020.1:120643-125656 GCF_000951045.1 Mandrillus leucophaeus
GTAGAAGATAATAAGGAGAAATTACCTGGAATGCAGCATAGAGATTAAAAAAAAAAGAGGGGAGAATAGAGGAGATAAGAAAAAAAAAAGAGGGGAGAATAGAGGAGATAAGAGATACAGCATGCAGAGATCTAATATATGTATTTTGCAGAAAGAGGGGGAAGAATAAAAAGGGCAGAGGAACGTATTTGAAGAGATAATGGCTGAGAGTTTTCCAAAGCAGATGAAAGACACCAGTCCACAGATTCAAGAGGCGTGAAATTCCAAACATGACAGTGCTGTTTAAACCAGCAGCCAGGTGAAAGAGAAGGGAGGGGTACAGCTGAGCCTTCCCAGCTCCAGCATGCTTAAACTTCCCATAAAAACCCCAGTGAGAAGAAACAGCTCTAGGCTTCTCAACAAGAAGGAAAGCCTTCTGGCTTTGGCACCAAAGATTCCCTGGCTCTTTTAGGCCTTTCTCCCTTTTCCACTGCCTCAAGGTCTCTTCCCTAGCTAGGTCCTGGTTTCCTATTATTAATTCATGAAGGCCTTCCCTTATTTTTATTTAGTTATGTTCTTACTTTCTTCTTCTTCTCCTTCTTCTTCTTCTTCTTCTTCTTCTTCTTCTTCTTCTTCTTCTTCTTCTTCTTCTTCTTCTTCTTCTTCCTCTTCCTCCTCCTTTTCCTCTTCCTCCTCCTCCTCCTCCTTCTTCTTCTTCCTCTTCTTTTCTTAGAGATAAGGTCTTGCTATGTTTCCCAGGCTGGACTCAAATTCCCGGGCTTAAGTGATCCTCCCATCTCAGCCTCCAGAGTAGCTGGGACTACTGATGCATGCTACAATACCACGCTAGGCCTTCCCTTAAGCCTCTCTTTCTCTCTTTACTTCAGAGGAAGGAAGGGGACCCAAGGCAGAAACAGAAGAAAGAACAGATTAAGAAACAGTGAGACAAAAGAGTGAGAAAGATGTGTCTGCAGGCATCAAGGCTGAGAGATGGGCCAGACTGGCTTAGGGGCCAGTCTGGAGGCAACAAGCAGAAGGTGGGCACTGAAGAAGGCTTAGAAGTTGTTATCCAGAATTCTGCTTTCCTTTCCTCCTTTTTCCCAGGCTTCCCTTGGATTCTCTGCCTCCATGACCCTATGGCTGGCAGGATAGTGTGGGGAAGACCTGAGTTTGCATATCTGTCTATGTTCCCTAATAAACAGCAAAATCAGCAGGTCTGGCTGCAGAGCTAGGAGAGGAAGATCACATCTACCCAGAAAGGAGACTACCAGAGGGCCGAATGCTGGAGTTAATCTTCCTGCATGCTGCTGAATTTTGGTTGCCCTGTCACCTGTCAAGTCAACCCAGTTCATGCAAAAGCTGTTTACTTTTCTTGCTCCCAATTTCCACTCTTTCCCCAACTCCCCACTTCAGGGTATAATGATATCCAGGCTGTGAGGCATAAGAAAGACATGGAAGAGCATCTCTGCAGAGAAGGGAGGGAAGGCTGCCAACAGGGGACACATACCAGACACACCCTCACCTCCACAGAGGAACAGGACCACTTCTCAGCACTCTAATTTCTCATTTTTCCCACTGCCTGCTGAACTTTAATGGGGCCTTCTCCAAAAACCTAGGGGTAGAAATATCCCCACTTGGATGTACATGTGTCTGAAGACACCACTTAATGAATACCTGGGGATGTTTTGGGGCACCACAGTCAAATGAGTGCAAATATGGACATGTCTTTGTGTAGGATTGGCAGAGAAAGACCTGGAAATAAGGCTGAGAAGATTCCAGTGTTTACCTGCTGGGAAGTTTCACCTGGAGACAGATGAAAGCCACTCCACCCTCTTTTTCAGTGCATTTCCTTTTGTCCCATTGAGGTCTGAGGGTACTTATTCGTGAGTTTATCCTGCCTGTCCCTCACTTCCAGGCTAAATCATGACTTCATATTTTCTCAAGGTTCTGGTCTGAATTCCCAAGACTTTTCTTATTTTCTGCGCTCCCCTGGAGTCTGCCTAGCAACTGTACTCTTGTGTCTTGAGGGAGAAGCATGGACTCTAATATCTGTCATTTAACAAATACAAAGGAAGCAGAAACCAGGGTCTCTGGGTGTTCGACCCCCTCTACCTCCTGGTCTGAAGGTGGGTGCTGTCCTGGGCACTCACAGAGGCCACTGTCAACCTTCGATAAACCTTGCCGGGCCCGCCCAGAACAGGCATCTCGCCCTCCCTGAACACCCAATAGGAGACAGCTAGAGAGCTTTGTGACTCGAGGGCACCTGTGAGAGCCAGAGAAACTCACCACCTATCAGTAAACAGGAGGGGGTGCCTTCTTATTCCCAAGTGTTTCCTACACACCATGGAATACTATGCAGCCATCAGGGAGAAGGTGCCCACTCAGTATGACTGATGTGGATTGCCAAGATAAAGAAAATGAAAACACCAGCATGTTCTAGTACCCTACTTTTGAGATGAATAAAAGAGAATATACTGTATATGTTTGTCTACCCATAGAACATCTCTGGAAGGACACAAAAGAAAATAGCAACAGCGTAGCTTGCATCTGATGAGGAGAACTAAGCAGCTGAGGATAGGGTGGAAACAGACGTCCTTTCCACAGTGGTCTCTTTGGTACACTACGTTGTTCTATGTGTATGTATTACCTACAAAAAAAATGACAATGAAAAGAAGGCTTTTTCTCCTTAAAGAGCTTGGGGGAAGGCAGACACGCAAACAATTACAATGCAATGTGCTCAGTGTTATTGAGATGCGCAGGGCGGGAAGGGAGCATACGAGAGAAGCTGTCTAAGTGGGCTTGGGGGTGTCAGGGAATTTGGAAGAATCATGCCGAATGCTGAAACCTCTCTGGGCTCAGCGTTGCCCAGGCTTAAAGGACACAGTGAGAAGGGACCTGAGATGAAGCTGCAAGAGCAGGTAGAGGCCGGAGTGTGAACCGCCTTGTGTGCCAAGCTAAAGAATTTAGATTTTAACCTAATAGGAAATAGGCAGCTATTAAATAATTTTCAGCAGAGAGTGACCTGTTCAGATTTGCTGTTTAGAGAGATGACTCTGGCTGGGACGCGGAGGATAGATTAAGAGGGGTAAGGATGGGGCAGGGAGAAATGTTTTGAGGTTAATGCAATAATCTAGGTAAGAGATGGTGGGTAGATGACCCCAGGGGCAAAGGGAGGGAGGATGGCAGAGAAGAGATTAAACCTGAGACTTGAACTGGGCTGGCGATGCGTATGGAGACCATGCTCAAAGCCTGCTCTACCGCTCTCTGTTTTCTCACGCTGGCATCCTTCGCACGTTTGGATGCCCCAGATGCCCCAGCAGCTGGCAGGATGGGTCCAGGGAGCCCTTCCTGGTCTGCCTGTCTGCCTCCTTGCCCCAGGCTCCTTGGCAAAGCAGGGCAGGGAAAAGAGAACAGAAGTGTTTCCCTTGCCATCCAACTCCTAGGTCCCTCATTTATTCCTTGCTCTCTCCAGATTCTGGTCCTCTCATTATTTCTGATCTGTACAGCTTGCCGCTTCCCTGGCTCAGCTCTCCCACCCCCGTCTGCAAAGTGTCAATCAAGCCATCAGATGAGCAGCTCAGCCTCATATCCTCAGCGTCTCTGCCCCAGGACACGAGAAGCGATTGCTGACACGCACAAGCAGCAAGGTGTAAGGCTGCTGGCTCTCCCTTTAATAGTCTTCCGATCCAGAATGGGTGTTAAAACGGAATTTGAGTGGATAGCTTCTCTCTGCCTGCCCCTGTCAGGACAGCCGCAAGGACGGGGAACCCTGAGAGAAGGGGAAGGCTTCAGAAGTCAATTCGCTTTTCATTTCAAGGTTGGGCCATGGCCAGTGTCTGCTTTCGGAGGAGCTGTTTGAAATTCTTAACGAGAAGCAGAATGCTTGCGTCCAGGAATCCAGGGCAGCCTTGTGAAGTAGGGATGGGGAAATGGAATTGTCATTTTATCTCTGAAGAGATATTGTATTAAACAAAGTGGGGGTGGGGGTGCGGGATACAGAGACGCTTTGTAGCTTCCCTGGAGGACTGAACAATAAGAAATATCGAGGGCAGCAGGAAGAACTGAGATTAGAACAAAGAGTGAACTTCCCCAGGCCCTGGAACCCGCGGCCAGGGAGATTTGAAGCATCTGCTTCCCCGGGGGCTTGTTCCTTCTTTTACAAATTGTGAATGGATGTGTGGTTTTTATAGAATACGGCAACTAATGAGCATGAAGCTCAATTACCCCACCAAGTTCTCTTTCGATTTTTGATCTCACACACGCAGAACACTTGGTTGCAATGTGTGTGTATGTCTGTTTGTGTTCTGCTTGCCTTTCTCAGGATTATCTCATACACGCATTTCTGCATAGCAGAGTCCAGCTTGTTATTGGGAATAGCTACGTAGTATTCCATTGTGCCAGTGAGCCAGAGCTTGTTCAGCCATTCCTTGTGGTTGCGTTATTTCTCATTTTTTTAATCTGTAAAAGCACAGATATAAATATCTGCATACCTTTGTCTCCCCTTGGGATATGGTTCCCCAGATTGAATTTCTAGGTCAGAAGGTTTGAGCTGTTTTACCCGGATTGCTGTGTGTTGCTCCAGCCACCTCCAGGAGATCCTGACAACCCAAATTGCAACCCTCCTCTATGTCTGTCCTCATAGCACTGACAACATAAGATGTTGTCATTTTTATTTATTTTTGCTCATTTAATAGGCATATAATAGTACCTTGCAGTTATTTAATTACCATTTTTTTCATTGCTAGTGAGACTGGGCACACTTCCATGTGAGGATTTATTGTCTGCTTTTCCTTGTGCGTAAACTGTTCATCTCCTCTGACATCTTATCAAGAGAAATCTGGGGGCTGATCTTATATATTTATATCAAGCCTTTACATACTCAGATAGTACATTTTTCTCGGTTATGTCAGCCATTTTTTACTCTGGGGAGCTGTCCAGTTGTGATGTGGATGCTGGCCTGTTCCGGGGGATGGGAGTGGCAGATGGAGTTGTGAGGATTTCTGGACTCTTGAAATATATATATATATATATATA
>NW_012104020.1:127771-130382 GCF_000951045.1 Mandrillus leucophaeus
AAAAAAAAAAAAAAAGTAAGGGCTCCAACATAAGAAGAGGAAGCTGCCAGTCTCTTTAGGGCTGTGCCAGAGAGTGTCATGGTATCACTTTTGCCATATTTTATTGGTTAAGCAGTCACAGATCCTGTGATGGAAGGAGTGATAAAGAATTTGGGACCATCCTTAAACTGCCAAAAGTGGGCATAAAAATACTCCTAAGCCAGGTGCGGTGGCTCACACCTGTAATCCCAGCTTTTAGGAGGACAAGGTGGGAGGATTGTATGAGTCCAGGAGTTCGAGACCAGCCTGAGAAACATAGTGAGCCCTTGTCTCCACGAAAAATGAACAAAATTAGTTGAGCATGGTGGCGTGCGTTTGTAGTTTCAGCTACTCAGGAGGCTGAGGTAGGAGGATCCCTCGAGCCCAGGAAGTAGAGGCTACAGTGAGCCGAGATCGTGTCACTACACTCCAGCCTGCGTGACAGTGAGATCCCAGAGATCCTGTCTCAAAACCCAAAAAACCAAAAACAAAACCCGCAGAAACTCTTAGGGCTATGAGGAGTAAATGAGATAACGCATGCAGAGGCAGATTTACCATGAAGCAAATGAAACTTCAACCATGGGGGTCTTTAATTAAACAGTTTCTTCCACATCCGGGCATCTAATTTTGTATTCATAATTCTCCTTTTTCCTTTTTCTCAAAGAGGACCCTCAAACTGTATGAGAATCAGGCCCTACCCATCCTGGCTCTGTCCTGAATGCCAGTATCAGTACTTACTAAGCATACTGCCTGGGACAGAGAGACCTTCAACGTGGGGCCCCTCCAGGCACTGGGCTGGCCTGGTCCCCTCTCTGTGGCTGAGGAGAGGGCTTCTCCTCTCACTCTGTCCTTTCTGTCTTTTCAGGATCGTTTCTTCTTCTCCTTTCTTCAAAATAAATTAAACACGCTGGGAATAATTTCATAATCACAAAACTGCCCTCCCAATTGGCCCCTGCCTCTACCCCCTGACCTCACCACCCACCAGGGAGGTGGGTCTTATTCTGGGCATCATGCCAAGTTCTTAGCTGGGCCCTCTAGAATCTCTAAAGGAAATCTGACTGAAGAGGGGAAAACCAGCAGGGGGAGGCAGCATTCCCAGTGCCCAGTATGGTCTAGGAGGCATTGAAATTCCAGGGCCGAAGTCCTGAGACAAAGATCATAATGAGACAGGAAGGTGGCAAGGGAAGGAGCCCATTTGCATGACAATAATTGAGCCAAGAATAGAAAGCCACAGGGATGCAAGGGTGAGGCTGGCAGCTGAGCTGGGCTAAACCTCACAAATCAGACTACCCAGCTCTGCTCCGCAGGGGAAGGGAGGCTGAGCCCTGGGCCAGGCTTGGCAGGGAAGGAAGGGGGAGGACACGGCCCCAGGGCATTGTGGGAACACTGGCCAGGCTGGACTTTGCCTTCCTCCTCGTCCTTCAGCCGGGAGCCCATCTTTGTTTGCCTTTGCCTTTGAGGCTCTGTGGCTGTGGGGCTGAGTGGGCATCATGGCAGCTCAGAAAGATCTCTGGGACGCCATTGTGATTGGGGCTGGGATCCAGGGCTGCTTCACCGCATACCACCTGGCCAAACACAGGAAGAGAGTCCTCCTGCTGGAGCAGGTACTGTGTCCCTTCTGCACCCCCGGCTGGAAGGACTGTCCTAGCCTCCTCCCCTGCAGAGGGGTTTTCAGAGCCAGCAGGCTACAGGGCAAGGCCAAAGGGCCTGAATCATCAAAAATTCTGTGTAATTTGTATCTTAGCTGCCTAGTGTGTTTCATGACAATTCAAAGAAGTTTCACATCCCTCACACCCACATTGGGTTTCTAGGCACATTTCCTCTTTCTACTGCTTCCCAGTTCCTGCCCTTGACCAAGCGTCCCAGGCCCTGTTCTCTTCCTTCTCACTGCTCTGTCCCTTCTGCACCCAAATGGTTGATCACTCCCCCAAGAAAAATAATTGGTTCTTCTCTGGGTAACCTAAAGTAAAGATAATTTTGCCTAGAGGCAAAGGTTGATTTATCCACCTAAGAGGTAGGATTATGTCCTGCATATTCCTGGCCTCTCACCCCAGAACCCAGCAGAAGCTACTGTTTTTTCGGTTTTGTTTTGGTTTGGTTTTTTTTGCCACCTCCAGATAATAGCAGCCTCCTTGTTTGACACGTGATAAGTGAGACTGAGGTCTTATTTTTCCTGCTATGCAGTGCAGTCTGCAGTGACCACTGCATCTGCGGGTGGGCCCTGTGTGTCTGTGGGGTCCTTTGAGGACAGGGCCACCCAGCTATCATCAAAGCTTTCCACTGCAGTGGGCTCTCCCTTTCCATTCTGCCTGCAGTTACCCAGGCTGGCTATGGTTTGCTCTTCTTGGTAATGAGCCAGAGTATTTAGAAACCTTCTTCATTTCTCTATCAGTTTTCTCAAAGCCCAAGGGATTCCTGGTTCATCCTCTCAGGAAACTCATTGTTGCTGAATCCTGAGGTGGTTCTCTTACCCTGAGTGATCTGTAGCCACAGAGAAATAAAGTCAGCATCAGTTTCCTTGTTCATAAAATGAAGGGGCTAGACTAGTTGAACTGGAAGGTTTTTTCTAATTTTTCTTCGTTATGAATCTAAG
>NW_012104020.1:132650-134675 GCF_000951045.1 Mandrillus leucophaeus
TTGCTCTCTTGCCCAGGCTGGAGTACAGTGGCATAATCTGGGTTCACTGCAACCTCCGCCTCCTGGGTTCAAGCAATTATCTTGCCTCAGCCACCTGAGTAGCTGGGATTACAGGCCTACACTACCACACCCGGCCAATTTTTGTATTTTTTAGTAGAGATAGGGTTTTGCAATGTTGACCAGTCTGGTCTTGAACTCCTGGCCTCAAATGATCCTCCCACCTCGACCTCCCAAAGTGCTAAGATAACAGGCGTAAGCCATCGCACCCGGCCAGTCCCAGCACTTTGAGAGGCCTAGGTGGGCAGATTGCTTGAGCCCAGGAGTTTCAGACCAGCCTGGGCAGCATGGCAAAACCACTGCATTATTGTCTGCCACCACTGCACTCCAGCTTGGGTGACAGAATGAAATCCTGTAACAGGAAAAAAAAAAAAAAAGATGGAAGAAAGAAAAATCTAGTCCAATGGCACCTCCTCTCTGGGTTCCTGTTTTCCTAGGAACAAAAGGGCTGGGCTGAGAGGACAGCCAGTTGCCAAGACCAGTCTGGGGGATTACTTGTGGAATGAGAAGCGTTGCTGGGGGCCTTGGCGGGCCACTGTACAGAGGCTGGGCAGCTCCCTGTAGTCATGTGGGTTTCCTGGACCATTATTTTCTCCCACTCATTGTGGGAGAAACAGCAAAATACTGAAATCAGAATCATCATTACAAGTTCTGACCCGTCCTCAGTAAAGCACAGTGGTTAAAGGGATGGATTCTGGAGCAGACCGACCCAGGTTCACAACTCAGTGTCTTCTTTTCTTTTCTTTTCTTTTCTTTTTTCCTTTCTTTTCTTTTCTCTTTTCTTTTCTTTTTGCATAGAGCTGGAATCTTGCTCCACTGGCCAGGCTGGAGTGCAATGGTGTGATTATAGCTCACGGCAGCTTCAATCTTCTGGGCTCAAGCGATCCTCCTGCCTCGGCCTCCCAAGTAAGTAAGACTACAGGCACACACCACCATCCCTGGCTAATTTTTAACATTTTTTGTAGAGATGCAGTCTTGCTATTGTTGCCCAGACTGGTCTCAAACTTCTGGCCTCAAGTGATTCTCCCGCCTCGGCCTCTCAAAATGTTGGGATTACAGATGTGAATCACTGTGCCCAGCCTCAGTGTCTTTGTATACCAAAGGTATGGCTTTTGGTAAGATAGAACCTCTCTCAGCCTTCATGTCTTCAGCCATTAAGTAGTATTTTGGTTACGGCTATGTAAAAAACCTCCCCAAAATGTTGTGGCTGAAAACAACAGCCATTTTATTCTGTTTCATGGTTTTGTGGATCAGGAACTCAGATGAAGCTTGACTGGGTGATTCTTCTGCACTATGTAGCATCAATTGGGTCACTTGGTACAATTTAGCTGGTGCTAGGCTGGGCTGGAGGAACCAAGATGACTTCACCTTTCTTTGAGACAAGGTCTTGCTATGTTGCACAGGCTTGTCTGGAAGTCCTGGCCTCAAGCGATCCTTCCTGACTCAGCCTCCCAAGTCAAGATAACTTCATTCTTATTTAGGCTTCTCCACATGGTCCCAGGTTCTCTCCACGTGGACTCTCCCATAGGATACCTGCACTTCTAACGTGGTGGCTTCAGGGCTCAAAGAATAAAGGCTCCTTGGCCAGGTGCGGTGGCTCATGCCTGTAACCCCAGCACTTTGGGAGGCTGAGGTAGTCGGATCATGAGGTCAGGAGTTCAAGACCAGCCCGGCCAATATGGTGAAACCCCATCTCTACCAAAAATATAAAAATTAGCTAGGCATAGTGGCATGCGCCTGTGGGCCCAGCTACTCGGGAAGCTGAGGCAGAAGAATTGCTTAAACCTGTGAGTCAGAGGTTGCAGTGAGCCGAGATCACGCCACTGCTCTCCAGCCTGAATGACAGAATGAGACTCCGTCTCAAAAAAAAAAAAAAAAGTAAGGGCTCCAACATAAGAAGAGGAAGCTGCCAGTCTCTTTAGGGCTGTGCCAGAGAGTGTCATGGTATCACTTTTGCCATATTTTATT
>NW_012104020.1:136095-139916 GCF_000951045.1 Mandrillus leucophaeus
GGAAGGAAGGGGGAGGACACGGCCCCAGGGCATTGTGGGAACACTGGCCAGGCTGGACTTTGCCTTCCTCCTCGTCCTTCAGCCGGGAGCCCATCTTTGTTTGCCTTTGCCTTTGAGGCTCTGTGGCTGTGGGGCTGAGTGGGCATCATGGCAGCTCAGAAAGATCTCTGGGACGCCATCGTGATTGGGGCTGGGATCCAGGGCTGCTTCACCGCATACCACCTGGCCAAACACAGGAAGAGAGTCCTCCTGCTGGAGCAGGTACTGTGTCCCTTCTGCACCCCCGGCTGGAAGGACTGTCCTAGCCTCCTCCCCTGCAGAGGGGTTTTCAGAGCCAGCAGGCTACAGGGCAAGGCCAAAGGGCCTGAATCATCAAAAATTCTGTGTAATTTGTATCTTAGCTGCCTAGTGTGTTTCATGACAATTCAAAGAAGTTTCACATCCCTCACACCCACATTGGGTTTCTAGGCACATTTCCTCTTTCTACTGCTTCCCAGTTCCTGCCCTTGACCAAGCGTCCCAGGCCCTGTTCTCTTCCTTCTCACTGCTCTGTCCCTTCTGCACCCAAATGGTTGATCACTCCCCCAAGAAAAATAATTGGTTCTTCTCTGGGTAACCTAAAGTAAAGATAATTTTGCCTAGAGGCAAAGGTTGATTTATCCACCTAAGAGGTAGGATTATGTCCTGCATATTCCTGGCCTCTCACCCCAGAACCCAGCAGAAGCTACTGTTTTTTCGGTTTTGTTTTGGTTTGGTTTTTTTTGCCACCTCCAGATAATAGCAGCCTCCTTGTTTGACACGTGATAAGTGAGACTGAGGTCTTATTTTTCCTGCTATGCAGTGCAGTCTGCAGTGACCACTGCATCTGCTGGTGGGCCCTGTGTGTCTGTGGGGTCCTTTGAGGACAGGGCCACCCAGCTATCATCAAAGCTTTCCACTGCAGTGGGCTCTCCCTTTCCATTCTGCCTGCAGTTACCCAGGCTGGCTATGGTTTGCTCTTCTTGGTAATGAGCCAGAGTATTTAGAAACCTTCTTCATTTCTCTATCAGTTTTCTCAAAGCCCAAGGGATTCCTGGTTCATCCTCTCAGGAAACTCATTGTTGCTGAATCCTGAGGTGGTTCTCTTACCCTGAGTGATCTGTAGCCACAGAGAAATAAAGTCAGCATCAGTTTCCTTGTTCATAAAATGAAGGGGCTAGACTAGTTGAACTGGAAGGTTTTTTCTAATTTTTCTTCGTTATGAATCTAAGCGAGGTGAGATTGCAGCAGGATGGTTGAAGACTAGTTAACAAAGGACCTTCTTTCTGGATGTGAACAGTGTTAGCAAAAGGAAGCCCAAGTTAGTGCTATTGAAGAACTTCTATCTTGATTGCCAAGTCAGTAACTTGGTCATGAAGAGAGAATTTGGAAAGATTGTATGGATTTTTTTTTTTTTTTTTTTTTTTGAGACAGGATCTCACTCTATTGCCCAGGCTGGAGTGCAGTAGTACTATCATAGTTCACTGCAGCCTCAAACTGCTGGGCTTAAGCAGTCCTCCTACCTCAGCCTCCCAAGTAGCTGGGACTACAAGTGCCACCACACCTGATAGTTTTTAAATTTTTGAGGAGACTGGGTCTTGCTATATTGCCTAAGCTGGTCTTGCATTCCTGGCTCAAATTATCTTCCTGTGTATAATCCTTCCCCAGATTGTGTGGAAATATTTGAAGGATAAATGGATCCTGGTTGACAGCACACGCAGAGATGGCTTCTAACGGGGGATGCAGCGTGAGGGGTAATGGCTTCCATCATCTCTCTTGTTTTCCACTTCCAGTTCTTTCTACCACACTCCCGAGGAAGCTCCCATGGACAAAGCCGGATAATCCGAAAGGCATACCTGGAAGACTTTTACACCCAGATGATGCATGAGTGTTATCAGATATGGGCCCAGTTGGAGCACGAGGCTGGAACCCAATTGCACAGGTGGGCTGTGGGAGGAATTCCTTGAATCATGGGGCTGTGCACCTGCAGGTGCTTTTAGTGTGTGAAGTGGCAGTGCTATGGAACATTTGGAATGCAAAGGGAGGGACACAAGGCCTCAGGAAGTACCAGATGCATGGAAGAGTTCTGCTGTCGTGGTGGTCACCCCACAGGTCCAACTGACTCTGGTTAGGCTCTGCGTTGCAGGACTGGGTTCAGACCATGTGTCCAAGGCTAGTAGAAGCGGTAATGGAAAGCCTGCTGGCAAGGTACCGTGTGGCAGATGCCCTGAGTGGGGCAGGAGTCTGCTGGAGAGTGTATTTTCAACTCTGTGGAGGCCTCTGCAACTCTTTTAGGGCAGGGGTTGAGATACAGGAGGAGGCTGCTTTCAGGATTCTTTTTTTTTAAATTATTGATGGAGTCTCGCTTTGTTGTCAGGCTGGAGTGCAGTGGCACCATCTCGGCTCACTGCAACCTCCACCTCCCGGGTTCAAGCGAGTCTTCTGCTTCAGCCTCCCAGGTAGCTGGGACTACAGGTGCATGCCACCACACCCAGCTAATTTTTGTATTTCTAGTAGAGACGGGGTTTCACCATGTTGGCCAGGCTGGTCTCGATCTCTTGACCTCATTATTCGCCCGCCTCGGCCTCCCAAAGTGCTGGGATTACAGGCGTGAGCCACCGCTCCCGGCCCAGGATTCTTTATAGTCCAACCAATATCCTAACTTTTCCTGAGGGGTCCTCACCCCTTGTAGCAACCCTATAAACCCATTTTGTTCTCTCTGAGTTCCTTTTCCTGTAGGAACAAAATGGGGACGTTCCCCAGGCTGGATTGCTTGCCAGGGAGTGAGCCTGCACCTCTTTCTCTGCTACCTTCATGGCTCTCTCCAACCCTTGACCTTTCAAATACTCACGGGAAAGAAAGCCAATAATCTGTGATGCAATGGGAACTTTAACCATCCCGCCTCCCTCCCACCTCCTCTGTGACTCTTAACTGAACTTCCTACAAACCCTGGCTCTACCCTATAGGGTGGTGGTTATTTTAATGGCCAGGAACCAAGAGGTTAGTGTTCTGTTGCAAAAATACCATTATCTTAAGAAAAAAGTGAAATCCATTATGCAAATCAGCCAGGGCAGCTAATTACAGATTTATTCAGAGGCAGCTAATGCACCCAGCACCCAAATAAAGGAGCATGTCTTGCTGGGGGGTGGCCTGGCAGAGGGACCCTTCTCTGTCAGTTGTCTGTGAATACTGCTGAGTATCTTTTGCTAAGAGACTCGCCCTGGGCCTTGGAGGGCACACTTCTTCCCAGCACACAATGAGACAACTAAGACTTGTTAGAGTGTCTGGAATCTTTCCGAGGGAGATGATTCTGGAGGGAGACAGGCTTAGGTTTGACTTTGTGCTCTATTTCTCACCAGATATGTGATCTTGGAAAAGTTTCTTGACTTCTCTGTGCCTCACTTTTTCTCATAGGGCTCTGAGAGAATTAAATGAGACTTTTGTGAAATACTTGGCCCAACGTCTAGCACCTTTCAATAAGGGGCAGTCCATTCCATCCATTCTGGGTCAGCTGCATCCTGTTCCATTGAGCGACAGGGGGAGGAAAGGCAGGAGGAGACAGATGGGTGCAACAACCACAGATTCCAAGGGGAGTGGCAGCAGGAAAGAGGGAGAGGGATCCTTGGGTAGGAGACTCTTAGAAGCGCACAATCCTCCTCTTTGCCAGGAGGACAGGAATTTGGAAGGGCTTTGGAACCGGACCTGGCTCTAAATCTCAGCTCTGACACACTCAGCTGTGTGGTTTGGAACAAGTTGTCGAACCTCTGTTGAGACTCAGTTGCTTTTTTTTTTTTTTTTTTTGA
>NW_012104020.1:140056-152502 GCF_000951045.1 Mandrillus leucophaeus
TACCACCATGCCCAGCTAATTTTTTGTATATTTAGTAGAGACGGGTTTCACCGCGTTAGCCAGGATGATCTAGATCTCCTGACCTCGTGATCTGCCCACCTCGGCCTCCCAAAGTGCTGGGATTACAGGCGTGAGCCACCGCGCCCGGCCAGAGACTCAGTTTTTTCATCTGTGGAGTAGGGATACTAATACCTGTGTCATGGTGCTGGTGTGAGGATAAGTAGGTAATGGGCTTAGAACAGCACCTGCAAAACTATCTTCCTCCTCCTCCTCACCATATATGTAGTGTTTACAATAAGAAACTAGGCTGGGTGCAGTGGCTCGCGCCTGTTATTCCAGCACTTTGGGAGGCTGAGGCAGGTGGATTACCTGAAGTCAGGAGTTAAAAACCAGCCTGGCCAACATGGTGAAACCCTGCCTCTACTGAAAATACAAAAATTAGCTGGGCATGGTGGCGGACACCTGTAATCCCAGCTATTAGGGAGGCTGATGAGGCAGAAGAATTGCTTGAACCCAGGAGGCAGAGGTTGCAGAGAGCCGAGACCATGCCACTGCACCGCACTCCAGCCTGGGTGACAAAATGAGACTTTGTCTCCAAAAAAAAAGAAAAGAAAAGAGAAAAACTAAGAGTTGCTCTAAGGACCTGACACCTATAACTCATTCCATTCTGCCCACAATCTTATGAGAGGGTTGCTGCCAGGTAGTCAGGGTCTTATCCCATTAGTGCAAATCACAAAATTACTATACTCTTAAGTCTAGAATAGAGGTTGGCCAGCTTTATCTGTAAATAGCCACCTAGTAAGTATCTTAGCCTTTGCAGGCCATGTGGTCTCTGTTACAATTATTCAACTCTGCCATTGTAGCATGAAAGCAAGATGTAAATAAATGAGCCTGGATGTATTCTAATAAAACTTTATTTATAGATGCTGAAATTTGAACTTCATGTAATTTTCATGTATCACTCGACATTATTCTTCTTTGGATTAAAAAACATCAACAATTTAAAAATTTTAAAACCGTCTTGGATCATGGACCAGACAAAAACAGGCAGAAGGCCAAATTTGGTCCCTGAGTGGTGGCTTGCTGGCCATGGGTCTGGAAGATACCTCAAACTGGTTAACTTGTCCATTTCTATCTCCAAAGAAGTTCACGCCTAAATCATCCCAGGTCAAAAGACTGCTACTATGCATTTAAAGACAGGGAAATATCACAGCCCTTCTTAAAAGACCATTCCGATGTCTCATTGCCTCAGTTATGAAAAATGAAAAGTTATGTGAGTATGCTTTAAAAACCTCTAGAGTGCTAAAGTATTCTTACTATTGTTGTTATTATTCTATTATTATAAGTCCTTTCTTATGGCGAGCCTAATGTACTCAGGCACACTAATTTATTTGGTTCTTTACTTAGCAGGGACAGAGCAGATACTTCCTATTCTCAGAATGGTATCTGAATACAGCTCTACTACCTTTGGGCTAAAAGCCATTCTAATTCCTTTAGCTTTTACTGATTCTTATTTTCTAAATGATTCATCATCTGTGTGGTTCTTACTTCTCCCCAGGTTCTTCTAGAAGAACCAGCACAATACCATACTACTACTGATAGATATGAGCATACTTAATGCTATTTGATGATGATTTAAAAAAAACAAACAAAAAAAAAACCTTTAGGAGTTGGCAGTTCAGGTGGTTGTCCAGTGCTTTTCATTCTGTTCAGCTGCTTCCTGTGACAGCGGCATACTAAACATGGGTGGGTTTGGGATATTTGCATATATTCTGGGAACAGACAATGACACATGTGTCAGATCACAAGGTCTGAATCTTTTGTGATGTGTACAGCCAGGATGCTGATTCCAACAGCAAAATCCAGCTCCCTGGCCCATCTCTTTTTTGCCCCGCCTTCTCCCTTTGAGTCCTACTATCTAGCTCCTGACCCGGGCTGCCCCTGCTTAGCTGACAATATCAGACAAGATCACAGCCGTAGGCAGTACAGCTGCTGGCAGAACCTGGTGGCCCCCTCTGCAGCTGCTGCTTCTAGTGTCTGCGAAGTGTCTGGCTTGTCAGCCACATCCCCTCCCTGGAGCAGTCTTTGTTAACCAATTCCACCTCGGCCCACTGAGCGGAAGATGAAAAGCTGAGAGCTCCTCCAGAACCAACAAAGACAGCAGCCATTACCAAGTCCCCGTTCGAATCCCTTCCCCAAGGTGACTCAGAGCTGACTTGCTTGGCATTTTTAACCCAGAGAGGGGAGAGCTGGAGCTTGGGATGGAAGATGGCAGGTACAGGGAGAGCTGTCTCCCCACCTAATTCCTCCCCACTCCATCTTGCACCCTGTCCTGCTACAGTAACTGGTGGAAATCCCTGATCACCAACTCCCTACATCGTATCTGACGCATTAGTCGGGCCATAGAGGAGTCAACAAGGCCCTTGGGAGGAGTCTTCAATTACCTCTTCCTAGTGCTGGATCAAGCTAGGGTCAGGAGGAAGGAATAGTTCATACCAAATGCTCTTCACTCAGCTGATGGGCATTCTGGGAGCTGGGAGCTGCACTCTTTTCTAGGGTTCCCTGGCAACTCATGTGATGGCTTTCAGTCCTTCTTTGTAGTTAGTCCTGACCATTCATTTCCCAGTCATTTTTTATCCTGCGGATGCCCTCGTCTCTTCTCACCCTTCTCCTTTCCAAACTTGCAGCCCGGGTCTAAGCAGAAAAAAGAAGACGGGGAGGTCACGAACATAGGGGTGAGAAATTGATGCAGAATGAGCAGTCTATTTGTTGGGATCTAGAAAAAGCCATTAAGAAAATAAGCACTTAAATGATTTTCAATCTGCCCATGGAAGCCATCTATCTTCATGCTGGGGGGAAAAGGCCCATTCTCCAATCTTGGTTTTGATTGACTGGTTTCCAATTCTCTAAGCGTTTCCCATAGGAGCCTCTCACCTATCTCCCATAATGACAGGCCCTTGCATTTCCAGGCAGTGTTTTACATTTATTTCCGATTTGCTCATAATGGTCAAAAATCTCTCTCCAATACAAGGCATTTCTCCAGCAGCGCACGGTTTCCCTCAGGCCAAATAGCTTAGCTGTGATCCACGGAAAATGAGAATTTCCCAAACACATCTTCGGACTAGGGGAGGGTCCGGCATCACACATTCAGATGGAAAATTTCCCACTGTTAGATCAATATCTGGGCTAAGAAATAAATGCCACAGGGCCAGAGAGCTGGAGCAAAATGATTACAATCGGCACAATTACATTCACCGGCAGAATCAGCTCACTGATTACTCCCAGGGATGGGGAGCTCCCGCTTCATCCACTACAGGACGGCTTGGGAATTAGAACATCACTCAGCATTTCATATTTCGACAGATTTGCCCGTTGTCTTGGCATGAGTTCATTTTTCCCATACAGTACATCCCTGTAAGAGGAGTCATTTCAAGGAAAGAAGGAAGGAAGGAAGAAGGAAAGGAGGAAGAAACAATGGAAAAAGGGAAAGGAAATCTCAGAGTACATGAGAGGCCAAAGCTGCTATATTGCAGGCAGAGGTTAGAATATGCTGCTCTGGAATTTTCAGGTCAGGGATTTCACATTACATCTGCTTAGGTGTGGTTTAAGCCAGGTCTCTCCCAGAATCCCTCCCGGCCAGCACCCCATTGGGTAAAAAGGGCTCAAGGAAATACACCTGAGTGACTTCATACTTATTTATTGACTAAGAAGTTTACTAGGGCCGGGCACAGTGGCTCATGCTTATAATCCTAGCACTTTGGGAGATCAAGACAGGAGGATCACTTGAGGCCAGCAGTTTGATACAGGCCTGGGCAACATACCATGTGACTCTTGTGTCTACAAAACACAAAAAATTAGCCAAGTGTGGTGGCTCACGCCTGTAGTCCCAGATATTTGGGAGGCCAAGGCAGGAGGATTGCTTGAGGCCAGGAGTTTGAGATAGGCCTCTGCAACACAGCGAGACCCCTATTTCTGTACACATGCAGAATTAGCCAAGTGTGGTGGCATGTGCCTGTAGTCCTGGTTACTTGGAGGGCTGAGGCAGGAGGAGCTCATTCATGGCTGCAGTGAGCTGTGAACGTGCCACTGCACTCCAGCCTGGGTGATAGAGACCCCATCTCCATTTAAAAAAAAAAAAAAGTTTTGTCAGGTGCGTGGCCCCTGCCTGCAATCTCAGCACTTTGTGAGGCTGAGGCAGGCAGATCATGAGATCAGGAATTCGAGACCAGCCTGGCCAACAAGGTGAAACCCTGTCTCTACTAAAAAAATCCAAAAATGAGCCGGGCGTGGTGGTGTGCGCCTGTAATCCCAGCTACTCCGGAGGGTGAGGCAGGAGAATTGCTTAAACCCAGGGTGGAGGTTGCTGTGAGCTGAGATCGCACCACTGCACTCCAGCCTGGGTGACGGAGCTAGACTCAGTCTTGGGGGGGGGAAAAAAAAGTTTACTAGGCAAGTGTTCATTACCTCTGAACCAATCTGAAGTCCTTTTGGGGGCCACAGAAAAAAGACAGTCTGCTAAGAGCAGGAATTTCCACTGCATCTTTCCTCTGTTGAGCTTTGAAGAGGCAGAGCTCTCGTTGCTATCTCGCTGGTGGTGGATGCTGGGTAGGCGGGGGCCATGGCAAATGGATTGGGCATGCTGCGCGGCTCTGTGTACTGACACCCGCCCCAGGGCCCACAGTGTCCCTACCCCTCCCAATCTTCTCTTTAATCCCCCCAACCAGATAATGTGGGATTTGGAAGCATGTAATATCCATGAGACTCCATTATAGGCTATTACGAGCTTTATGCGCACTACCTGGGGGATGTACCAGGCCGCTGCTGGGCAGTGCAGTAGCTGCAATGGAGAAGGACCACACAAACGGTCCCAAAGGCCAGAGCGACTCTTCCATTGTTTCTATCTGTTTCCCCCAAAAGGGAGCTCTGGTCTCTTGTGACAGAGAGGCAGGAAGCATGAAAGAGAAACAGCTTTCACTCTCTTAGGGAGTAAAAGCATAGAGGGAGGTACAGAGAGAAACAAAATCACAGTCACCGAATGTATTGCTGGAGCCCTAGGAGACCATCTACCAGTGTTTGTGCATGAGAACGCCATTGGAATTTGGGGTGGAATCTTCTCGAGCATTGCAGGTGTAGCATCCCTGGCCCCTGCCCACTAAATGTGAGAGGCAGCCCCAGGCATTGTGCCAACTACAAAAATGGGTCATGCCATTTTCAGTTGTCCCTGGGGGTAGGTGGGTAAGCGGGGGGTACCACCCTGGTGAGGAACCATCAGTAGTTCAACAGGCACGTTACAGAGGAGGAATCTGGGCCCAGAGAGGTGGGTGACCTGATCAAGGTCATGGCCAAGGTGAAGCCAGGACTAGAGACAGAGCCAGGTCTCTCAGTTTAGGACCCTTTCCACAACACAGGCAGTCTCTAAGGAACTGAGAGACAGAGACAGACACTCAGGAAGGGACAAATATATATGACAAGAAAGAGAAAGAGGAAAGCGGGGAGGGCAGGGGAGAATACAGAACAGAGAGATCAAAATAGTGAATGGGGTCAGGGGACAGGAGGAAGGGGAAGAAATATCATCAAACTGAATGAACTTCCACCACTTCCAAGCCATGGGACATGAAGGAGAACTTAGGATCCAAGGGCAGGATGGTTCCTGAGAAGGGACATAGAGGACAAGAAAACCAGTGAGAGCCAAGGGCCGACTTGGGAATGGGCTGGAAATCAGCATGAGAATACTGGGATTCTACTGACTGAATCTAGATGACTTCACCTCTTCTCTGAACATGAGGCCATGACTCCTCTCAGTGCCTACACCTGGACCTGAGATCCCTCCTGAAGGACAGCAAATGGTCCAGGGCTTTGCTTTGTTTTGCTTTGCTTTGTTTTGAGACAGGGGCTTGCTCTCTCATCCAGGCTGGAGTGCAACGGTGCGATCATGGCTCACTGCAGCCCTGACCTCCCTGGCTAAAGTGATCCTCTCACCTCAGCCTCCCAAATAGCTGGGATCACAGGCATGTGACACCACGCTTGGCTACTTTTAAAACAATTTTTTACTTTTTGCAGAGACAGAGTCTCGTGATATTGCCCAGGCTGCTAGTGAACTGATTAGTGGCCTCAAGTGATCCTCCTACCTCAGCCTCCTGAGGTGCGGGGATTACAGGCGCAAGTCACCACATCAGGCCAGGATTTTGAAACATACCTTCACCTAGGTGACTTATTTTTTAACAGGCAGACTGGATTACTGCTGCTGGGAACGAAGGAGAATCAAGAATTAAAGACAATCCAGGCCAATCTGTCTAGGCAGAGGGTGGAACACCAGTGTCTTTCATCTGAGGAACTGAAGCAACGTTTCCCAAATATTCGGTTGGCCAGGGGAGAAGTGGGGCTCTTGGACAATTCCGGAGGAGTTCTCTATGCATACAAGGCCCTCAGAGCCCTGCAGGTAATGTCGTACAGCACTGGGGCAATGTAGGTGCTCCCTGCTCTGGGCGTCCTGGGTCCCAACCAGCCAGCCCAAGACCCCCCTCTGGATGAGGTCTTTGGCCTGCTGGCTTAGTCTTGACTTTTTGGGCAGGGCAGTGATATATATGCGGCTGGCCTTGTCAATACAGGACAGGTCTAGATTCTGCACTCTTTTCTGCCCTAGGCGAAAGGCTTTCTGTCCACCAGGGTGAACCACAGACAGAACTAATTCACCTTTTCCTGCTCCTGCCCTTTCAGGATGCAGTTCGACAGCTAGGAGGCATAGTGCATGACGGAGAGAAGGTGGTGGAGATAAACCCAGGGCTACTGGTCAAGGTGAAAACCACCACCAGGAGCTACCAAGCTAAGAGCTTGGTCATCACGGCAGGTCCTTGGAGCAACCAGCTCCTCCGTCCCCTGGGCATTGAGCTGCCTCTCCAGGTAAGAGTAGCTGGAAGCCTGAGAGTTGGTCCTCAAGAGAAGCCTTGGAACCTGATGGAGTCAAATTTGCATCCTGGATCTGGACAACCTTGGGCAAATTCGTTCACCTCACTGAGCCTCAATTTTATCACCTGTAATATTGGGGGATGATAGCTACCTCATAGGACTATCGGAGAATTAAATTATTAGGCTGGTGCAAAAGTAATTGTAGTTTTACCATTCAAAGTCACGGCAAAAACCACAATTACTTTTGCACCAACCTAATATATGTTGTATATAAAGCCTTTAAGAGGCCGGATGTGGTGGCTGACACCTGTAGTCCCAACACTCTGGGAGACCGAAGCAGGAGAATTTCTTGAGCCCAGGAGTTCAAGACCAGCCTGGGCAATATGGTGAGAACCTGTCTCTACAAAAACAAGAAAACTTAGCCAGGTGTAGTGGCATGCGCTTGTAGTCCCAGCTACTTGGGAGACTGAGGCAGGACGATGGCCTGAGCCTAGGAGGTTAAGGCTGCAGTGAGTCGTGATTCTACCACTGCACTCCAGTCTGGGTGACAGAGCAAGACCCTGTCTCAAAAAAATAAAATAAAATAAAATAAAAATAAAGTCCTTAGGACATAACCTGGCTTGTAGTAAGCACTCAATAAACCTGAGGTCTTATTAATTCCCAGAGAGAGAGAGAAATAGGGCAGGGGGCTGGGTGTAGTTATGGGAGAAAACTAAGAATGGGAGAAGAGACAGAGGCTCAGAGATCTTTGTGCATTGTAACACACGTAACAGGTAAACAGCATGAGAAGTGGGAGAGACAAACATGGATGAGTTCAACTGGGTGTCCAGGCTTGCGTTAAAGGGCCACAGGGGCCCAGAGAAACTGCTCTCATTGCTGTACAGTTCCATGGCTTTTCTTTATCTCCCACTTCCTCTCCCTGCCTCAAGACCCTGCGGATCAACGTGTGTTACTGGCGAGAGAGGGTTCCTGGGAGCTATGGTGTGTCCCAGGCCTTTCCATGCTTCCTGTGGCTGGGCTTGTATCCCCACCACCTCTACGGACTGCCTGCAGGAGAGTACCCAGGGCTGATGAAGGTGAGCAGAAAGATCGAGAAAAGGCAGGTAGATGCCAGTGCAGATTGGGGGAAGCAGCTCTAACTTTCCCCTCCATAGACGCCCTTGGGTCTCAGGGGCAGCAGAAGGAGCCTGCTTCACTCTTGGAGATTTGCAAGGAAAGACCCTCAGCTGCCCTGAGGTCCAGCAAAAGGAGCCCATCCTTTGCAAACATAGGGTGGTTGCAGGGACCAAGAGCTAAGCAGCCTCAGGTGACAGCCCGCAGCACTTGCCAGGAGTGGGGAAGGATGGAATGACGGATGGGGCCCTCCTGTGTACACGCCTGCCCTTCGGCTGTGGGCAGAAGGCCAGCCCTCACCACTCCTGCCGCTCTGATTGGGAGCCAGGTCAGCTATCACCACGGCAACCATGCAGACCCTGAGGAGCGGGACTGCCCCACAGCACGCGCAGACATCCGAGACGTCCAGATCGTGAGCAGCTTTGTCAGAGATCACTTTCCTGACCTGAAGCCCGAGCCTGCTGTCATGGAGAGCTGCATGTACACGGTAAGGGGTCTGGGCAGCCTTGCTGGGCCCCCTCACCATTCTACAGAAGGGAAGAAGGAGACAGACCTTGCACTGGCCAGGCCCGATTGTTTGACCCCTGCCATAGTGTTTGACTTTAAACAAACGAGCTCATTTCTGTGGGTAGGTTCACCTCTACCAGAGAAGGGCCTGTTGGAAATTATTCCTATTCTTCTTCATTAGGAAACTAGGCTATGCCTGGCAGTCGGTCCTTCACTCTGATTCCCAGAAGAGCTCTAAAAGATTTTTTGGCAAGCTCCTCCAGTTGAGCAGGCCTTAGGGACAAAGAGAAGAGACAGATGTCACCAGGGCCTGAGGCATCTTGGCTAAAGTTAGTTTACAAAGATTAACTGAACACCTACTGTGTTCATAGCTCTGTGCGAGAAGAAAGGCAGATGGACAAATGAGAAAGACTGGCACGCCCAGAAGGGCACGGGCATGCGGAAAGCATCCCTGTGCCTCATTCCATCCTTTCTGGAAAGAAATCCAGCCCAGCCCCTTCCAGTTAGAGCCTGCAGTTCTTCCTCTTCCCTCGAGCCTCAAAGAACACAAGGTGTGATTGTTTCTTTCTAGAATACCCCTGATGAGCACTTCATTCTCGATCGCCACCCAAAGTATGACAACATTGTCATTGGTGCTGGATTCTCTGGTGAGCCTGAGCTGGGGGGAATGGGGTGCCTTAAAGCTGACCTAACTCAGCGCCAGGAGAAATGGTATTTTCCACACTCTTAGCTGCCCAGATAGGTGCTGAAGCCTGGACATTGTAGGTATAAGGAGGCTGGGCAGTTAGAAAAGGGGTATTCATGGTGGGAGGCCACTTCTGGCTTTGGGATGTGACCAGGAGGATAGTCAGCCCTGTCTGGGTAAGTAGGGGATGTCCAGAGAGCTCAGCCTCTCTGTCTGTGAAGTTGCCTGAGAGTCTGCTCTTCCCTTCCTAGGGCATGGGTTCAAGCTGGCCCCTGTGGTGGGGAAGATCCTGTATGAATTAAGCATGAAATTAACACCATCTTATGACTTGGCACCTTTTCGAATCAGCCGTTTCCCAAGCCTGGGCAAAGCCCACCTTTGACCTCTGGCCAGAAGCCTCCCTCCTGTGCACAGGAGTCGATTTCACAGATGCAGAAGATGTCTCAGATGAAGGGAGTATCCCTGAGATGTCATCCTTTTTCTTCTGCCTCACTTGAATCCCGCATAAACACAAGATGATTGAGTCTACCTTCTTTCCTTGGCCAGCTCCCCTTTCCTTCTGCCTCGCTTGAATCCCCCGTAAACACCAGGCAATTGAGTCCACCTTCTTTCCTTGGTCACTTCCCCATTCACAACTACTTTCTTGCTCCCAGAAGGCTGATCAGATATTCTACAATCACAGAGTAGCAAAGACCTTTGAGATGGATATATCAGGAAGAGGGCACAAGAACTGACCCTGGAGACCAAAGCAGTTGTTAAAAATTCTCTTTGCTGGGAGCGAGGTGTGGTGGCTCACACCTGTAATCCCAGCACTTTGGGGGGCCGAGACAGGCGGATCACCTGAGGCCAGGAGTTCAAGACCAGCTTGGCCAACATGGTGAAACCCTGCCTCTACTAAAAATACAAAATTAGCCAGGTATGGTGGCGCATGCCTGTAATCCCAGCTCGTTTAAACAAATGAGCTCATTTCTGTGGGTAGGTTCACCTCTACCAGAGGTGACTTGGGAGACTGAGGCAGGAGAATCACTTGAACCCGGGAGGCGGAGATTGCAGTGAGCCGAGATTGTGCCATTGCACTCTAGCCTGGGCAACAAGAGTGATACTCTGTATCAAAAAAATAAAAATAAAAATAAATAAATAAGTAAATAAATAAATCTCTTCGTTGGGATATTTGAAGAGCTTGGGATGGATTTTTGACTAAATCTCCCCCAAGGAGGGTGAACAAGATGATCTGAGAGATCACTACTGCTCTTGGAGTTCCTTTTCCTAAAGCTAAGGCCAGCCTCTGTCACAAATGCCCATAAAATCTGGTTCATCTTCGATGAACAATAAATATTTGTTGAACAAATAAATAACTGCCCTGCATTAAGTCTGTAGTGGGCTTTCTTTTCTGTGTGACCTCATTTCTTCCAGGCTCTAATTGTCTAAATTAGCACCACAGAATCCATTAACCCAGGAACCCTTAGAGTCTTTATCCCCTCAATGTGCTGCACCCCCTTTCTCTGGATTCTTTGTCTCCTCCTCACCCCCTTTCTGGTTGTGTGAAGATGCTCAGCTCCCCAGTCTCTCATTAAGGTGTATTGTCAGGTCCTTATGAAGACGGAACTGTTATACCAGAAAGAAAGAGAGAGACACACTCGCTTAGAAACCCTGTTCAATGTTTGAATGTTAAATGTGCCATTTTATTATCATTAGGATTGCTCCCACTTAATGAAACAGCATTAGCACCGAGTCGGCTGGCCTCCTTGCACTAATTGCTTTGGAAGGGAACAGGCTTATAACCATCCCAGGGTGGGTGGAGGGGTGAGGGGTGGAAACAGGGACTCGAGCAAGTTTGGATGCACTCAGATGAAATCCACCTAGAGGATCTCCAGATTGGGCCAGTTCCGCCCCAGAACAGGAGTTAAAATGCTCTAGAGAGAAAAACTGGGACTGGGCGGACAGGATGTGTTAGGGGGAATCACAGAGTGGGGAGGAGCAGGCAGTGAGAATGACAGTACAAATAGCCCCAAAGGAAATACAACACAGAGGAAATGGCTCTTCAACTGCCTGAGTCCTTAAGGTCCTAGGCATGTGTATTAGCACTAATTCTCCAGTGTGTTATAAAAAGTAACCAAGGCCGGGCGCTGTGGCTCACGCCTGTCATCCCAACACTTTGGGAGGCTGAGGGGGGTGGATCACCTGAGGTCAGCAGTTTGAGACCAGCCTGGCCAATGTGGCGAAACCCCGTCTCTACTAAAAACACAAAAATTAGTTGGGCATGGTGGCGAGCGCCTGTAGTTCCAGCTACTCAGGAGGCTGAGGCAGGAGAATAACTTGAACCCAGGAGGCAGAGGATGCAGTGAGCCGAGACAGCGCCACTGCACTCTAGCCTAGGTGACACAGCGAGACTCAGTCTTAAAAAAAAAAAAAATGCCAGCCAAACCTGTCAACCCCATGCCAAATCTGCTTTTTGTGTGATCTCAGATGGTTCCCTGAACCTCAGCCTCTGTAAAATGGGAGTATTATATCTGTAAATGGGCATAATAATGCTGACCAGCTCCACAGGGGTGTGTGAGGATCACATAAGATCATTCATTCATGCATTTGTTCAAAACACAAATATTGAGTGAGCCTCTATTATGTGCCAGGCACTATGTAGGCACCAGAGATGCATCAGTGAATAAAACAGATAAAAATCCCTGTTCTAAAACAGCATGGTTGTTCCTCAAAAAATTAAAAATAGAATTACCATATGATCCAGCAATTACACTTCTGGTATATGCCCAAAAGAACGGAAAACAGGATCTCAAAGAGTTATTTATACACCCCTGTTCAGAGCGGCATTATTCACGATGGCCAAGAGGTAGAAACAACTGAGGCGTCCATGGATGGATGAATGAATAAACAATATGTGGTATGTACATACAATGTAATGTTATTCAGCCTTAGAAATAAAGGGAATTCTGGCTGGGCACAGTGGCTCACACCTGTAATCCCAGAACTTTGGGAGGCCGAGGGCAGGTAGATCACTTGAGTCCAGGAGTTGGAGACCAGCTTGGCCATCATGGCGAAACCCTGTCTCTACTAAAAATACAAAAATTAGGCAAGGTGCAGTGGCTCACGCCTGTAATCCCAGCACTTTGGGAGGCTGAGGCAGGTGGAGCAGGAGGTCAAGAGATCGAGACCATCCTGGCCAACATGGTGAAATCCTGTCTCTACTAAAAGTGCAAAAATTAGCCAGGTGTGGTGGCAC
>NW_012104020.1:153582-171557 GCF_000951045.1 Mandrillus leucophaeus
AAAAAAAAAATCTCATTCTTACGAAGCTTACAGTCCAGTGAGAAGGAGACACATAGGCAATTCACGTGAGTAATTATAAATTAGAAGGTGATAAACGTTTTGGGGACAAAACAGAGGCAGGTGATGAGGAGGTGACAGGGAAAGCTGGGGGAGGGTCTGACCTTTCAGGTGGGTGGTCAGAGGAGGACTCACAGAGGAGGGCCTTCGAGCAGACTTGAAGGAGAAGGAGTGAGCCATGCAGGCCTTTGGACACAAGTGAAAGAATGTGATGAGTTGTAAAGCAAGATATTGTGTTATCACTGGCGGGGACAGACAAGTGAGACACAGAGAAGGACCAGAATAAGATTCCACCAGCTCCCAAGCCAAAGAAAGTTGGGAAGCTAAGATGCTCAGAATGCCCCCTCTCACCCCACAGCTGCCCGCAGTTCCCTCTGGCTTCTCAGTGCCACCCCCTCCCCCAGCCAGCTGCAGCTCCCCTTCCAAAATATCCAGCCTTATTCAGCTTGTTGGTGGCAGCTAAAGGAGGGACCAGTGTCTCCCGGAGGCTGAGAAAGGACGAGTGGGGGCTGCTCCCAAGTCCTGCCTCAGCTGGTGGAGGCCTCTCCAGATGAGCCCAGGAAAGAGTGGGAGGAGGCAGGGGGGTGAGTGAGGGAGGATGGGCGTCGGGGGATGGATGGGGCCAGCGAAGAAGGGAGAGAGACAAGAAGCTGGGAAAGCAGAGACTGGCAATGTGCAGACCACGAGGCAGGCCAGGACCCCCAGGGATGCCACGCACCCCTAAGACCAAAGGAAATGGGCCCAGAGTGCCCAAGTAGGAGGAAACCAGCCATTCTTAGGTGGGGTGGGGTGGGATAGTAGAGGAGATGTTGGGAACAGTCTCTGGGCCTAGAGGGAAGCAAAAGTCATTGTAGAAGGAGTCCCAGGACAACTTGAGGGTTTCAGTTATATCAAAGGATTTTCCAAAGCAGACCAACCAGTATTCTTTCTCTGCTTCCCTTCTGCCTGAGCGTGGCCAGACATCCCCTTTCAGACGCGCCGTACAGATCTTCAAGATGGAAGAAAATCAAAATCAATCGGGCAGGCAAGAAGAGAGACCTCTGGAAGGGCAGCTGGGGTCTGCACAGCCTGCAGGGGAGAGATAAGGGCAACGAAGAGAAACAGGCTGGCCTGGTTGGCAAGCAGACTGAGGAAAGCAGAGGCAGGCTGAAAATAGATTGGGGGCGGGAGGAAAGAAAGCCAGGCCAGGAAAGAAGGGAGAGCAGAGGCAATCGATGCCTTCGTGACTCTGACCCAATTTTTCATATCAGCCTCGCCAAAAGATGAGGAGATGGTGGGGAAATCGGAAAAGACTGGCAAAGAGGGAGGAGAGTCAGGGCAAAGTAATTTGAGTTCTAAGACCCAGGCGATCGTGAAGTACCAGTCAGGGATCATGGTAGGGAGAGGAGGAGGTATATACTATCCTCAGTACCAGTTTAGACCCTAGCAGAGTTTGGCATCCCAGAATGGGTTTTAGAGCTTAAGGAATGTGAGTGTACCCAGGAAGGAGAGTCAACTTTCTAGAAAGGCCAGAGGCGGCAACATGGCTGAGTCAGTCTGGAGACAGTTGGCTGCAAAGTAACTCCATGCCTGCATTTTCTTCTCAGGAGAGTGATGGAAAGAGAATTTGGTTTTTTAAGTGGTGGGCTTTTAGTGCAGCAAGAGGGATTAAAGTTACACTTCAGGAAATCCATCCCATTAGGTAGATTTGTGAGATACTAAAACATGTAGATAAGCACAGTTACATCCTTTCCTTGGAAATCTTTTTTAAAAAATGAGAAGCTCCACTATTTGGGCCTGTAGAGGCTCATCTGAAGCCCAGGGCCTCCCCTCAAAACTTCTGGACTACTGCTGGCTAGAAAGGGGGGTCTAAGATTTTTATTACCCTGGGGGTAGGGTCTGAAATAAATATCTGGGCCTAAGGCAGGGATAATGCAGGCACCTGGATGAGGGAGAATGGGGGAGGACCAAGGTGGGCTGGATCTGTCAGCCCTGGAGGAGCCGCAGAGACAAGGGGTGGGATTCTAACAGGCAGGACCCATGATATTTACATAACTTTGAATAATGAATAAGCCCAGCTCTGGGGTTCCTAGTTAGCACTGCTCATCTGCATCTTTATTAAGCTTTATAAATGATTCAGCTCCTACCCCTTCCCCCAGCCCCTGCCCAGCCTGCCCCCAAGCATCGGGGTAGTTGATTGCTCATTATTTTAGACTAGATTTGTTTCACCAACATTCAGTGATGCATGGAGTGGGGGTGGCATGGGAGAGAGGAACAAGTTCAAAAGGCAAGTGGAGTGAAGGGGTTGAGGGCTGGAGAACGGAAACAGCAGCCGTGGGAAGGCAGGCTCACAGCTGCGAGCAAAGGCACAGAGCTAGGGATGCGGGCATCACTCTCCAAAATGCTCCTGGGGCCAGCATCTTCAGGAGAGAAAAGTTTCTTAGATTCCCCAAAATGTGCCAGGTTTGAGTCCCACTCGAATCCCTGGGTTCCCTCACATCTGCTGCCAAGACCACCAGCAGTCCCTATGCTCAGCTCCAGCACGGCACTGAGGCGTTGGAGCAGCCAAGTGAGTACAGCCCCCAAGGAAGTTCTCAGTTTTTCCTGAGGCAGGAATTTTGCTATTTTCAGGCAAAAAGAAAAAAAAAAAAAATCTGCTACACTTGCAAGGCAGGAACAAGCACCAGGTCTATTAAGGGAGAAAGAAATAGGAACAGGTGCACGTGGTATGAGAATCTGGAGGGAAAGGGAATGCTGTGTTCACAGAGAGTTAGCACCCACCTTGAAAGAGGAGCCTGGAGAAGATGGGCAGCCCTCACCTGATCTGAGCAGCTCTGGGAGCTGCCTGATCAGCTGATCAGAAACAGGGAGAAGTATTTAACAGCACGAACATGGAGGAGTTGGCGGGAAGCTGGTAGGGGAAAAGGCAGAGCATTTTTCAACCCTGGCTGCACATTATAACCACCTGGGGAGCTTTAAAAAGATGATGCTTGGGACCCACCCAAGACCAATTAAATCAGAATCGCCACGGGAGAAGGCCCTAGGCACCATATTTTTTAAAAAGCTCTTCAATTTTATTTGGATCCTAAACAGACCAATTTTAAAATATATATTATATATTTTACATAAATATATAATATATATTATAAAATGTAAAATTTAAAATATATATAATATATAATAAAATCAGGGAAGTTTAAACATTGGATATTTTGTATTAAGGAATTATTGATCTTTTTTGGGTGTGATAAGAGTATTGTGATTATGTTTTTTGAAGAGTCATTTTCTGGCTGGGTGTGATGTCACACATCTGTAATCCCAGTGCTTTGGGTGGCCAAGGTGGGAGGATCACTTGAGACCAGGCGTTTGAGGCTGCAGTGAGCTATGATCATGCCATTGCCCTCTAGCCAGGACAAAAGAGCAAGATCTTGTCTCTATTAAAAAAAAAAAAGTCGGCCGGGCGCAGTGGCTCATGCCTGTAATCCCAGCACTTTGCGAGGCCGAGGGGAGCGGATCATGAGGTCAAGAGATGCAGACTATCATGGCTAACATGGTGAAACCCCGTCTCTACTGAAAAATACTAAGAATTAGCTGGGCATGGTGACATGTGCCTATAGTCCCAGCTACTTGGGAAGCTGGGGCAGGAGGCTCGCTTGAACCCGGGAGGCAGAGGTTGCAGTGAGCCGAGATCACGCCACTGCACTCCAGCCTGGCGACAGAGCGAGACTGCATCTAAAAAAAAAAAAATCCTTTTATTTTCTTTTATTTTTTTCTATTTTCTTTTCTTTTCAAGACATCCTCTCACTCTGTTGCCCAGGCTGAAGTGCTGAAGTGCTGAAGTGCAACGGTGCTATCACAGGTCACTGCAGCCTTGACCTCCCAGGTGATCCTTCTACCTCAACCTAGCTAATTATTTTTATTTTTTGTAGAGATGGGGTCTCCCTATGTTGCCCAGGCTGGTCTCAAACTCCTGGGCTCAAGTGATCTGCTTGCCTTGGTCTTCCAAACTGTTGGGATTACAGATGTAAGTCACCGTGCCTGGCCTCATTTTCTTTTCTTTGAGGAATACTCAACTATTTCCTGGTGAAATGACATCATGTCTGTCAGCTTCAAAATAATGCAGTGAAGAGAATGGGGAAGTGGGCAGGGTTGCCAATGAAGCAAGATTCCCTGTTGATAACTGTTTTAATTTTTCTTATTTTAAATTACATTAAGGACGGCATGGTGGCTCATGCCTGTAATCCCAGCACTTTGGGAGGCTGAGGCGGGTGGATCGCCTGAAGTTAGGAGTTGGAGACCAGCCTGGCCAACATGGTGACACTCCGTCTCTACTAAAAAAAATACAAGAATGAGCCAGGCATGGTGGCATGTGCTTGTAATCACAGCTACTCAGGAGGCTGAGGCAGGAGGATCACTTGAACCTGGGAGGCAGAGGCTGCAGTAAGCTGAGATCGTGCCACTGTGCTCCAGCCTGGGCAACAGAATGAGACTCCGTCTCAAAAAAAAAAATTAAATTATATATATATTTTAAGATACGGGGGTCTCACTGTGTTTCCCAGGCTGAATTTGAACTCCTGGGCTCAAGGAATCCTCCCATCTCAGCCTCCTGAGGTGTGATAACTATTGAAGCTGCTTGATGGGTAAAACAGGTGTATTAGTCCAGTCTCACACTGCTATGAAGAAATATCCGAGACTGGGTAATTTATAAAGAAAGGTTTAATTGACTCACAGTTCTGCATGACTGGGGAATACCTCAGGAAACCTACAATCATGATGGAAGGCATCTCTTCACAGGGTGGCAGGAGAGAGAATGAGTGCAGAGCGAAGAGTGGAAAAGTCCCTTACAAGACCATCAGATCTCGTGAGAACTCACTCACTACCACAAGAACAGCATGGGGGTAACCGCCCCCATGATTCAATTACCTCCCACCAGGTCCCTCTCACAACACATGGGGATTATGGGAACTACAATTAAAGATGAGATTTGGGTGGGGACACAGCCAAACCATATCAACAGGTTCATTCATTATACTATTTTTTTAAACTTTTTGTATATAAACCGAAACAGCCAGGGGTGAGAACCTCAGAGCCAGCCACTTACGAGGACAGGCGCTACCTCGGCACCTCTGTGGGCAGAACCAGCTTGGAGGAGAACAGGTTTGCAGGACCCTAAATAAGAGGGGAGGGCTCAGTCTCCAATGTCCTGGGCCCTAGGCAGGACACTGGGGAAAGAATAACTGGCACTTAAAAATGCAACTTGGGGTTTGGAGGGCTCTTCAAGCTGCTTCGCTGTAAGCCCACACAGCCTCTGGAGTCCTCTGCTTTGTGTACCAGGCCTGGAGGCCAGACTGAGGGAGCCAGCTGCCTGAGGCAACCAATGCAAACAGTCAGCTTCTTCTCTGCCTCCCTGCCCTCTCCTGACCAGCTCCACAGGGATTCAGACCCCCATCTCAGTCGGCATCCCCCACTGCCCATCACCACTGCTTCCCTGCACTGTCACTCCTCCGACGGGCTCATCTGCTAGTGCCAGGGAACGTTAGCCCAGCTGAGTTCATCGGGAATTGGGGGAGGCTGAACACAAATCTGTACAACTGTGGGCACCCAGACACCCATCGACAGAGGGAGCGGGAGAAGACCCCAGTGGTTGCTGCCAGAACTGTGTGAGCTGCTGAGAGATTCCCTGGTAGCTTGACCCTACTTGCAGTTCACTCCTTTAATGAACAAATCAAATGAATCCTAAATTCTCAGGTATCTACCATCCCGGACTAGTTGAGTCTCCTCAGCCCTGGCCATGGACCAACACAGGAATGCCCATGTTCTCTACGTGCTCCTGAGAAATGATTTCCTGCCCCACTGAAGTGGATGTCCCCACTCCACCACATATCTCAGCCCTGTCCTCCACCCATTTCCGCTGGTGGCACTACCAGCTCCGGCCTCCTGCTCAGTTTGGGGCGCTATCTGTCTTTTGTGTTCCATTACCTTCCCCCATGGCCTCTAGGGGCTGGGGAGGGGAAAGAGTTGGAGGGGCTGTTTAAGAGATTTTTGGAATCAGTGCCTGCGCATCACCCGCTGCCATGAGTTATTTCAGCGCTGATGTTTGTCTCGAGCTGATTATTCCAGCCTGAGAACAGGTGGAGCAGCCTGCGGTGGTTTATTCGTCAGCCAAGGCCATCTGTTCCCAACAAGCTGAGATTTGTAGCTGATTTCTACTGGGGAGCAAGGAGTTGGGGGTGAGGAGGGAGAGGGAGATCACACCAACACCCCAGGGGACTTGCTCCTCCCAGACCTTCCAGGATGCCTCAACCCCCGAGTTTCCCATTTTACTAGGGATCCCGCATTTTCCAATTTCTCAGAGAAACTCACTGGTCACTCAACTTGGCAACAACACTTCCCTAAGGGGCTATACCTTCTCAGATGGAACCATGTGTTAGAAGCACAAATCTACCAGCCAGGCACAAAGTCTGGCCAGTAAGCCATGTCCCCCTGCTTGCAGATCTTAAAAAAAAAAAAAAAAAAAGAAGTATATCACTATGACACAGATATCCTAAATGACCCTCTCAACTCTTGGCTTCTCCTCAGCCCAACCCTACTGCCAGTCCCTTTAACAAAAACATCCTCACCTCAACCCATCACCTGCAGGGCTCCCGGCTGCGTGGGAGGGCTTGGTCTAGATGCTCTTGTCTCATCCGCCCTGCTCGCCTCCCCTAAATACCCTGTTCATGTTCCACCCTCCAATCTGTTCCTCTTCCAGCTTCCCTCTCAGCCATGCCAAGAGAAGCCTGCTGCTTTAAGAATGGCTTTCCCTGAGCAAGGGATCTAAGCAGTTTCTAAGCAGCTTTGCCACACGGTTTACCAACCCCCGCCCACTGCCTGCTATGATTTCTGTGTATGAAATGTTGGGAAAGAAGTGACTCTTATACTCAAGCTAATATGACACTTTGGGGCCTTCTTTGGTGTTGCTACACACATCTGTACTGACTTTTAAAAACTGTATGAAAACTTGGTATTGAAAGCACACTACTTCATCTGTAACCCCACATCCCCAAGTAAAAGTACTTACAGTTTTCAGAGGTCCCTTCTAATATTTATTTATTGATCTGTGTTTTCCCATCTACTTTTGTCATGTCTATATGTAACCTTAGGAACCCATTAACAGAGCTGTAAGACTGCCTCACTTTCTAGTTGGTTCTCTAGGCTTATTTTGTCAGTTCCTGGGAGAAGAAGCTCCTTTCTACTATTAAAACCTTGACTGAGTATGTTTCCACCAGAAACAGTAGCTCCCACAGATGTGCTCCAGAACCCACAAAGGCAGGCCATGAGACCTGTGCTTCCAGGGCAGAACCTACCAGGGAGTGCACTCACTAGGGTCACTCTTCCTTGGACAGTAGTCCCCCAGCAGTCCTCAAGCAAGGGTGCCAACCTACAATTGATGCCAGGTCCCAGGGTTAAGATGAGCCATGAGACCTCTTTCATCACATACAATTTTATATTTGCCTGGCTGCCTGTCACTCACCTATCTTTCAAAGTCCTAATGTTTCCGAAGCTATTGGCTATATCTTCCCCATACAGAGATTTTTTTTTTAACTCTTTTTTTTCTTTTGAGACAGAGTCTCACCCATCGCCCAGGCTGGAGTGCAATGGCATGATCTCGGCTGACTGCAATCTCCGCCTTCCAGATTCAAGTGATTCTCCTGCCTCAGCCTCTTGAGTAGCTGGGATTACAGGTTCCTACCACCACACCCAGCTAATTTTTTTTTTTTTTTTTTGAGACAGAGTCTTGCTGTGTCACCTGGGCTGGAGTGCAGTGGTGCGATCTCTGCTCACTGCAAGCTCCACCTCCTGGGTTCATGCCACCTCCTGGGTTCATGCCATTCTCTTGCCTCAGCCTCCCGAGTAGCTGGGACTACAGGCGCCCGCCACCACGCCTGGCTAATCTTTTGAATTTTTTTTAGTAGAGACGAGGTTTTACCATGTTAGCCAGGATGGTCTTGATCTCCTGACCTCGTGATCCGCCCGCCTCGGCCTCCCAAAGTGTTGGGATTACAGGCGTGAGCCACCGTCCCCAGCCTAATTTTTGTATTTTTAGTAGAGACGGGGTTTCACCATGTTGGCCAGGCTGGTCTTGAACTCCTGACCCCAGGTGATCCACCCACCTCAGCCTTAACTCTTTTTTTTTTTTTCTTAATTTCCATTTTCAAATTCCCTAGTGTCCTCTCTTTCCCAAATCCATTTGCTGCTTTTCCTAATCTAGTCAGATCATAGATGTGGCACAAAACATATAAAAATTTATTAAAATGTGGAAACTCTTTGACTCTTAAGCCACTTCAAATATAATTTGGTTGGATAGTGTCAAAACATAATATCCTTTTTGAATTTTCTTTTTTGGTAAAACTGTCATAGCTGACTTTTGATATCTACAGCAAATTCTATCTGCACATATAAGTATTCCACTGGGGGATTTATGTCACTGACTTCAGTCGCAAAGCACACACTCTTTTTGGAATTTCCCTTATGTGTATGACCCATCACTGGGGCTCACACTACAGAAGACTCAATTTCTCTGTACAAATTCCTTCTAAACACATCCAGCATCCTTGTTAACTCCAAAATGGCTACTGTTCTGGAAATCTTTCCTCCCAGATCAAATAGCAGGGAATGGTCTGGATTGTTGTTGTACTGTAATGAAATTAGACTGAAGTGAATATAGCTTAAAATATGCATTCTGAGCGATGTGGAACTGTTTTTCATATTGCTGGCACAGTGGGAGTGAAGTGAAAATGTGATAATGTATGGGGGATGCTCTGAAAATTGTGAAGAGCGACGCAAATGTGAAGTAGATATTTTCCCCCCAAATTGCCAAGAAGCGTTTCCTTTCTGAGGCCAGGCCTTGGCGAATGCCAAGCACACGCGATTTGAGATGAGGACTACGGCAGTGATTCTTTGCTTTCTTGCCTCTCACTGCATCCTCTGCCAAGGCCAGAATAGTTAGGAGACGCTTGGCCAGCTGCTGGAAGCAAGTTGAGGACTCTGCTTAGAAAGATGACATCACCCCTCAGACTCAGTTTTCTCTCCAGGATGACGTCGTCACAGAGTTGTGATGGAGATGAAATGAAATTTGGTAGGGCAAAGTGCATAAGCGCTGGGGCCATCATAGTAAGTGCTCAACAAATGGGAACTGTTTTTGACCTTTTTTTTTTTGAGACTAAGTCTTGCTCTTGTCCCCCAGGCCAGAGTGCAATGGCATGATCTCGGCTCACTGCAATCTCTGCCTCCCGGGTTCAAGCCATTCTCCTGCCTCGGCCCCCCAAGTAGCTCGGATTACAGGTGCCTGCCACCACGCCCGGCTAACTTTTGTATTTTTTTTAGTTGAGACGGGGTTTCACCATGTTGGCCAGGCTGGTCTCGAGCTCCTGACCTCAGGTGATCCACCCGCCTCTGCCTCTTAAAAGTGCTGGGATTACAGGCGTGAGCCACCACGCCCCGCCAATTGTTGGTCTTATAACCCTCCTCTCACTACTGACAGGGTAGGAAGGGGCCTCTCAGTCCCAGTCACTGGCCCTGGGCCTCAGCTCAGGCCGAAGACTTCCAAGTGGCGGGAAACAGTATTTCTGGGTTGCTGGGAGAGTAGACCGGTCCTAATGCCGCTGTAATCATTAAAAGGGCAATGCAGATGGGCGGCCCGTCAGGGGCTTGAAAACCCATTGCCCTTTTAAGGGGCGTGGCTTCTGGGAAGTGCGTAAAGACCCTCCAGGCAGGGGCGGGACCAGAGGGCTACGCACGCCAAAGAACAGGGGATATGCAAATATCTATGAATATGCTAATGAGCGTTCGGTTTCCCAGTGAATGATCGGGCACCGCCTGGACTGGCAGAGCGGACTAGGGAAGAGGAAATGAGAGGACCTTGAGATTCAACCGAGTGGCTGAATGGAAACTAACTCCCGATGGAGAATGTGCGACGTTTCTTCCACAGCACCCGGATCTCGAAGCCCCACTGGCACCACCCATCAGTCCCTCCAGTTCCTCACTAGCGGGATGAAGGGGGAGGGCGTGGGAGATTCTTTTGGCTGCGGTAAGGAGCTCTGAATTTAGAAGCCAGAAGTTTCTTGCCAGCAGTACTACCTTATTTCACAGTTGGGGAAACTGAGGCCTGACAGGTTAAGCCCCTTCTCCAAGGTCGCAGTGCTAGAAGCAGAACTCAGTTTGGCAGGTTTTGTCTATTTTTGCTTTGTTTTCCCTACTGCACATGGGCACCACTCTGGAGGTGAAAAGGCAGCAGCCTCAAAGGCAGAAGAGCTTGGTACATTACCAAACGTGTTGGACTGCCCACCAGGCTGGAGGTTTTAGAAAATATGTCCTAGGGAAAGATGGAAGGAGTCGGGGTGGCCGCCAGTAGAAGCAAGCAAGGACAAATTACCATAGACTTGTCTGGAATGTGTTGCTATAAAAAAGGTGATGAAGTGTTCCAGCTTCCCAGAGATCCGGTGCAGTGGAAATGAACAGGGAACAGAAGAGATTAGGGTTAGATTTAAGGCAGTACTTTCTCCCAGGGATGATAATGGGGCCCTTTATTCAGTGACCAAGGCAGGCAAGGGACTGATCCCCCTCCCACTTCTGAGGCCTTTGGGAATCCATCTCCCTCCAGTCTCACATGGCCTGCTTGGAGGTCAGGAACGAATTAAATGACTTTGAAAAGTCCCCACTATTCAGGTAGGTGATCCTTTCCCTGGATGGGCCTCCTGGGCTCTTTGCTGAGGGTAAGGACAGCAGCCGCTCTGGCTCCAGGGCCCTGGGGGAGAAACAGCAGTCATGGCATCTCTTGCAACACGCTCCCTGCCAAATTGATTCAAATTGGCTTGGATATGAACATATGATTAAAGGAGCGGTGCGATTCATTTATCAGGAGAGATTAAAGAGCAGCATCTGCGCAGCCTAGCTGGGGGACAATTAAGGAGCAAATCGCTAAGTGTCTGTGCCACCAGGCAAGGGGGTGGAGGATGGGGGAAGGACAACTGGGATAATCTGCCAAGGAGACACAAAGACAAAAGAAGACCATTTAGGGGTCACTGCCTGCCACTGTTGTTTCTGGGCACAGACTGGGCACCATGGGGAGTCCCACAGGGGCACTGGTTCCCGCCCCTGCCTCTCATTCAGGAGTCAGAGCAATCCCGGGGATCTGCAGTTATAGAGGAGGATCTAGCAGGCTAGCTTTGAGCCTGGCAAAGGGCCAGATTTGCATTTTGCAACATCTTAAGGACCAGGGATACCATGAACATACAGGTAAGGTCAACAGCAGAGCTTTCAAGGTACACCCAAAATAAACATTGGCTTTGGTGGCCCTAAAGGCTCCTGGACTCCTCTGGGGCCAAGGGAATTGTCTCCTTCTCAGCTGAAACTTGGAGAAGCACTGGTCATGTGACAATGCACAGCCAGCCTGTGGCATGTTCTACCACCACCTCTCTTTCCCTGCCCCAGGACCTTTGCTTAAACTCTTCTTCTTCTCAATATGCCTTTCCCAGCAACTCTACCTGTGGAAGTGCTATTTTCAAGTCCCTATCAAAATAGCAGCTCCTTTTAGAGGCTTTCCCAATCCTCCCTGCCAGAGAGAGTATCTCCCTCCATAATAAGTCCAAAGCAACTTCTTTGTCCTTGTTAGGCCTTATGTAATTATTTCCACATGGGTCTGCTCCAGCCCTCATCCACAAATCCCTGGAGGATGGATACTATGATGTGTTCCTCTCTACCTACTCCAAGCTTACACATACTAGCAGGCGCAGCATGTATTTTGTGTCTACCTCCCTCCACTTTATGAAGGAAGGGACCTTACCCATCACCAGCACCCAAAATAGGGCCTAGGCACAGCAGGCAGTCATGAAATATTTCTCAACTGTTAAGCAAATGAATATGTCTTCTGACTTGAACAAAGCTTTTTACCCCAGGCCGCGTTATTGGAGGTTGATATTGGAGCTTCCAGTTAACCAGAGGCTTGACTCAGTATGAGCGAACAGATTTGGGCATTCATCTAAAGGTGGCAGGGAGTTTGTCACACTAGTTCCTAGTAGAAACAGAAAATGTACCACGCTATGTGAAAACAGGAATAAAAGATGAGAGTGACAGAACTGAACATAAGCTAGCAGCCTTTTTAAAATTATTTTTTTGTAAAAAAAAAAAAAGTAACTTAGGCCGGGCACAGTGGCTCACGCCTGTAATCCTAGCACTTTGGGAGGCGAGGCAGGCAGATCACCTGAGGTCAGGAGTTCGAGACCAGCCTGCCCAACATGGTGAAACCCCGTCTCTATTAAAAATACAAAAATTAGCCAGGCGTGGTGGTACACGTCTGTTAAGTCCCAGCTACTCGGGGGGCTGAGGCAGGAGAATCGCTTGAACCTCGGAAGGTGGAGGTTGCAGTGAGCTGAGATCGTGCCACTATACTCCAGCTTGGGCGACATAGCAAGACTCTGTCTCCAGAAGAAAAAAAAGTAACTTCCCTTTTACTATTGTCTCTATCCTCTTCTCTATTCTATCGTGGGGCAGTGGAGGGGGCAGTCTCCGTTCGAGACGGATCCACTTCACACTCTGTCCCATTCATTTTGGGGGAGACTTTTCTCCCTTCTTCCCTTTTGGACTCTTTCTGGAGGGCTGACATTACCAGAGCCTCGGCACTTGGGATGTTTGCTATCTTTTCCCACCGATCTGTCCCAAACTACTTTATTCATTCAGGGATTATAACTGGCCACATTACAGAATGAGAAGGTAGAAGGTAGAAGAGGAGGAGGGGTGTCGTTTGTTTCTTGCCTTTCTGCATGAGTTGCCTCTTAGCTGTCAATGAAGGCACAAAGCACGGAGAGGGGCATGAAGATAGGAACCGAGCAGGGCAGAGACAGCACCCCCAACCTACTCACGTTGCCCTGTGGGCCTGAGCTAGTTCTGCCAAGTTTTGATCAAAAAGTCACCTTTGAAATGGCTAAAATTAAGCTTTTAAAAAATGTTCTAATGAGAAGGGCTTGAATCCAAAAAGAAAGAAAAAGAATGAATGAACGAATGAAAGCGAGAGAAAGAAAAGAAAGAAAAAAAAAGAAAGAAGGAGAGAGAGAGAGGAAGAGAAGATAGAATCTCTGTAATTGGTGAGATTTAACAATCAGAGGGATCTCAACATTCCCTTGTGGAGGCCAGGGAGGATGAGGCTTGGAGGCTCTGCTACCCTTGCTAACCTGAATCACAGTCCCTAGGCTCTTCACATAAAAGGTGGGGCTTGTGTCTTCCTTGGCCAATCCTCTCATCCCACTACCTCTCCCTGCCCCAAAATGAGCTGCCCAAGCTCTTTAACTGGCACTGGTCTGACACTTTGGGGAGCAGGCCAGAGACCAGAGTGACGCCCTCACAGTCCCCATCAGAATCCCACCTCTGCCCACTCGCCCCCAGGACCAATCTGGACTTTACCTGAGCCTGAAGGAGCAGGCAGGAAAACTGGCGAAGCCAGGAGGAAAAGGGCCTTTATTTCCATACATCAGGTAAACAGGGGAGAGCACAGCCCAGTGAGTACAAACCAATTGCAGGAGAGAAGAGGGGTGGCAGATGGGAGCAGCACCAGGCACTGCCCTTGGGCTCCCAAGTCTGGTGGAGTTGTTAGGGATAACCTTTTTAGGGTGGGGGCTGGGACCTCCAGACCACATGGTGTTGTGTCTGGGGTAAGTGTGTGGGGGCAGGGAGGTTGGAAGAAGAAGAATGACATGGGCTCAGGACACAGAGTGAGGACTCATGTCTAATGGCCAAAACTTCCATCTTCAGTTTTTCTGATGACAAGCCCTCAACCCCAAGTCTTCCCTCTCAAGTTGAGTTTATGGTCCAGGCTACCTGGACAGAGCAGGAGGGAGGCAGTGCTTGGATCAGCCCTGAACTGCTGTAGTTGGAATGGGTTTATCTTAAATAGGTCATTGCACATAACACGCTGAGACAAAGAGGGTGGGGTGGGGGCCGGAGGTGTGGATGGTCCACACGCACACTTGTCTGTATAGGCTTGCTCAACCCAGCCCAGCAGTACTGGAGAGCCCCTCCCGAACTCATTCGTAAGAACCAAGACCCAGCTCTGCTCACCAATGTCTCCAGCTGCACAGAGAAAGGACTGCTCTCTCAAGGGTGAAGATGGAGATGACATTCCCGAGTCATTCTTGGGAGCCCCAGCTACCCCTGCAGCCCCCTCCCACTCTCAGGGATGCAGCTGTGATGGAGAGGTTGGGTATTTAAATTAAAAAGTAGAAAGACAGCAGGCACCAGGAAGAGAGCCCCCACCCCACACGAGAGGGAAGGCATTGCTGCTCCTCCCCCAATCCTCCCCATGGACCCAGCAACCTAGAGTGTCCCAGTAGGCAACCTGTCCACCGTCCCTGAGCAGGGAGCTGAGAGGGAGGTCAATGTGCTGGCGCCATGCAGTGCCAGGCCACCTGCCATTGTCCACAGTGGCCCAGGGTAGAAGCCAAGAATCTGGCATTTTGAGGCAGAGAGGAGCAAAAAGTTCTCTTCAGAAACTCCTCTTTCCCCCACCTCTTCCACGTGGACATCAGACACCCATAGCCTGGAACGTCCCCCTGACAGAAGGAGGTCAGGGTGTTTCCCATGCAGATCAGCAGTCGGGTGGGGGAGACCGGCGCCCCACCACTTCCTGGGAGTGGTGCCCAGGCAGCCATAGGCCGTGGGGTGAAAGGGCTGCGAACTACTCCCCTGGGCTATTTGTTAGTCTCCGTCAGCTTGGCCTCTGTGTCGCTGTCACTCAGATAGCTGTGGGAGTATCGGGGTCTGGAGGTGTTGTCGAGAGGGTCGTGCTCATCATCTGACCGGTCAGGGGCAAGGGACTTCCAGTAGCTGGTGGGGCTGCAGGGACAGAGGAATAAGGTTAGGGACAATGACACTCCTCCATTAAGCACTCACGCCTTTGGTTCTGGAGGCCCACAAAGCTGCGTCAGAGCACTCCCCAAAAGCCAAACATTGTGAAGTAAAAACCTTCCTTGGCTTACTTGGAAGATACTCAAAGCGGTAAGAGGAAGGCGACTCTGGAAGCTTTTAAAGCTCCGAGGAAAGGGATGCTGAGAGCAGTGAGTCTCGGACTCAAGCGTGCATAAGAATCTGATGCAGGCTCCTGGGCCTTTCCTCTTAGAAACCTTGAATCGCTGGCTCCTGGGTACAACCCAGGAATTCTGCATTTTCAGTCCTTCCCCAGAAGGCTCTGAAGCAGGCAGTCCATGAACCACATTGGCCTGGAGACTGGAGGTCTGGTGATTACAACTTGTCTAGGGTAGGGACTCTCTTAGGCGAGTAATTCCTAAAAAGATTCCTTCTGAGAAGGAGGCCCTTTCCCCGTCAAATACTCCCGGATCTGAACCCTTTCCCCTGAGGCCTGTGAGGATTTTTACCTTTGACCATGCCATCATCTACAAACAAGAAATGGAGGCTCAGGAAAGAGAGGCTGGGAAGACCTGTTTTAGGGTGGCCCAAGGGGAAAAGCCCCTTTCTTGGTACAATAATATAACTCAGAGTCTTCATCAGGCCACTGGCTCTGGAGGCCTCCAGCTATCCCGGATGTGAAGAGGCCTCTTCCCCCGGATGGAGCAGGATCATGGCACTGAACAGGGAAGAGGGGACCTCATCTCACAGCTCCATTCACCTTCTCTTTTCTCCCAAAGCCTTGGGACCACCTTTCCCTACTCCTCCTGCCTCCACTGCCTCTGTCGGTTCAAGTGCACTCTCGTTTCAACACCACTGGAGAAAACACAGCCCAGTGTGGCTCCTCTCCTACTGGTGCCCCACACTGAGCGTGGTCCCTGGAGCTGCAGCCCTGCCTCCAGATCCTAGGGTTCCAACTTGGGCAAGCAGGAGTTCCATGTTCCCTGCTGCCTATAATTCTGACTTAAGAAGTGAAAAGGCCCTTTGTTTACTAGCCCTTTTAAAGTTCTAACCCCAAACCAAAAGAGGAGTCGTCAAGGTTCTGCAGAAAGAACCTTCTTCTTAGCTTTTCCCAAGGTGGCAGTGAGAGATGCAGAGGGCAAGATTTGGTCACTGAGCACTCCTCTGTGTAAGACACAGCCTAGGCATGTGAGATGGGCTATCTTATTGTTCACAATAACCCTATGAAATATTACGAGGAAGCCAGTAAAAAAAGATGAAAGGATCTTCCTCAAGGCCACACAGCCAGTATGTGAACTTGAATCTGGGACTCTTAGACCTCAAAGACTTTGGACGACTTCACCCTGCCAGTCACTCGATTGGATGACCCGAGAGGAAAAAAAACACACACACAAGACCAAACCTGAATTCTCCTGCTCGCTTGGGCGAGAGCCCAGGGGTTGTATGAAGAGATGTCAGTCTCTATCCCTGGGGGAAAGGAAGAGGCTGATAGAATACATGTTCAATTATGCAAAATGGTTCAGGAATGGGGCAGTCTGGTTAATACTTATCATATTTCTCATGAATGAATTACCATTTTTAAAGGAATCAGGATAGCACAAAACACATTTAACACAAACTAGACTAAACATAAATGAGTCTTACTTTGATAGGACAAAGTATAGACCTATCAAAGGAAGGACAAAATTATAAAGCTCACTGATGACTGTGTAACATAGAAAAAAATTGGGGTTATTTTAGCTTTGGGGTTGTTTCAATTCTAAATTAGTGGGAGCCTGGTTTGGTTCTCATTTTTTACATAAAATTTCTGGGCACTGAGGGCTATGGTCTGCTGTTAGGCTAACGAGCGCCTGGCTTTGTGGAAAGACAGTGGGGTTACTTTGTACGTGGAGGGGGGTGAGACAGATGCCAGGGCTAGAATCCAGATGCAAATGAGAGGCTGCTGGCGAGCTCCGAGGTGCTGTAAATTGCTGAATCAGGGCCCTCTGGTCCTTTCCATTGCCTCACCTCTTTTTAAGGTGGGGGTTCCACTCCCCAAGCCCACATTCCTGTGCCAGGTAGGCAGACACCTGGATAAATGACAGCCAGGTTTCCATACTGTTTCATCAAGACGCTGGGCAGTGGCAGAGGCTGCTGGGGAGGTGGTAAACTCCATGTCTCTCTCTGCCTTGGGCTGCGGACACATGAGATTGCCTTTGCCTGTAGCTTGGGTGATCGTTAGCCATTCTTAGTGGCTTCCACTGCTCCAGCCATCAGGGAGTCAACAGCAGGCAGCTGCCCTCCTCTCCAGGGCAAGAGTCAGGGTTGGCAATTTGAACATTTTAACCAAATTGTTTAAAAAAGCCTTCCTCCCCACAAGCCAGTGCCTCCTGCTCAGCACTGTCACAAACAATTTGGTACATAAGCTAATTCCCGCCAGGCAAGCCCAGAGCGGCAGCTCCCCTCCCTTGAATGTGCTGTGGAAGCTGCGTTCCTGTTGTAAATTCTTGCTGGTCCTCATCAACAGATGGGAAGCTAAGAGACTGCTCCATCCCATGCCCCCATCCCAAAGCCAGTTGATGCTGAGCGCCACTGAGGTTCTCCCTCCCCAGGCCTTCTCCCTCTGGCTCCGTGTTGGTTGACTAGGTTCTGGCTTGGTGCCACTCTACCAACACTGAATCCAATCCTCCTTGGAGGGGGTGGTATACAGGGTGTCACAACGACTACAGCTTTCCTGGTGGAAAAGAGGAACTGTGCTCATGGCTAGTGGAAGAAACAGGCTTTTGGTCTTTTTGTTCTTGCTGGTTGTGGGGTCAAGGGTGACGGTGGGCTGATGGCATTGGGGTCTGAAATCTGCCAGTTGCCAGTCAGTGTGAGATGGCCCAGCTTTAGGCCCATGTCCATCTGGGGGTTGAGACGCAGTGTGCAAAAAGGCCTGGCCCTCTTTGCTTTCCAAACCTCTCTCCCGGGTCCATCAGCTGACTTCCTGCCCTAGGGGTGCAGGGCACTTAGCAGGGCTGCTAAGAGGAAGGCTGAGATGCCTGATCAAATATTTTGACTCTTGT
>NW_012104020.1:173075-174455 GCF_000951045.1 Mandrillus leucophaeus
GGAGTTACTGTGAGGGATAAGTGACTAAAGTGTGGAAGGTATTAAGGACAGTCCCTGGTTCAGGGTCTTGTAAGTGGGAGCTATGACATCACCAGCGAGTTCGGCTGACGGGGTTCAGGGCTCAGGATGACTGACCAGCTTGGCTGGCCCCTGCATCAAGGCAGCCAGGAGGCTCTCCGAGGCCAGGCATGCCCGAGAGGAATGCGCGTGGGCGCTAAGGTGGCGGCCTGTGGGACAGGGAGCACGTTAGTTCACACCGGGTGGGACATGCCATGCTGAACCCAGGCCAGGTGCCACCTACTGCGCTAGTCGCTCTCGGGCCGGTACAGGTACCGCATCATCAGGCTGTCCACCTCCTTCTTGCGCTTCTTTTCCTCCTTCCTCGACAGCTGGTGCGTCTGCCCAGTCTCTTCACTTTCTGCAGCTGGGCCCTTCTTCACACTGGAGCGGCTGTGGCTGGAGACGGTCGAGCCGCTAGATGACGACGAGGAGGACTCAGACTCCGTCTCCGTTCTCTTTCTTCTCGACTTAGATTTCTTGCTCTTCCGAGAGCGCCCCTTCTTCCGCCTCTTGTGCTCCGAGGAAGCTTCGGAGCTGGAGCTGGAGCTGGAGCTGGAGCTGGAGCTGCTCCTTCTGCTCCTTCGCCGGCTCCGGCTCTTCCGGCCGCTGCGGGACCGGGACACATCAGCAGCAGAGGCGGAGCGGCGGATGCTGGCAGCTCGCTCCGGGGGGTCCAGTTGGGCGCTCCGGGCACTTTGGATGCTCTTCCTGTCATCCTCCTCGGAGTCGGGCTCCAGGCTGCTCCGCTGGAATGGAACAGGCTTGTAGCTCAAGACCTCGTTGATGGCAGCCTCCAGGTCTGGGTCCAGGTAGGAGTGACGGCTGACGGAGCGGACGCTGGAGCTGGGAGGCTCATCCATGGCCGAGGCAGAGCTGCGTGGCCGGGGTGGCACCGACAGACTGCGTGCCAGCGACGGGTGGCTGTACTGCGAGCAGGCCTCGCTCAGGGCCACACTGGCTCCGTCGTCCCATTCCTCTAGGCAGCTCCGGCCCAGGGACAGGCGGGAATCAGGGCTCTCCCGGCCTAGGCCAGAGGCCCGGCTCAGGGAAGGGCTGAGCGTCCTGGTCAGGCTGTCGAGCCGGGAGGTGCTGCGGCGGGAACCAGGCGAGCCCGACAGCGAGAAACTCAGGGAAGAGCCAGCCCTGTCCTCGCCAGAGCCCCGCCGCGTGGCCGAGGAGGCCCGGCTGACGGGTGCAGAGACGGTGGAGGCCCGGCTGAAGTCGGCAGGGCTACTCAGACCTTTGTTATGGAGTTACTGTGAGGGATAAGTGACTAAAGTGTGGAAGGTATTAAGGACAGTCCCTGGTTCAGGGTCTTGT
>NW_012104020.1:176215-233004 GCF_000951045.1 Mandrillus leucophaeus
CCCGGCTAATTTTTGTATTTTTAGTAGAGACAGGATTTCACCATCTTGGCCGGGCTGGTCTCAACTCCTGACCTCAGGTGATCCATCTGCCTCGGCCTCCCAAGGTGCTGGGATTACAGGTGTGAACAACCGCACTCGGCCAACTCTTGTCTTACTATGGAGCCAACACTGGTTCCCTAGTACAACAGAGATGCTTCCTGTTCCTCCTGGAGCACCCAGTAACCATCTGCTGCATGGGGGAAGTGACAGAGCAGGGCTGAGCCATTCCACTTGCTCCATTCCTTAAAAGGTCTTACATCAGTCCCTTTTGGTATAATCCATTCAAAGTCAGCCTAGGTGTCCAGCTACTCACAGCACAAGCATGCGACAGGTGTGTTAGTTCATGCATCTGGAAGACAAATGTCTGTGCCCCAGGGGGCTGCACTCGGGGGTCATACCTCCTGGGAAGCAGCAAGCTTGCCCTGGGAGGGCATCATGCTGAAAACAGCTTCACATAAGCAGGGTGATCTAAAATGTCACCACCCACCAGGGAAACTGGCAACAATGGGATTCCAATGAGTCAGGCTCTGCCCTTCTTCCACGGTGGAGGTGTGGGCATAAAAGGCCTAACTGCTAGATCTCCCTCCCCACAGGGAGAAGAGCTGGGGGAGGCAGGGGAGCCAGGAGGGGGCTGTCACTCAGCAGCTGCTAATTTCTGTTCATTAGAACCTTACAAGATGAGTAGAACCGAGGTGACGCCCATGTGTGGGCCTTTGGTGGGAGGGCTGGGGAGAGAGCCAGGTATCTCCTGGGTCTGCTGTAGGGTGTGGCGCTGTGTGGGCTGTAGCCCTGGGAGCCTTGTACTCCTAGGCTTGAGATCTATGCCAGAGAGGAAGGTAGCTTTGAGGGGGCAGGGTGGGGGAGGGAGAGCTAAGCAAAAGGCCCAATAAGAGCTTAGGGCCACTGATGTGCACCAACCACAGCTGCGGTGTCAGTTTGGGACCTTTCCTGGCCCCCAGCCTGTTGGGGCGATGAACGAAAGCTCCTGAATGGGTGCTGCTGGGCACACACAGTAAACATGTTGCCCATGTGCTCTGCACTGGCTGCGTGGAGGAGTAGGTAAGGGCAAGAGTGTTGGAGTTGGGCAGATCCCATTCAGACCCTGGCAACAACCCTTCCCAGCTGTGTGTGACCACATGGTAAGTGACTTAACCTCTCCAAGCCTCAGCTTCATCTTCTATGAAACAGGGCTACTCAGACCTTTGTTATGGAGTTACTGTGAGGGATAAGTGACTAAAGTGTGGAAGGTATTAAGGACAGTCCCTGGTTCAGGGTCTTGTAAGTGGGAGCTATGACATCACCAGTGAGTTCGGCTGACGGGGTTCAGGGCTCAGGACGACTGACCAGCTTGGCTGGCCCCTGCATCAAGGCAGCCAGGAGGCTCTCCGAGGCCAGGCATGCCCGAGAGGAATGCGCGTGGGCGCTAAGGTGGCGGCCTGTGGGACAGGGAGCACGTTAGTTCACACCGGGTGGGACATGCCATGCTGAACCCAGGCCAGGTGCCACCTACTGCGCTAGTCGCTCTCGGGCCGGTACAGGTACCGCATCATCAGGCTGTCCACCTCCTTCTTGCGCTTCTTTTCCTCCTTCCTCGACAGCTGGTGCGTCTGCCCAGTCTCTTCACTTTCTGCAGCTGGGCCCTTCTTCACACTGGAGCGGCTGTGGCTGGAGACGGTCGAGCCGCTAGATGACGACGAGGAGGACTCAGACTCCGTCTCCGTTCTCTTTCTTCTCGACTTAGATTTCTTGCTCTTCCGAGAGCGCCCCTTCTTCCGCCTCTTGTGCTCCGAGGAAGCTTCGGAGCTGGAGCTGGAGCTGGAGCTGGAGCTGGAGCTGCTCCTTCTGCTCCTTCGCCGGCTCCGGCTCTTCCGGCCGCTGCGGGACCGGGACAAATCAGCGGCAGAGGCGGAGCGGCGGATGCTGGCAGCTCGCTCCGGGGGGTCCAGTTGGGCGCTCCGGGCACTTTGGATGCTCTTCCTGTCATCCTCCTCGGAGTCGGGCTCCAGGCTGCTCCGCTGGAATGGAACAGGCTTGTAGCTCAAGACCTCGTTGATGGCAGCCTCCAGGTCTGGGTCCAGGTAGGAGTGACGGCTGACGGAGCGGACGCTGGAGCTGGGAGGCTCATCCATGGCCGAGGCAGAGCTGCGTGGCCGGGGTGGCACCGACAGACTGCGTGCCAGCGACGGGTGGCTGTACTGCGAGCAGGCCTCGCTCAGGGCCACACTGGCTCCGTCGTCCCATTCCTCTAGGCAGCTCCGGCCCAGGGACAGGCGGGAATCAGGGCTCTCCCGGCCTAGGCCAGAGGCCCGGCTCAGGGAAGGGCTGAGCGTCCTGGTCAGGCTGTCGAGCCGGGAGGTGCTGCGGCGGGAACCAGGCGAGCCCGACAGCGAGAAACTCAGGGAAGAGCCAGCCCTGTCCTCGCCAGAGCCCCGCCGCGTGGCCGAGGAGGCCCGGCTGACGGGTGCAGAGACGGTGGAGGCCCGGCTGAAGTCGGAGCCCCACCGCTTCTCCGGCCCCCGGCCAGCGCGCCCCCCGGTCCCTGAGAGGACAGAGCCGCACTCTTCCGGCTCCTCGGACTTCCTGCCCGGGCCTGGCTCCTCCCTGGGGCCCACACGGGCCTTCCTAGGGGGCCTCTCTGGGGAGGCCGCCCGCTCGCTGAGGGAGGTGAAGAGCGAATCCGCATCCCCGGTGCCCCCAATGGAATCCTTCAAGGTGAGCCGCTTCCGATAGCTCAGGGAGCTCACCACCGAGGATGGCCTCTCCTCCACCCCTGAGGCCTCCTTAGAGAGGCTGTTGAGGGCCGTTCCGAGGGAGGGTGCGAGAACCAGCCGTGGATGAGGGCAGCAGGGAGAGAGGGAGGTTGAGAGAGAGAGAGGAACAAGCATTAAACCCAGAGAATAAAGACACAGGGGGAGGGAGGCAAAAGGAGGAGAAAACGGCAGCAGCCCTGGCAAAGTGGTGGTGAGAGCATCGGAGGAAATGAAGCAAAATAATTTGCGTCAGTGAAAATAGCTTCATGGAGAATGTCATGTAAATTAGACTATTGTTCTATTTCATCACTTTTCCCCCTCTAAACGTTTAGTTCAATTTATTTCATTGTCAACTACCTGGAGCCTCGTGCCACTCCGTGGTGAACCACAGCAGTGGGGCGGGGAAGCCGGCATTATCTGCAATAACAAAACGTTGTTTGGCCGAATAAATTAAACCAATTAGGGGGGGCTGCTGGGTGCTTCTGGTGAGGGGCCAGGCTTGGGGAAGGGGCCTTGGGGGAGCTGGAGAAGGGAGGGAGAGACGTTACTTTTTCAACCCAGTCTACCTGCTGTCTCTGGGAGAGGATGGGGAAGGGTGTGTCCTGGAGATCAGGATGGGCTTGAGTTGGGGGTCGGGATTCTATGTTGTGGGGGGAGCAGGGATATGGCTTTATGGGGGTGGTTGGGGGTGGGGGTGAGGGCTGTTCTTTCTCCCTGCTGCCACACTGGCCAGTAGGAAAGAGATGGGGAAGGGGAAGCTCTGGATTCCAGGGGTAGCTGTCTGTATGATCAGAGGACTATGACTGGCTAGAAAACAGGGGAGCACATTCCCCCAGTGGATGGGTATTAGGAGGAAAGAAATGGGGGCAGTGAAAAGATTAGAGGAAGGAGAGAATGGGCAGAAAAAGACAGAAATGTGCCTGTAGCTGGGTCAAGAATCAGTGGAACTGGTGCCTCTTCTGCTGTTATTCATGGTAAGATGTCAGAGATCCAGAGCTGGCCAGGGCTGTGGGATCAAGAGTCCCCTGTGCCCCATCCCAGTCTTGATTCCAAGGGTCTGAACTATCAGGAAGCTTGATCAACATTTGTTGAATGAATAAGCAAAGGTGACATTTAACCTACACCAAACCAAAGCTTGGCGCCTAATGGGAAAACATTACCTGGGAAAAACAAGGGCAACACAGCCCTGGCTAAGACGAAACTAAGCCTCTTCCCGTGCCCACGCACATGCCAGGAGCATGCCCGGGCTGCAGTCACAAATGCCAGGCAAGAGACGCAGGCCTGCCCTCATGAGATCCAGGCGCTACTTGTCCATTCCTTGTGGCATGAGATGGCTTTTCCTCCCAGCTCAAGGCCATATGCTCACCTGGAACTCTTTAAGCTGCCATCATCAGAAGCTGCCTTGGAAGGTCCCTTGTTTTTTGACAACCAGGATTTGACCCCGTCGACCCGGTCCTCCAGCTCCGAGTCCACATCCGAGTCTCCCTCACTGTAGGGATGAGGAGCAGAAAGGTAGGCAAGGCCAGGCAAGGGATAGGCACCTGCTGCCCACGAGGGGAGCAGAGGGGGGTGCAGGGGGTGTCTTGGGCAGGGGGGATGTGGGCAGCATGCGCGTCAGTGAGTCAGGGGGAGAACGAGAGAGGTTAGACAGAGCACACCATTCACAAGGAGCCTGTCCCCACTCAGCAGCCACACTGTGTGACAACCACCAAGAAGACCCTGAGGAGCATGGAGGCAGCTCCCAAGCCAGTTATCTGTGACAGGCCACTGTTTAGGTGACCAATCCAAGGAGAATGACTTAAAGACCATCCACTCATCAATTTCAGCTAAATGGCTCTGAGCTAAAAAGAGGAGCCCTGGGTCCTTCAGTGATTCCTTGAGGCCTACTCTGCTGTTTCTTTTCTGCCATTCTTCAGATTGTGGCCATAGCTGCTGTCAATTTCCATGCCTTTGTTACAAGAGCTGGGCTGCCAGCCACAGAGCAGGAGAAGAGAAGGGCTTCGTAGGATTTGGAGTTAGCTTGAACCTGGAGGTCTCCTTAGCGGATGGCAGCACCAACCTGGGCTGTAGGTTAAGGAGGCACAGGCCATATCGCAGATCCATCCTGTGGCTTCTCTGGCTTTTAAGAAACAAAGGAAAAGGGGTGGGGGGCATCGGCATTTCCAGAGGGACTAGCAACAGTTTCAGTATCTAAATTGTCTCTGGAGACCCAGTTGGGCTCAGAAAGTCCCAGACCAGAGCCCTGTCACTCAAGGTCTCCTCTTCCGTCCTCAGGTAGCCCCCAGCCCTTGCTCACAAGAGCTTCATCTGGCAGAGTTGACCTTAGCACTTGCAAGAAAGCCCAGAGGAGTCCAATTCTGAGGCTGGAGTCATGGCCCTCCCTTCATGAAGCAGCTGGGCTTGGAGATAGCTTCTGAGTTAAGATAGATTCTAAAATTCTGCAGAATGTCTGCTCACCAAGTTGCCCTGCTATGTATAGGCTAGGCTTTCTCCTTGATATAAATTTCCTTTCCTCTGTGTCAACAGGAATGGCTCCATTCCTGAATTATGTTCTTAAATAAATAGCCACACAGGCATGTGCACACACGCACACACATATGAAACCAACAGACTGTTCTGGGGACTGTGAGAGAGTCCAACTCACGGAGAGGGGAATAAAGAGGCATATTTTATGGGCTTCCATCAAATACAGAATTATAACAAAGACGAGGCCGGCTGATGCCCCGGGTAAACAGGAGTTTAGCAGACAGCCTCGAAACTGCTAATGCAAGCCCTGTGCCTGTCCGAGCCTGGCAGATTTACTGTGGTGCATGGGCCCCATGGAACGCCAATACCACCTGATTTATACACCCGTGCAAAAAACCTCCCTCTCTAGCTTCAGAGCCTATAATTTATCACCACCGTTCATAACTATATTGATTGCCTTTAGAAAGGAGGTGCTGTATGCATCGCAAAATCTATGTCTACATGTTAAAAGCGTTTCTGTGTAAATCTCCCTTAATACTGTGCTGTTTACTGCTTTCATTAAGGTTATAGCCATAACAACTGTATCTCTAAGTAAATCGAAACATTATTTTTCTACCCGCCTTAGTGTGCTGGGCTCAATAACTTGGAGCTGGGGCCCAGAGCTGCTGAGGAAGGAGCCACACCACCTCTCTGCCATCAGCCGGAACCTGGTTAGAGCCGCGTGTCCCCATGCGTCTACGTGAGCGCACACCGGCGTGTGCGTGTGTGTGCGTGTGCAGTGTACCTGTGTGTATGCGTGCCTCGCAGTGGTTTAGAATATGATCTTAAATGTGCATTTTATCAGCCCTTGAAGCTCTTACCACCCAAAGATGGCAGGGTTGAAACACACAGGGGACAGACAGTTGTGGGCTCAGAATACGAATTTTCCTCCTCACATTCAGAGCAGTGGATGGGCTGCAAAGCTGGCCTGCCTGCCCTTGCCTTCCCTTTAGTTGCAAGCATCTAGAAGATGGTCTTTTCCTTAAATAATCAGGCCCGTAAACAAACTCCAGGGGCAGGCAGGCTCAGGGGGCAGTTGAAATTTTAAATGGTCGGAATTAAACTTTGCGTCAAATGCAATTTATGTCCGGGCTCATGTGCTATTAGTTAACTGGGAGCCGAATCGCGGGGGAACAAACAAACGGAGACAGAATGGCGGGGGATATTAATTGTGTGTGACAACCAGGCTCCAGCGGCCCTCTATCACTGTTACACACTATTACATTTATCATTAGCTCTCACGGAGTCCTGTGCGCTGCCACCAGCCCATCCTGGCCAGCGGAGGGGGCCCACCAGGCAAGAGAGAGTGGGGGAAGAAATCCAATGCCATGCTAAAAAAACGACCTCTGAAAAACAACCCTGTCGAACTTGATGGAGGATCAGCCCCGCTCTGCCTGAAGGCCTGCACATCTGCATCTGCTGTCCAGCTCCCACCCAGATAGCGGGGAAAGAGAGGGCTGGATTTCCTGGGCTTCCCGCCACCTGACAGACAGCATCAGCACAAGCGCCCGCCGGGGCCTCCCTCTGCCCACGGTGCCGCAGGGAGTAAAGTAAACACATCTGGCTGTGTTCCCTTCCCCCGCCATGGCGAGCAGCCCATGATTAGCTGCCTGAATGCTTTCTCCAAACAAGAAACTGGGAGATACCCCTCACCTTCTACCCTTGTCTGCCAAGAGAAGGTGGTGGACCTTTAAAGATGAAACAGGCCTGCTTCTTTCAGGCAGCTCAGGCTTCCAAGGAGCCCAAGGATGTGGACAGATCCAGCCCAAACAGACTTTTCTCCCAGAGAAATAGGCCAGGGAGGTGGCCACACTTGGTTTTTAAGGGAGGAAAGTGCTGGAGCTCAGGAAGGTAAACTTCTCGAATAGGCTGCACTTTCCTTTCTGCAGGAGCCCCCAGTCCTGCCCACCAAGGGTGCACGGGCCAGCCCCAGCCTTCTGGGGAGCACATCTCATTGCCCGCTCCCTGCCTCCCCTGAGGATAGAGTCAGTGTGTTAGCATTAGAGAACAGTGAGGCAGGAGTGTGGGGAGGCTGTATCCACATGCTGCGTGCAGCGGCCCTGGGGTGGGAGCCAGTGTTAGGGGTGGTTAGACACCCGCGAGGACAGGCAGAGAGCACATGCGCTCCAGTCCTCACAGTTTATTCTTTCTTTTCTGATACTTTGTCACCATGTCCTGCAAACTGGAAATAGAAGGAAGATGGTGGGCAAGGGGTCCAGGGGAAACAGATGAAATCAATGGGCAACCCCAAGGTGGACCCCTTAGCTAAGGACCTCTCTTCCCTCAGCAAGAGCCAGCTCTGGCTGGCTGAGACCAGGTAGGGGGGGTTGCGTGATAGCACTGTCCTCAAAACCTGATCTGGGCTGCCCCTGGCACCTCTCCCCTGCCCCAAAGCAGCAGGCTCCCTGCGCTGCCCCAGACCTGCCTGCAGGATGGGCCCCAGCCCTGAGGTGGGAAGCAGGCAGGTCTAGGGTCTGCCTAGGGCAGCCTTGGGAGCTTCTCCATGGCCTGGCGCCACCCCACACTGCCGGCCTTCCTTCTTCGTGACTGTCTCCTCCGCCTAAGACTACAAATCTCTTTCTCTCCAGACCATTCCCTGGGTGGGTTTTATGAGAAAATCTCTGGCATAGTAACAAGGCACCACAGCCTTTAAATCTCTGCCCTCCCCAGAGGGGAGCAGGCACCATCGGAAATGCAGCTAAACAGGGGAATAACTCATCTTGAGCGGGCAGAGCTGGAGGGCCTGGTCCTGGGGAGGGGAGACTGGGTGGGGGGCCTCAATCAGGGTGCACCTGTCTCACCCTCTGCCTCTGCAGGACAGGCTGTGCTGGGGTCTGGCAGTAAAGGGAGGGTGGGTTGGTGGCTCGCTCATGGGGAGGCAGAGGATGCAACTGTTCTACCTGGTGGCCTGGTTCCAGAGGCAGTCAAGAGGGCCTCCGTGCTGGCTGCAGATGCCCCAGAGGCCACCTCTCACCTGTTGATGAGGTCCTCATTCTCATCACTCTCCATCTCATCCTCGATGGCGGCCTGCAGGTCCCCGATGCGCTTGAATGCCAGCTTTAGGTCAGCCTGCAGGCTCTGGTTAGCAGCCTCCAGGCTTTCTAGATCCATCTCCTAGGAGGAAGGGGGCAGCCCAGTTTGCAGGAGGGCTAGCTTCTTCCCCAGATGACCAGAAAAAGCCTGCTTCAAGTCCTTCCCGGTCATAGGGGCGCTACCCAAGGGCTGACACAGGCTTCCAGAGCCTTTTCCGCTCTGCTGCTGCTGGGCTGTGGGGGCCAAGCCTCACCTGAGGAAGCCTCCAGTGCCATTGGCTCCCTGGTCTGCCCTCTTGGTATGCTCCTCCTCCCTCTCATTCTCTGACTCATGTGCAGTTTCTTTGCACCCTATCCCCAACCAGGCCAGAGTGAGGCGCACACTCAACAGCTCGTCAGGGGGCTGCCATGTGGGCCCTGTGGGGGACAGGAGGGCATTACCAGTTCGTGCTTCTTGCGGCTGGCCTCGGCCTCCTTCCTGGCAAGCTCGCCCATCTCCTCCTTGGTGTCCCGGAGCTGCCTCTGTAGCCGCTTGTTCTGTTCCTTCTCCCGGTTCTCGGCTGCAATGCGCTGATCCCGCTCCTCAGTAAGCTTCTCCATGTTTTCCTTGAGCCGGCTAGCCAGGCTCTGGACAGGCAGTTGGGGAAGAAAGACACAGCAGGTAGGCCCATCAGTCAGGCAGAGGGAGGGTGTGGCAGAGCTCTGGGTCAGGAGGCCTGGGGTCAAGCTCTGGCTCCACCATTCATTGGCTACCTGGGCAAGCAATCCCGAGGCTTCCCTTGCTTTTCTGTAAAATGGGGGGAGAATAACACCTACCCCCCAGGGGTCTTCTGAGGATGAATAAGGTAATGAATGTGAATGCACTTTGAAAGATGAAAGGTGCTATTATCATTATTACTACACCAAGACTGAAGGAGTGTTCTGGGTACAGCTTGGTGGGCCTGTCGGTATTGACACTGCATGTAGAGGCCTCTTAGGTCAGCAGGGCTTCCCACAGGGACTCTGAACCCAGAAGCCCCAAAAGCTAGATCCTGTGCTCAGAGGTAAATGGCTTTGCTGGAGTTCTGGATTAGGAGAGACTAAACAATCATCAGATTCCAAGCAGAGAGCATCTCTCTAAGCCTAATGAATCTCCTGCCAGGCAGTGGGATGCTGAGCAAAAAATGACCTGGAGACAGGGGCTGAATGTGAAGGAAGAACCCCGCATCTGCTTGTGATCCTGGTTCTACCTCTGACTGGGCCTCCAGCCTCTATGTCCCTAAAATAACAGAGCCAGGCTGCAGGATTGGGCCATTCGTGTTTAACATCCTATGAGTCTAAACCACAAAACTCTCCGAGCAGAAGGGAACCTGAGGGATAGAGGTGTGGGAAGGGACTAGGCCCAAGAGAAAAGGAGATAAGTCCTGTGGGCCTGTCCTGTGTCCACCAGACTAATGGCCTCTTCTGTCCCTTGATAGCTTTGTGACCTTAGGCAACCTACATAACCCTTCCTATATGTAAAATGGGGATCAAAATATTATCAGCCAGCCTGGGGTTGGGGTGGGCAGAAAATAAATTCTTAAGTTTCCCCTAACTCTCTCCAGCTCTCCTGAGGACTGTGACCCCATCTTGGGAGGGTCAGTTGTGCTCTCTTCCTGTGTCCAGGTTATTAATGCCCTCTAGACGCCCACCTGTTTCTATCCCTACCTAAGTGCCTGCTCCATGGACTGCGAGTTGATGGAGGAGGTGACAGGGCCGCCCCTCAGCAACCACACTTATCAACACAGGGCCCAGACAGAACTGACGGTGCGGAGACAAAGGCTTATAAACTCAAAGAGAACTTAAAAATAAGGCGAGAGGAGTGTAAACCCAGGAGATAATCCTTTCTGCCTCTCTCTTGCTATCTGCTCTGCCAGAGATGGAAGGCGCTGGCCTATACTGGCTTTGGGAGACCAAAAGAAAAAAGATTGGTCCAGCGTGGTGGCTCATGCCTGCAATGCCAACACTTTGGGAGGCTGAGGCAGGCGGATTACTTGAGCCCAGAAGTTCGAGACCAGTCTGGGCAACAAGGCAAAACCCTGTCTCTGCAAAAAGTACAGAAATTAGCCAGGCATGGTGGCACATGCCTGTGGTCCCAGCTATACAGGAGGCTGAGGCAGGAGGATGGGAGGATTGCTTGAGCCCAGGAGGTCAAGGCTACAGTGAGCCATGATCGCGTCACTGCACTATAGCCTGGGCAACAGAGCAAGACCCTATCTCAAAAAAAAAAAAAAAAAAAAAAAGAAGAAGAAGAAGAGAGAATGAACTTTATAATAAAGGCAGAGGAGAATGGGATGGGAAGAGGGTAAGAAAGAAAAGTAAGATTGGGGAGGGGAAAAAATATCTCACGCCTGTAATCCCAGCACTTTGGGAGGCCGAGGTGGGCAGATCATGAGGTCAGGAGTTAAAGACCATCCTGGCCAACATGGTGAAACCCTGTCTCTACTAAAATACAATTTTAAAAATGCACGTGCCTGTGGTCCCAGTTACTCAGGAGGCTGAGGCAGGGGAATCGCTTGAACTTGGGAGATGGAGGTTGCAGTGAGCCAAAATCGCACCACTGCACTCCAGCCTGGCAACAGAGTGAGACTCTGTCTCAAATAAAAAAAAAAAAAAGAAAAAAGAAGGGAGAAGAATAGGGTCATAATCAAGGAAAAGGAAGAGAGAGAGAGAGAAAGCAGAGACAGGAGGGCAGAAGAAGTGAGGAAGAAAGGGAATGAAGCAGGGAAGGGGAGAGGAGGAGAGAGAGGGCAGATGAGAGAACAGACTCCAGCCTGCACAGAAGTGGCACCATCCGCTGCATATTTATGACCCTGCCAGAGAACCGGTTGAGGGGAACAGGCGGGGGGGAGCTCGTGGTGGAGGAAAATATGAAGACGAAGAGCTAAGCTGCTCTGGTCCCTTGGCAGAAAGCAAGCACGGAAACAGAATGTAAAGCAGGCGGGCTCCATGGTACCCAGAGAGCAGGCCAGGCGGGGCGGGAGAGAAGCACCTGCCCGTCAGCTGGCCTGGCAACGAGGCACAGGCCTCTGAGGAGTGTCCGGAGGCCTGCCCAGCCCTGCTGAGCATGCGCGGCTCCAGTGCTGGCGCAGCTCTGCCCTGTTTGGTGCGGCCTGGGAGAAGCGGGAACCCACCTCCAGCCGTTTCACTTGCGTCCTTTCAAACTCCAGGCGTGTCTCCAGCTCCCGTATCTTAGCTTCCTGCCTGCTCACCAGGGACTTGTCCACCATGGACTGCTCCAGGAACTCCACCTGGCTCTGGAGGGCTTGTAGCTAGAGGTGGAGGGCAAGAAGAGAAGAAAGAACTGAGCCCAGAAAGTGAGGAGGATACGTCTGGGGCAGGCAATATCACCACGGTGACCAGAAGGCGGGAGGGGTAGAGAGGGATGCACCTGGGAGGAAAGAGAATGGAGCCCTGGGCCAGAGGCCTCCCCCATCTGCCCTAGCGCTTGGCACAGATCATGCCCTTCAGCGAGAAAGGAGAAAGCTAAGGACTGGAGAGGGAATAGAGATGGGAAATGAGGCAGGGGAAGCCCAAATGTCTGCTATGGTAACATGGCTCCAAGCCTAGCCCTTGCTCCTAGTTTATGTTGCTCTGTGGATTACTGATGGCAGAGAAAAGTGCCTTCTAAACTGTGAACTTGGGGGTTCCTCCCACACGTAGTGATCCTGGCACTCTCTCCCAAGGGAGCCCCTGGTCCTCACCTTCTCCTGCAGCTCCTGCTTCTCTTTGTTGGCCTCTTCTAGCTGAGCTTGGAGATCATTTATCTGAGCCAGGTCCCGGGAAGCCTGGGAAAGGGGTGAGAGCATCAGAAGCAGGATCCCCCATAAACATTCAGCCAGCCCAGCCCAGCTGGAACACCAGGGGACCGAAGTTCTCACTCCATCACCTCCCAAAACAAGCGGTTGTATGGGGGACCCACGAGGAGGACCAGAAGGATGATGGTGGTGCGGAGTGTGAGGGGCACTCCTGGCAGGGGTACCTGAGCCACGGCAGCCTTGTGCTTTTTCATCAATTCGTTCATGTCTTCCTGATCCTCCTCTAGCCGGTTCTGGATTTCATTCTTCTCACGCTGAAGGCGGCTCAGCTGCTCCTCCAGCTGGACAGAGGCAAAGACAGATCAGAGGGCCTCAGGCCCAGTGTGTCTGTGGGCTCCAGCTGCCTCCAATGGTGGGGGCATTGTAGAGATGATAATGGGCTGTCTGCCCGCTGGGGTGGGTCCCAGGACCAGTGATGCTCAGGGAGCTGCCTGTCCTGCTCCGGACCAGGGAGATGAGGGAAAGGGCTGTGTGCAGTACAGACAGACCCTGGGCCTCTGAGCTGAATGACAGCTGCTTCCTGGCAGCTCCTTTGAGGCTAATGAGAAGGCAGAAAAGGTCTGCCCAGAACAAATGACCCATCATCCTGGCACTATCAGTCCAGGCCCTGCCTGCGTGTACTCTGCCCCTTTCAGGCCCCAGGGAAGGACCCCTCAAGTCTGCAAAGGTCTCCTGGCTTAGACTCTCATTTCCCCTGGGACTGCCCACTCCCTGGGCATCCAGCCCCCACAGCCAGTCCCCTCCTTGGGGGAGGGGAAGAGAGATCCAACAGCAGCTTCAGGAAATGAATGAATCTATTAGCCTGTAATTCCAAACCACAATGACTGTGTTGGCTCCTTCTCTGCCCCATCCATCTTGTTACTGGGCTGTGGGGAGCTGGGGAAGCCTCCGCCAAGAAATTTATTAACTCAGATTTAAATAAAATGGTAATTTTATAACAACCTTTTTTAACACAATTAAGGAATTTGAATTACTCACCTGAAAACTGCTGAGGAGCACAAATGTCATGGGGATAAATCAAGCCTGTGAGATTGGCATCTCTCAGCAGCTAGGTGACTAGCTCAGGGGCCATGAAGCCACTAGCCCAGCCCAGCCTCCTCCCCTGCCCCATTCCCTGCCCAAGGAGGTATTGGTGGCCACATCCTAGTAATGAATTCTCTGCCGATGGATGGGCTGTGGGAGAGGTGGGGAATTAAAAAGGAGGCATTAAATAAGAGCTCTAATTAGCTGCCGCTTGGGCTTGTCAGTGGGCTGGACAGGGGGAAGGGGAGGGAAGCCAAGCCATCCTGTCCTCTTATCGGTGCTTCTGCTAATCTCTAGGCACCTGTTTACGTCCCTCAGTCACATTAGATGCCTTTATTTATGGTGTTGGGGCCTGCGGCCAAGCTCCCGCAGGCAGGTGATTAAACAGGGAGATGGGCCCTTGCTGGCTCCCTCTTCTGCCCGCTCCTCCCCGAGGCCTCTGCTCAGGGTGGGGAGACGCAGAGCAGGGGGGCCTGCTCTTCCTGCAGCAAGTCCTGGCATGAAAGGACCCGTCACAAGTCCTGACGTGGAGGAACCTGTCTGGGGTGAAGGGAGCCACAGAGGCAGCTCTATTCTGCCTCAGCCCCCCGAGCTCTGCCCCGGGCACCCTGGCCCCTCACCACTGTCTTGGCTTTGGCGATGTCATCAATCTGCAGGTGCAGGTCTTCGATCTCTACCTCCATTGCTTTCCGTGCTTTCACGGCTGCCGCACAGGTGAACTCTGACTCCTCCAGCTGGACAGAGACCACCCCCGCCCCAGAGAGAGATGTCAGTCATTCCCTGGGGGCAGGAGGGCTGTACAGGGAAGAGTGAGCCCAGATGCCCTCCTTCTCCTCCTCCATTCACTTCAGACCCCAGGGCCATGGCTGTGTGGTGTTGCATGCGTGGGCATCTCCTCCTGTGACAGGGCTGGTGGGCACCAGCCTGGGCTGGGCGGTGAGACAGTAAGGCACATGCAGGGCCTGGGGAGTCTAGCTGCTACATGTGGCTCTCCCCTCTATCCTGTCACTTTCCTTCCCAAGGACTCACGAGCCACTGAGAGGAGTGAGAGAGAGAGAAAGAGAATGGAAAAGGTAAGCTCTGTTGTGCCTGGATCAGCCATGTGCTCTCTGGGGATACCTGGTTCTTGAGCTGGGCAATCTCTCGCTTGCTGGGAGCGCTGTTCTTCAGGTGGTCCAGCATGAGCTGGGCATCCGCCAGCAGGGCCTTGGTGCGCTTCAGGTCCTTCCGCAGCCGCTTCTCTGACTCAAAGTCCCGCCGGTTCACCTGGGTGGGCACCAGCAGTTGGGGTTCTGGGCTCCACACAGGGCCTCCTCCTATCTTACCCAAGCCCACTCCTCACCACGTCCTCATTATCAGTGTCCCCATAAGGATCCTGGAAGAGCCAGGATCATGCCAACCAGTGGTAAAGGGCTGGGTGTGCCAATGTATGGTGATGCCTCCATCGAGGGATGATGATGGGCTCTTTGCAGCACCCCTATCCCCCTGACAGCTCTGTTCCCGGCTCCCCATCCCTAGGATCCCCACTCCTCAGGCTGCATGGGCAGGTAGCTGGCCAGGCTTGGCAGGTGGAGCGTCCCCTGACCTGGTCGCTGAGGGTGGCGAGCTTGCCCTCCAGCTCCCGCTTCTCTCGCAGCACCTTCTGCTTGTCCTCATACTCTTCCTCCAGCTGAACCTCCATCTGTTTTAACTGGAATACCATGGGGACAGAGACCCGTCCATCCCTTTAGTACCTGGTGCCAAGCAGGCCCCTTTGGTTCTGGGTTCCCCACTCCGGGAAAACAGTGGGGCAGGCCTGAGCACAGTGATATTGGCGGAGGGGTCAGAACCTAAATTTCAGGTTTCCAGGGTTTCAAAGCAGCCTGGGAGGGCGAGGAGGGATGGCAGGCCACATGCGGTGGGGCTAGCCAAGACAGAATAGGACACCTCGCCGCACAGTGGAGACCTATCCGGCCAGGCTGGCTGACTGCAGACAGCACCAGTACAGCGCAGCACAGCAGGGGCACAGGGGGCTGCCCCTGGCACAGAAAGCAGGGAGCGTTAGTTCCTCAGGGGCTCAAGCTTCTCTACAGACTCTGAGCCAATACATCCCTGCCAATGCCAGGATCCCAGGCGCTTCCTGGCCCAGAATGACAATGGAAGACAATGTGGCTGAGGTAGGGAGGCAGAAAGCCCCTTACTTTAAAGCAGCGATGGGAAAAGGTGTTTACGCTAGGCAGGTAAGTACTCAGATACCTTACCTTCTTCTGACACGACTGCCGGGCCTCCTCCACCTCCTCATCCCGACTCTCCATCTCCTTAGAATGGGTCTGTCTCATTCGCTCCATCTCCATCTCCAGACGCAGCTTGGCCTGGAGGTGGTTGGAGTAGGGTCTGGGTTCCCTCCCCAGCAATGCCCACCCCCTTCCCACCTGTGTGTGGCTCTCCCTAGGCTCATGGGCTGAGAACGTCCACCAGCCAGTTCCCTTTGCTGGCACCTTGCTCTCGTGGCAGCAGCTTCACCAGAGCAGCTGAACTCCCTTGCTAGTGGTCTGGCATAGGCCCAGAGAGAGGTAGCTGGGGTGGGGACAGTCCTGCAGCTTCTCCATCTGCCTGCAGGCTCCAGCTGCCTGAACTGACTTGGTGGCAGGCTGGTTGGGCCTGTGGCCCTCAGCTGCCATGCATCTTGAGCCCTTCCCTACTAGAGCTCCATCAGATTTGTTTTTGTGGAAAGTTCCACGACTGCATCTTTATACTGTGGCTGGCACAGATCAGGTGCTCACTCCACATTTTGTGAGTAGGTGAGTGAGTGAACACATGAATGAATGGAGGCAGGATCCTCTGGCCCATGCCTGAGGCTGGCTGTGGGGATGGTGGCACCCCTCCCTTGGCCAAGCTCTCCTGTACCTGCTCCAGCATCTGGATGGTCCCTGCCTGCTCATCCAGCTCTTCTTCCTGATCCTTGACTTTGGCCTCCAGGTCCCGGAGCTGTTTCTTGACCTTGGCCAGAGAAGCCTCATCCTTGGACTCTTGGGAAGAAATGTCCTGGAGCTCTGCCTCTAGTGACACAACCTTCTGGGTGAACCCTGCAATATCCATGTCTTTTTCCTGGAGCAAAAGAGGTGAGGCTGGTGCAGGGCTGACCCCAGGTTGTGAGGGGGACAGGGCACAGACGGTGGGTGGCCCTACCCACCTCTAGTTGCTGCTTCAGGCTGAAAGCCTCAGCAAGGAGCATGTCCTTCTCCCGCTGCAGCTTCTCCCGCTGCAGCTTCTCCCGCTGGGCCTCCTCATGCGCCTGCGAGAGCTCACTGTCAAACCTGCAAGGCAGCGTGGCGGCTCTATCAGATGGGGAAGAGCCGGGGTCCCCCACACAGAGATTGTCAGGAGGTGGTGCCATGGACAGGACCCAAGCATGGGTGGGGGGACCCATGCAGCCCTAACGTGGGGCCAGTGGCAAGGTAGGGGTGACATTTAGAGGTGGCAGGTCAGGCCACTGAGGCCCTATTGAGCAACTGGGTCTGGGATAGGGAGCGCTCAGGCAAGCCCTTTCACCAAGTAGGCCTAAGAGGGACCCCTAGCCTGCTTAACAGGCCCCTCAGGAGTTAAGTCTCTACATTTTCCATTTCAACACATCAAAGAATGAGAGACCCAGGTGAGGGTGGGGTGGGAAAAGGGTAGAGATGAGCACCCTGCTTCTACTAACTCACTTTCCACAGTTCGGTTCGGCAACTGTAAGGGCAACAACTGGCTCCTTGTCCCTGCCTCTGGGCACCAGCCTTTGGCCAGGACCATGCACTCCAGCAGTGCTGGCAGGACACCACCAGGACACCCCATACTGGGTTCAGAGCTGGCATTCCCACTGTGCCCAGCTGGCCACATGCCTCAATGGGCACACAGGGGGCCTCGTTCTTCACTCCTCCACTTCCCAGTCTTCCATTTCCCGCTAAATATGCAGCAAATTGCTCAAATTCCTCTTACCACCTTCCCTGAATAGCTAATCAGGTTCCTGTGGAAGTTGAACGCTCCCCTTACCCCAACCCCACATCAAAAAAAAGTAAGAAAACTCCGGGCAGCTGAAACCTAATAAGTTGCCCAGCGGGGAGCACAGCAGCACGGTAACTAGGCCGAGCTGGTATTGTCATTGCGTGCTCAGAAGGGGGGTCGAGCTAAGGGTGCCAGCCTTTGGGTAAAGGGGTAGGGTGGGGGCAGAGATGAGAACGAGGGAAGTGGCGGTCATGGTGTCAGGTGGGAGGAATAGAAAACCTTCCTATTTCCCCAGTTGGGGAGATGATGGTGGGTCCAGGAGGCCAGGGGTAACCCAGAGTCACTGGAAAGGCTCTGCCATCCTCACTCCCAGGGTCGTGGGTGTGGGGATACCCCTTCACGAAGGCAACCGGTGCCTCTGCTGAGAAGCCCTTCCCCCGCAGAGGAGAAATGGGTGCTGTTCTTGCTCCCCAGGGCGCCCTGCTGTTCCCAGGGTGTGTGGGTTCCTCAGTACTGCTAATGAAGGCGTCCCATCCTCATTCCCAGCCCGGGAAATTAATTTAGATTGGATTTTCTCCTGTGAGGGCCACCCCCCTCCTTTGTATCATTACCATAATGAGATGGAAGTGGCACGGTAGTTTAACGACATTAGTCAGGAGAGAGTGTTTGTGTAGCTGAGGCAAGTGAGGGAGAGGCAGAGCTGGGGGCCGGGGGCAGGGACATAGCGGTTCCTGCACGGGCCCTGGTTGATGCCCTTCCTGATGGGGCCTGGCACAGGGTGACAGGCACGTGATGCGGGGAGCACCTCTGAAAGCAGAGGCCTGGGTAGGCCTTCAGTAGGGACACAGCTCGAGTCCACCCTGGAGGTCAAGAGGGGGCCTCTTCACGTTCCAAGATGAGTGATCAGGCAGGCAAGGGCCCTGGACAAATTCAGGTCCTTCCTTCTTTCTTCCCTGGAGGGCCAGGAGGCAGTCCTGTCTGTGGCTGCTCCAGAAGGTTCTCTGGGCCCAGGGCAGGGGGCCCACCTACCTCCTCTGCTTCTTCTCCAGCTCATGGTTGCGGACCTGCTGGCCCTCCAGGTGCAGCTTGGTATCCTGCAGCTCAGCCGTCAGCCGCTGGCACTTCTTCTTGAGCTGCTGCAGAGCCCGCTGACTCTCCTCACTGTCTGCCTGCAGGTCCCCGAGCTAGGGGCCGAGACGGGGTGCATATACAGAGAGGCCCGGAAGCATTGGTGGAGAAGGTGAGGAGGGGGAGGTGGGTAAGTGAGGGGAAGACCCAGGGATGTGGGAGGAAGTAGGGTCTCCCAGGGTACTGAAGAAGCTCTAATGATAGCCTGCTCCTGATTGCCCCTGCACCGAGAAGCTAACATGCCAGCCTCCCTGATCTGTCCCAGGCCAGGCCTGCCTGCCCCCAGCCTTCACTGGACTGACACGAGGCACCAGTTCCCCTCCTGGTCCTCTCAAGCACAGGCCTCGGCTCCTCCCCAGCCTCACCCGCCGCTCCAGCTGCCTCTTGTTCTGCTGCTCCACCTCCAGCTTGTCCTCAAACTCCTGCTGGAGCCGTTTCTTGGTGAAGTCCACCTCCCGCACAGCCCGCTCGTACTTCAGCCGCCACTCGCCACCTGTGGGGTTGAGGCAGACAAGGGAGGATGGAGGTGCTGAGAGTCCCCAGAAGGGGCAGAGGGGAAGGAGGATGGGGCAGGGGGAGCAGCAGGTGGAGTCAGCCAGGGCTCAGAAAGCTCTCTGTAATGACGGCTTCCTTCCAAGGCAGAAGGAGCCACTAGCCAGGAGAAGAACAGAGCGAGAGATGTGGCTACATGTGCTGTGCCTCCCCCAGGGACTGCTGGGACCATGGCCCTCAGTCTTTGTCATGATCGTGGTTGTTACAGCTCTGCCTAACAATCCCCTGCATTTATTGGCACCTCTGCCTTCTCATCTGTTTCTTTCACTTTAGCTCATGGAGGGGAGACAGGCCTGGACAAGGGATATGACTACCCAGGGATGGGCATCAGGGCTCGCATCGCAGGCCACTGCCAAGCTGCTTGGGCCTCAGGCCCACCTGCATCATCATCATCCACTTCCCCGTTGATCTCCGCTGCCCGGATGAGACGGGCCTCCATCACTTCCATTTCCATAACCTCCATCTGCTTCTTCAGTGCATCATACTGGGTCTGCAGAAGACGGGGTTTCAGGGTATGCCATTCTGTCCCCTCATACCCACTCCCTGAACCACACAGACCATGCTTACATGCTTACCCAGGGCAGACAGGGATGCTGGGCTAGGGGTGAAGACGCCAACTGTTTCTGGGGGGAGCCAGTGGGCACTATGGTGTGGCAGTCACCAGCCTGCTGTTCTCACCCAGGCCCTGCCCTCACCTGCAATTCCTTCATCTCCTTCTCAGCCCGGAGCCTCTCTGCTGTCTCCGCGTCCAGCAGCTGGGAGGCAGACTCTCCTGTGTTACGCTCATCTGTCAGCTCCGATGTCAGCTCCGAGATCTGGGGTTGGGGGTAGGGAGTCACCACCAATTGAAGTGCCTGCCTCACTCAGCCAGAACACCTGGGGGACCTGCAGGGGCTGCGTCTCCCTGCAGCCATGCCCAGTTGGTGTGGTGCCAGGAGTCACTCACCCGGCTCTCCAGCCGGTCACTGTTGAGCCGCAGCTCGTTCCGCTCCTTCTCCACCTTCTCGAGCTTGCTCCGCAGCTGCTGGATCTCCTCCTAGGGTGGACCAAAGAGGGCAAAGTGAGCCAAAGGCACTGTGAGGGGTTGGGGCCCTGGGTCTGCACCCCTGTAGTGAACGAAGTTGATGAAGCTTGGGCCAGGACACCATGGGAGGAAGCATGTCCCCAACAGCAGAGCCACTGCCTCCTGGGAATCCTGTCCCTAGACCCTTGCCAATAAGCTAGAGATGCCCAAAATTTTATCGTTAAGAGGCTGCCCAGGGGCTCAGCCAGCACCCCAGAGGGACATCTTCTGTTTGCTGAGCACATTTCAAGGATGTGAGCTCTCTGGACTAAATGAAGAAGCGCTTGGAAGTTCAAGCTAAACCGGCAAGGCTTCCCCTCACCCAGAGACTTGGCCCTCCCAGGCTGTCACATACGTCTTTGTTCCGGATCTGCTCCTCTGACAGCTGTACTTCAATGAGGGGCCTCACTGTGGTAAAGAGCTTCCACCAGGGCCAGTCCTTCACCCCTTTGTTCTTCTTGATGTTCTTCTGAACACAGCGAATGGCCAGGTCCTGGATCTGCAGGTGGGGTGGGGGTGGCGCACAGTGCAGTTCTCAGTCACCTTGGCCAAGCTCGGCCCAGGATCCTCCCCACCATCAGCACAGGACCCCAGGGCTGCTCCTCTGGCCTCCTGACCCCGAGTCAGATATTTCCCATGCTCCCCCTTGCCCCAGGCTCCCTCCATCCCTCAGAGGGTGGGCAGCACAGAACCCAGCCCTGGGAGCACCGCGCTGGGCACTAGCCGCTCCGCTGCCATTAGGAATAATTTCATCTGCTTTATTTGCTGCCTGATTATTTCCAGCACCCTGGCCTAGCTGTGCTATAAAACCTAATCTTGCTGAAACACAAGAGGCGGCAGTGCTGGCTGTTTTATGGACTTGCTAATAAGAAAAGGAGTCGCTGACACAGCTCCTTAATCTTCATGGAGCAGCCTATGATCCAGAGCCCACCTTTGCCTGGGCCCTGATTCCCCTACCCCTCAACAAAGCCCTCCAACCAGGCCCCGTTGCTGGGCACACCAGCACACTTGCTGGCACCAGGGAGCTGCCCGTTCCCCACCCTGGCCCAGGACATGGTGGCCTGGGAGGTTCCTGCCTCTTCTCCCCCTCATAGCCCCCACCCCAGGAACTTGGCCGTGGCCATCTAGGTTGCGGGGGGAGGGGATGTCCCTAGAGCAGCACCTTTCTCTTCTTGAAGTGCTGGCGGGCCAGGTAGCCCCGGCAGGCTGCTTGGAAAAGGGTTAGGTTCCTGCTGGTTTGTTCGTCCCGCTGCTCCTCCAGCCGTGCCAAGGTACCCGCCCGGAAGAACACCTGTGAAAAAGCAGGCCAGGTGAAGGCAGGAGACTGGGCCAGCCCAGCAGAGGAAAGGGAGGGAAAGTGAGGAACTGGAGAAACAAGCAGGCCAGGGAGTACAGCCCTTCGCTTGGGAAGAGCCTCAAAATCCAATTGTCCAAGAGAGGAGGGGAGGAGCAGGAAGAGGCCCTGGGAAGGCTGAGGGAGAAGGGGCTGGGGAGGTTTTGGCAGGGGAGGAGTAAGGTGTGAAATTTAACTTCAAAGAAAGATGAAAGGAGAGGGAAAGTAAAGGGAAGATATCTGGGGCAAGGAAGGAAATGGAGCAGTCACTGGTCAAACAGGGAGGGGGCATCCTGCCACATCTGTGAGGGCTTCCTCACCCAGGACTGCCAGCAACCCTGTCAATGCCCCCTGTGCCCACAGCCCACTGCAAGGCCCAACCCGGGCTCCAGCCCCGTCTGACTCCCAACTGCTGGGATCAGGGGGAGTGGATGCCGGAGGATGTCTGTGTGAGAAGCAGTGCTGGGGAGAAGCGTGCAGAGGAAAAGCAGGGAGAATGGGAAGAAGGGTGGTGGGAAGCTCCTGCCTTCTCCTCCCCCTCCCTGCTAGTTTCATTTCAGATGGTCTCCTCTTTCATGTGCCACCCCCCCCAACACACACCCAAGTTTCACCTTCTCATGAAGAAGCCAGTGAGGTGGGCGGGGGTTGGCCCAGCTGAGGGACCTGTCATACAGGTTTGGGGGCTGGAGGGCAGGCATGTGCAGAACCAGCTGGGCGCCCCTACACCCGGCCTTTCCTTAACACTCTGTGCTGCCCTAAGATAGGGCTTGGTAAAATTTGCCACACGCCACAAAGAGGAGTGTGTGTGAAACGGGAAGGGTTGGGTGAAAAAAATCACTCTGTATCCATGAGAGTGGGCGGAGACACCTAGGTATAGGCCTACCTCCATCTGGCACAGAACACAGAAAATTCCTTTTTGTGGGGCAAAGAGAAGATGTGAACGTGATGGGAAACAGGTTACGTAAATGCACTGAGAGCCAACAGGCACAGTATCCCAAGGCCCCCTTCAGCAAATATGCAAAGAGAGGGCCTAAACTTTCTGCTGAGAAAGCTCTGCCTCTGGCGACTCCACAGAAACCTGGTCCCCTGAGGCTGGCCTTGGAAAAAGCCAGCTCAGTCCTTTGTGACACTTCCCTAAATCCCACCATCGAACATGGGGTCTCCCATGGGTCCTAAGTTCTACCTGAGCCTCAATTTCTTTTCTTTAAATTTATTTTGAACGGTCTTGCTCTGTCACCCAGGCTGGAGTAAAGTGGTGTGATCATGGCTCACTGCAGCCTCTACCTCCCAGGCTTAAGCTATTCTCCCACTTCAGCCTCCCCAGTAGCTGGCACTACAGGTGTGCACCACCATTCCCAGCTAATTTTTGTACTTTTTTGTAGAGATGGGGTCTCCCTATGTTGCCCAGGCTGGTCTTGAACTCCTGGCATCAAGTGATCCTCCTGCCTCAGCCTCCCAAAGTGCTGAGATTACAGACATAAGCTGCCGTGCCTGGCTGCTCAATTTCTTTCTCTCTTTTTTTGGGGACAGAGTCTTGCTCTGTCACCCAGGCTGGAGTGCAGTGGTGCAATCTCTGCTTACTGCAACCTCCACCTCCTGAACTCGAGCGATTCTCATGCCTCAACCTTCCAAGTAGCTGGGACTACAGGTGCCCGTCACCACGCCCAGAAAATTTTTTTGTATTTCAGTAGAGATGGGGTTTCACCATGTTGCCTAGGGTGGTCTCAAACTCCTGGGTTCAGGCAATCTGCCCACCTCAGCCTCCCAAAGTGGTAGGATTGCAGGCGTGAACCACCACGCCTGGCCCCCAGCTGCTTAATTTCATATAATGTGCAAGTCTGAAATCCCACTGGGGGTAAAAGGAATATCCAAGTCCCACCAGGGGACAGCAAACATGCTTGGTTAGGACACATAGCCACCTGACCAGGGCAGAAGTGAGGTGCTGGAGTGGGGGGTGGATAATGGCCCAGAGACACAATGAGAAGAGAAAGAATGGTCTAGAGGCCAAAGCAGCGAGCCTCAAATCTCTCTTGAACATTTGTGGGGTTAAGGGTCCTTCTGGGTATTGGGTGAAAGCTCCAGGCCATCTCCTCCCCAAAATACACATTCATACAAATTTTACAATGTCAGGAGGCTCTGAGCCCCCCAAAGTCCTTATTGAAACTCTCAGGGTCCCATGGCTCAGATGAAGACCCCCTCCCCTGAAGCAATGTGACACACAGGGAATCCCTGCTCACGAGTCAGTGTTAACCAGAGCCTAGACGGCTTGAACTTTCTTTCCCAAACTAGATGTGAGCAGGCACCCAGTGTTGGCCCAGCTCTGTCCTTGAGTGACAGTGCGCCCTGGGGCTTGCCTGCCTCAGCCGGGCACCTGGCATGGCTCAGGACAACAGAAGGTCTGAGATGACAGCTGGGAAGAGGATCAGCCTATACAGGCCCTTTCCTGCCCTGCCCGAGACAGGCCTGGGAACCCAGGCATGGGCTGGAGGAGGTGCCATCCCCAATGGCAGCCAGCAGCAGCTCAGCCTGCTTGAGAGGCAGGAACCTGGCGGGAAAGACCAGGGTGACGGGACCCAGGGAGAGACCCTGCAGCTGAAGTAATGCCTGACAGCAGGCGGCCCTAGGCAGGGGCCCTAGATGGCAGCCCCAGCTTTAAAAAGCGGGGGGAGCGGAACAGACAGAGAGAAAAGAGCTGAGCCAGACACAGAGGTAGACAAAGCAGTGACACAAACCAGAAAATGACACAGAAAGAGAATGGGACACAAAGATACAGAGAACAAGGAGAGAAACAGAAAAACAGAACCAGAAACCAAGGAATAGAGACCAGCAGGGACTGCTGGGGCCAAAGGGAAAGCCAGGGACGGCAGAAGCAAAGATGGGAAGATGCAAAGACACAGAGATGGGAGCGATTGACAGTGAGGGAGGGCAGGAGGAGCCAGGAAAGCGACTCAACATGCAGGGCCGAGAGGACCAAGCACACAGGACAAGTGAGACTCAAGCCTCTGCAAGCACCTCCTTGCACCGCACACGCCCCACGGGACCCTGCAACCCAGAGTTCCTTCCCTCTCTGCCAGCAGACAACCAGCCCAGAACCCTCCCTGGCTCTCCACTGGCCTCCTTTCCACCCCAGCCCTGGGGCACGCATGCGGGTGCCCCCTGTCCAAGCTTCCCAGGCTCGGAAGAGAGGGGCATGCAGGGCTTCCTGCCTGTGGGAGGAATGCTCAGCTGACCCTTTGGTGAGGAGTGACGCGGCAAACTGGCACCCAGGGGCTGGCGTGCCTGCATTTTACGCACAGCGTTCCATTCAGATGAGGAATTCGGCCTGTGGGCAGGTGGTGGCGGCACAGCCTCACCATGTCCTGCTTGCTCTCTGGAACCCAGCAGCCCCAGGTAACTCTCCACAGGGGCTCTACCCAAGGCCTCCTGCCTCTTCCAGCCCACATCCTCTGGGTCCAGCCCTCCAGTCTCCCCTACTCCCCACACCAGGACTCGGGCCAAGTTCAGGGCCACCTTCCACCCACTCTCTCCTGACATCACAGAGGTGTTCCTGGCACTGAACAAGCCAGTTATCCAGAAGGAAGGAAAGTCAAGTTGCTGCATCTGAACCCTCTAGCTCCCTGGCCCCTAGCCCTGAAGGGGGCAGCCCCTGAGTGGCTGGGCGGGGTGGAGCTAGGGCAAGACTCAGAGGGCACCAGGAGACCAGTGATGTCTGGCTGAGTAGCAAGAACAGGAGGAGTGGGCCAGCCACCCAGGGGCCCCTGGAGTGAGGCCCGACTGCCCTCCTGTGGGACAACTCACCCGGCTCAGGCCCATGCAGCAGCTGCTCTTCTCCAGATCCAAGCACTCCAGCAGCTCCTCCACCGCCTGTAGAGAGAGGCCTCCGTCAGGCAGCCCGCCTGGGTCTCCCCTCACCATGCAGGGCTTCCTCCAGGCCCTTGGCCCTTCCCCTCCCTCCTCCTAGACAGTCTGTTACTCATGCACTTGTGTGGGCTTCCTCAGTGTCAGGCATTGGGTTGGACTCTGGGGACACAGAGGTGACTACAAGAGGAACAAAGCATCTTGCTGGGGAGCAAGACAAGTGAACTACTGCAGTGCCCACAGGAGGTGGCACCTACACAAGGCACCTCAGACAGCTCTTGGTTGTGCTGAGAACTTCTGATACAAGTGAGAATTTGCTGGACCAAGTAGGGGAGAGGGCATTTCAGGCGGAGGAACCAGTGTACGCAAAGGCCTGGGAGCACAAGACAGCAAATGCACTGAGGAAACTCCAAGTCACTCACTGGAACTGGGATGGGGGGTGGGTAGTGAAGGTGCAAATAGAGAGGGGGCTGGAGCCAAAGCACGTGGAGCCCCGTGTGCTTCGGGACCCCCTGAAGGGTTCTCTCAGAGATGGGCATGATCAGGTCTGCACTGGTAGAGGTCTCACTGGCAAATGGGTAGATGGATAGAGACCTACCCCTCTTAGGCAGTAGTCCACAGGAAGGGAGGCTAGAGCCTGGCCCAAGGGGAAGAGAAGAAGAGAACACACAGCAGGTGTTAAGGAGACAGAGCCTTGCCTGATATGGGGATAGGGTATGTAAGGAAGAATCTAGGGCTATACTGAGATTTCCGATTGACATAACTAAGCAGATAATGGTGCCATTCTCCAAAGTAGGGAATATAAGAGAAAGAGCCGACCTGTGGGAGACAGAATGAGTTTGGTTTGAAAAAGCTGAGTCTGAGATGCCATAAGGGATAGGGGTAGAGAAGTCCAGAAGGCAGTCAGATAGAAATGTATGTCTGGAGCTCAGGAGAGAGGCCTGGGCTAGAGGTATTGATTTGGGAGTCATCAATATATATGCAGTAATTGAAGTGATGAGTGTGAATGAGGTTGGCCAGGAAGAGGGTGCAGAATAGAAAATACATATGGCCAAAGACAAAGTCCTGAGGAAGACACCTCTTTACTTCAGGGGCAAGTGGAAATGAGGAGCTCAGAGGGAATGAGAACAGAGTCAAGGGGGAAACCAGGAGTGGCAGCAAAGAGGCCCAGGAGAGGATGTCCCAGAAAAAATGGAGCCCCGTGCTGCTAAGAATTCAAGTAACAGAGGGATAGAAAGTGCCGGTTGGCTGTGGCAATATGGAGGGGATGAGAAGACCAGTGCCAGGGCATCAGGGAGAGGGACCAGGCAGCCATGGGCGGTGAGGGCAGCAGGAAGAAAGCCCAGGGCAGGCAGGAGGCAGAGCACAGTACAGGGAGATGATGACAGAGGTGACAGAGGCTCCTTCCAGAGAGCAAACCCTGCAGGTCTGTGGGGGAGTTTCTCCATGGAGAGAAAAGGGCCAGGAGAAAAGGAGATGCTGGAGGAAAAAGACAGAGAAGCAAATTCACACCGATAGAACGGGTCTCTGGGGAGACCCAAGGAAATGGACTCCAAGGCACTGGACGAGAGGAGGGACCCTCCCCACCAAGACAGAAGGTGTACAGGAATAAGGAGGCCAAGGAAGAGAGGTTTGCAGGAGGCAGGAAAAGAAGCTGGAGCCTGATATCCTGAGAGCTGGAAGTTGGGTATCTGCTGAGAAGGTGAGCCAGAAAGGTGAGGTGGGGAGAATTTGAGGAGAAAGATGGAGAATGGAATAGCAGATAGGAAGCCTGGAGTCACGGTCAGATAGGAAGGGGACATCTAGAAGACTTGCTGGTTCCCCCCGAGGGCCCACCAAAGGCTGAAGACCATGAACCTGTAGGAAGTCAAGTCCACAAAGTTGTATAATTTTCTTCCACCACCCTTGGGAGCCCAAAGTGAGGAGTGCAGACACCCAAAGCCTGGCACTTTGAGGTGGGAGTTTGGCAGGCCAGGTGCTGCGGGAGGCTCAGGAGGGCTGAGGGCAATGGAGGCAGAGTGACTGCAGAGTGAACCATGGAAAAGGAGACAATTGACAGAGAAACGGAGTGTGATCCAGAAAGAGAGGTCCTGACGGAGCTGGAGAGCAGGTGCCCTGAGGGGAAGAGAGGTGTGGGACCAGCAGGCAGGAGGCTGTGGTCAGAGAAGGTCACGCTGGGATTTATGATTTCAGAGGTGGGGCATTTCCAGAGCTGATGAGGTACTGGTGTAGCCACAGGTGGGAGGCTGGAATGGAGGCTGAGGCCCGTGAGAAGGGGGCGTGGGACGGGCATCGATGTCCACACGAGGTTGCCCAGGCCACCAGCAGGCCAAAGGACGGAAGAAAGTTCTTCCAAGCCCCCTCTATGAATTCAGGTCTTTGAGGCGGGGGTGGAGGGGCAGGGGGGCACACACAGGCTGGGCACTCTGTGGGCTTTCTGCCCCATTCTGCAGCATCCCCTCCTTTTAGGGAAGCCATCCTAAGGTCTGAGATGTTTTCAGAATCAGGATGGGTGCCTGAGGCCCAGCACAGTAAAGGAGGGGTCCTCTGCTCTGGGAGCCCTGTGACTGTCTAAGGGGCTGCCTCTGGGGCTCAACATGACAGCCCAGACGGGCAGGGACACCCCTTCCGCAGCCGCGAGTTCACCACCCAGGGCCGGAAAGGGCCCAGCAGCCTGTGTTCACCTGGCACCACAGAGGTCTCGCCATATCCACCTTCCTTCTAGGAGGAATGTTCACCCAGCCCTGGACAGTTTCCTGCTTCAGGAACCAATCCCTGACATGGGGGCCAGGCTGGGGGCCCAGGTGCCGTCAGTGGGGCTCCCAAGGCACTAATAATTCTCATGTGCCCCCAGTGGGCCCAGGCCCTGCTCGCTCCTGGATGATTGTCTGACCCACCAGTGAGCAGACACCCCCAGCTCAGGCCTCCAAGGAGGGAATGGCTCTTCTCCAGCTCCTACGGTCTGGGCCCCTGGACACAGCTGGGTGCTTCCAAAACCAGGAGCCTGAGCAGGGCCAGATGGGCTGTCTCCAGGGGAGGGAAGGCAGATGAGTCTGGGAAGGGCAGCTGCTTGAGGGGCCTGGGCAGACGGAGAGTGGTCTGGGGACCTGGACCTACCCGCCTTTCATCCACCACGATGTAGTTACGCCCGTGTTTCTTGGTCAGGTGCGGGGCCAGGACATCAAAGCGGCGGCGGAACTCAGAAAACACCATGTGGTCAGGGTAACCTGGAGAGAGCAGCCCAGAGCCAGGCCCATCAACGCTGCCTGTTCCCAGCACACCCCAGTAGCCACTGGTGCCTGGGCAGTCAGTGGACAGTCACCAAAAGGGAAGAAACTGCAGCGGGTGGGGAGCCTGTGGTTGAAGGCAGGCCTCGAAAGTAGAGTGGGGAGTCAGGGAAGAGGAAGAGGAGGCCAGGAGGACAATCAGGCCTGCTCCACAGGGGGACAGGAAGGTTTGAAAAAGGAACAGGTTCCTTCAGAAAGAAGTAAGCTCCTAGTCAGTGAGGTATGCAAATGGGGGGTTGCGGGGCAGCTGACCAGCTCGGAGGAAGGCTACGTCCCAATCTCCAAGATGCTTTCTAGCCCTCCAAGTCTATGTCTCAGTGATAACGCAGACAGAACAATGTCCTGTGGTCTTTAAAAAAAAAGAAAAAAAAAAAAGGACACCAGGCCAGGCGTGGTGGCTCATGCCTATAATCCCAACACTTTGGGAGGCCAAGGTGGGAGGATCACTTAAGGCCAGGAGTTTGAGACAAGCCTGGCCAGCATGGTGAAACTCCGTCTCTACTAAAAATACAAAAAAGTAAGCTGGGTATAGTGGTCCATGCCTGTAGTCCCAGCTACTCAGCAGGCTGAGGCGGGAGAATCGCTTGAACTCAGGAGGCAGAGGCTGCAGTGAGCCAAAATCACACCACTGCACTCCAGCCTGGGAGACAGAGCAAGACTCTGTCTCAAAAAAAACAAAAAACAAAAAAAGGCACCAGAGTAGCTGAAAGGAATCATGCATTGGCTAGGTGCTGGATTCCTGGCCCTGCCTCTTAGGATCATGTGACCTTGGGCCAGTCACTTAACCTCTCTGAGCCTCAGTGTCTTCACCTTTAAACGGGGGCCCTAGCATTTATCTCGCATGGTAGTCATGGAGATTAAATGAGAAACCAAGTAAAAAGCACAGTGTGACTCACTTGCTTGGCATTTAATAAACACTTCTTTTCCCCCTCCGTCCACTGAAGCAGGACATCAGAAAGGCCGCCCTCCTTGCCTCATCCTGACCTTGAGTCCTAGGCCAGGTGACCAATAAGACTTGTAGATTCTCTTTCCCTGAAGAGTGTCTGGGCTTCAGGTCAGGGGAGGTGTGACCTGACTTTTGGCTTGGAGCAAGGTGGCTTTTGGCTTGGAGCAAGGTCAGAGCAGTGGCTAGCACGAGGTGACCCCAAGTCACCCTGATCTTACCAGAGCCCAGGGTGGAGGGCCACGAACTCCACTCCCACAGAATCACAGAATTTCAAACCAGAAAGGGTTTCTTCTTAAACCAGATCTGACTCATCTTTCAGACATAGAAATGGAGGCCTGGGAGAAGCGACTGGCTTGCTCAAGGTCACAAAGGCTGCCGCTGGGGGCAGAACTGGCTTCCAAACCTGGACTCCCGACAGTCAGCCAGGGACTTGCTCCACAGCAATGATGGACTAGCTGGCTCTGGGAAACCCTCCAGCTGGGAGGTGAGGCTGATGCATGTGCCTGATAATTGAAACAGGAGGCGGGGGCTGCTGAGGGGCCAAGACAAAGTGAGCTATTGATTGTATCTGAATTGCAATTAAATTGATGGGCCAGGATAGCAGGTCTGGACGCCTGGCATCTTAATTAATCATCAGTGCTATCGTCGGTGGCTAGGGGCCGGGTGAGGGAAGGGGGGCCTGCTGCTGCTGGCCTCATCGATCTGCTTGTTTGAGTAAAGCACATTGATTTTGGTTCAGAGCGGTAACAATCTGGTTTTGAAATAATAAACACCAACTCCATATCAAGACGTGGGGACAGATCGATGATTTATTTAGAGCAGGGCAGGGAGCCCGTTTCCTGGCTTGGGCTGCTAAAGAAAAGTGACAGTGCCCATGGGAATGCCTGAAGGGGACCTGGCTGTGGGTGGGTCTACCTGCTCTTCTAGCAAAGGAGAAAAACATCAGAAACCCAGCAACTCATAACTTCTCAGGCAAAACAACAACAACAAAAACAACAACCAAAAAACCCCAATTGAGAGACATGAGACATGACTCTACAGCCAGCCTGCCTGGTCAAATCCCACTCTGCCGCTCAGGAGCTGTGTGACCTTGGGCAAGCTACTTAACCTCTCTGAGCCTCAGTCTCCTCATTTGGAATAATAGCAGTGTGCTATCATGATAGCGGTGTGCTATCCCGGCCCCCAGCCACCGACAATAGCTTCTATGGACTCTAAGTAACCACTGATACTATCATCCTCTATGTCTCCTCTTTTAGATGGGCCCATAAAAAAGGGTCTGACTGACCTTTCTTGGGAGTTTTAAGTACTTCAGAAAGATTTAGCACCTCATTTCTCATTAGGCAGATGGCTCCGAAAGGGCACTGGGTTTGCTGCTGTGGGCAAAGTTGAACTGTTCAAACTAGGGACGTGAGGAGAAAGGGAGCTGTGGACAAATGACAAGGCGCGGGGTGGAGCTGGGAGGGGAGAGGGATGAAGAGAACTGAATACGGAAGGGAGAGGAGGAGGTGGGGACTCTGCAAGATGGAAAGAAATGGAGAAAGGAAGGGGCTGTGGGCTGGGAGAGATGAGAGACCAGAGCAGAAAGGATCGTGAGGAAAGAGACAGGAGCAGCCCCACTGCAGCCCACGGGTCCCAGGTGCGAGGTGGGGCAGGGCAGAGCCAGCTCTGGAAAAGAGAGCCCAAAGTGGAGAGGAAAGGAGGCCCCACCTTGGCGGTACATGCGCATGGCATCGAGCAGGCGGGAGCCGCGGAGCTGGGTGCGGAGCAGGGGCACGTCGAGCTGCAGGAGCCCAGCCTCGCAGTGGTCTCCGGAGGGCAGGTCCAGCTCACTGCTGCTGCTGACTCGGCAGGAGGAGGCGGAACGGGGCTCCCCAGCCCAGCCCTCAGCCACAGGCAGGAAGCAGTGCACAAAATGCAGCTTCGACTTCTTGATGGTGTCGATGAGGGCATCCTGCCGAGGGGAAGGGACCGCCCTCAGTGGGCTCTGATGGCCTGTGCTCAGAAGAGCAGAGACTGGTGCCAGCGTCTCCACTGCTCACGGGGTAGCAAGGGCGCCAGCACCAGCCAGGACCTACTAAGCCTGGACAACTCTGCCCTCGCTGGGCCTGGGTGGCCACTCACAGGTGGCAGCACTGAAAAAGAAGGCCCCACCAGCAGCCATCGAGTCACAGCGCGACGCTGAGTGGGCACCAGATGGCCTCAGTGTGCTCGGAGTCCCCAGGCCTGCCTGCCAGGGGTAAGGAAGAGTCCCCAGGCCTGCCTGCTGGGAACCGGTTGGCACTCACCACTTGCAGCTTCATCTGGATGCACAGTGACTTCTTTTTGACAGCCGCCATGCCCGTGGTAAAGGTCTTCCGCATGCTGGTGGCCCGACGCAGTGCCAGCTGCGAGCCGCCCTCCAGGCCCGCAATGGAGCCAGACAGCACCGTGGCACTGCCTGCGCGGCCCAGAAACAGGTTGCTGATGATTTTTCTGCCAGAGGTGGGAGGATAAGGGAGGAAAAGCAGTCACATCGATGAAGCGGAAAAGGCCGCTCCTCCCCCAAGGCCCCAGAGCACCAAACAGTCCCATTCAGCCATGTCCAGGGGCCTGGCTACCTGAACTGCATGCCCCACACCCTACAGAGAAACGAACAGTGGAGAAATTTTCAAACAATACGGAGAGAAAGCCAGAGGTGGGCAGAAGCCAAGGGGTGGACAGGAATTGGACAGAGGGGAGCGATCTACTCATCTACTTCCACTCACCAGGGAGGGCAAAGGTGTGGAAAGGTTTCCAATGTGACAGGAGGGGTTAGGGTTCAACATCTTCTAACATACGATATAATTTATTTATTACGTTTACTGTTCATTATCTGTCTCTCCCACTAGAATGTAAATTCCACAAGGGCAGGGAGCTCAGTTTTGTTCACTATGATCTGCCAAACACCTAGAAGCCCCTGTCGCAGGGTAGGTGCCCCTAACCATCTTCTGAAGAGCAGAGCGGATGACAGGGCCTATGGGCCTGGGGGTTTCTAAGGCCACTCCTGCCTTCTTTGACTTGGGGGTGTTCTTCACATTTAAACCATAGGCTCTCCCACCATGTCTGCCTCCCACCTTTACTCCAAGAGGCCCCTCCAGCTCCTCCAGGCCAAGTGCCCTGGGCTGTTGCCTCTCAGGAATAAAGGCCATTTATTTTGCTAGTGAGGGGGCCTCTGAGACAACTCCAGGGGGAGGGAGCCCCAAAATCAAAACAGTCCTGGGTACAGGACAGGGGAGGAGGCAGTGGTGGTCTTACTTCTGGGAGTCCTGCAGGAGCCGGGGGGCATTCTGGGTGGCTGGGTTCTGCTTGGTGTAGTTCAGCCAGCCAGTCACGTTGTACTCTACCCAGTTGGTGCCATGGCTGTGGCCCAGGAGAAAGTGGTGTGGTTTGCTGCTGCGCAGAAGGGGGCTTTGGCCTGACGGTGGGAGAAGCAAGATTCAGGTTGTCAGGGCACAGGCACAAAGTGATCCCCTGCACAGGGAGTGCCACCTAGACCCACCTGTAAGAGGAAGCAGAGGAGCTACCCTCTAGGGATGCCACCTACCTTTTTTGTCACCTTCCTGGGGGCCATAATAGGAGAAAAGGCGCTCCAGGAGGGTGTCCTCACTGGCCCCTGGCACCAGAGCCTCCTCTTCCAATAGCCATAGCAGGCCCCTTGCCTCATCTGTGCGGGCCAGCGAGCGGACCTACAGAGAAGGAAGGAAATCCCTCCTTGTCATATGGAGCTGTGGGAAAGGGGCCAGGGTGGTCCTCAGGCCCAAACACACCCTACAGAATGCTACGCACGTGCACACATGCACGCACGCACACGCTGCAGCTCCTGTCGCTCACTGCTGACACCTTGTGGAGGAGGCGGGCAGCCCAGGGAAAGGGAAGCCAAGAAAGGGAGCAAAGGGAAGCCCACAGCAAAAGAGGGTGCTTAGCACTCCAGTCCAAAGTCACCAAAGACTGCAGCCTTCCTCCTGGCCAGAGCCCACGCCCTGAGGCCCTCCTCCACCCTTTCCCCTCGGAGGTCACCAGGGACTTGGGTGAACCCCATATTGCTCTCACTCCCTGGCAGTGGGATAAAGTCTGGAAGGCCCTGAGCACAAGGGTTGGCTCTAAGGAAGCTGTCAGTAAGTGACAGCTGTGGGGTTAATCCTGGTCTCTGAGAGTAGAGAACCCAGAGGGGGCTCAGATGGCTGCTGGTGGGATCACTGCAGGCTCACTCAAGGACCAAAAGCATAAGACAGGTGACTTAACGGATGTGGCAGCCAAAATGGGCAGAGGCTGGGGCAAGCTAGACAGCAGGTACCCCTATCTACAGGGAACAACCACCACTGAGCTGCAGCCAACTGCTGTCCTGGAAGAACACTGGCCTAGCATTGATAAACCCTCTGGTTCTTCAAGAGAAGGCAGAAATACCCGATTCTGATTTCCAATATCCCAGGAAGGCCAAACAAACTAGGCCTGTGGCCACATCTGGCCTGCAGGTGCCTTTTCTGTGGAGTTCCCACATCTTTCTTGGGCAGGAAGGATGGAACCTTCCCCACACCCTATTCCGGCCTGGCCTTTAGGGACTGGAGGAAAAAAGAAGTGAGAAAGGGGCAGTTTTTTCTCTCTTTGACCCCAGCTGCCTGCATCTCCTCCCCACAGATGCCCAAGGGAGCTGGCGTGATTACCAGAAGGAAGCAGAATGTGGCCAAAGGCCAGGGTAACTCTGGCGGCAGGAACCAAGTAGCAGGAACGAGCAATGAAGCAATCAGATGGGAAGACAGGCTTGGCACCAAGGTCCCTTTCCCCAGGGGTGCAGCTGCCCCATGCCAAGGCCCATTAGTCAGGGGAGACCACAGAAGAGAAAGAAGGGCCAAGCTCTTCCCACATGCTGTCTGACCCCTGCCGCTTATGCTGACAGCCCCCTCTTCCGGGAGCCACAACGGTTCTGAGTGAGGCCGTCACAGGAGCCCAGGTGCCAGGAAAAGAAAATCCACTTCCCTGGGGAGATGCGGTGCTTGGGCACTTTAAACATCTGTCCCCGGGGGGTACTCACTCTTTCCCAGTCCCACCACTTGTGCAAGCCAAGCAGGGCCTTATGGCAGAGAAGAGGGAGGGAGAGGCAGGAATCAAAGCACAGGATGGAGATTGGCGGCCTCGCAAAAATGCCAGTTCGCCAATAAAGCACCTTATGCAATTCCCCTAATGGCGGACAATCGCCAAATGCCAAGGTGCCCAGGACACTAGCACAAAGGGTGACAAAGCCTGCCCCCAAGGTTGAGGGGCGAGGGTTCATATCCATGACAGCCCCCTAGAGGGCATTTGACAGCTTGGCACTGTTTCCCCTGGGAGTGGGAGGCTGCCTCCTGGCCCTGCTCTGTTAGGTTGCACCAGTCCTCTACTTGGGGACAATGGGAGGGAATGACTATGTCCTCGGGGTCTGGACCCTCACCACCTGGGACTGGTCACCAGGGCTCCTGGCAGACACACTGGAGGCTCAGCCAGTCACCAGCTGGGGCCTGAGCCTCAGAGGCTGAGAAAGGAGATATGCTTTCCTGCCTGGCTGGGACACCCGTGGGCTGTGGCTCCCCAGGGCACTAGAGCAGAAGAAAGTGCCACCTTCCTGGCCAGACTGCGTGAGTGCTAAGGGGCAGAGCCCCAGCGCCATAGAGTAGTTGGTGTCTGGGCATGACTGCTGGACCCTCCCTCAGCCCACAGTGGCACTCCTGGCAGCAGCTCAGATGGAGAGGGCTCCACCACAGGGAGCCGGGTGGGAAATGAGAGGAAAGGCTCTCTCAAACCCTCTCTGCAGCTCCTACCAGGGACTGATGGGAGGCCTGGTCCACAGCAGCCACAGAGTCATCCGTGGGGGACTCCAAGTCATCAAACGCCAGCTCGATGTTCTCCTGGGAAGGAAGGCCGAGCAGTACTGAGCATGGGGGTCACGTTGTGGGGAACAGCCCTGTGAGCAGGCTGGGAGGGAGCTCTGAGATCTGCAAGGCCAACCTCCTTCAGTGCCGTGCAGGAGCTCCCTCCGTCATCCCAAATGAAACGGCTCCCAAGGCAACACACTGTATTTTTTGCACAGCTAAAATTCTCCGAACCTCTTTTTATCCTAAGCCAGAGTCACATTCTCATTACTCACATCAGTTGATTAGGCAACACAGAGCAAGCCCACTCTCAATTTCACACAATCATCCTTGAAACACTTGAAGACAACTGCCATTTTCCTTCTGAATCCTTTCTCGCCCCAAATAAATATCCTGACAATTCACTCAACTCATTTCCAGATGAGGCAGGATTTCCAGTTCTCATCCCATCAGGGACACCCTTTTACAGAAGGCACTAAGTCATCATCTGTCACCCTCACAGATCAGGGAAGGGAGATGGGAAGGCCAGGCCCAGACACACTTGGAGCAGGAACCACACAGTGGCAATCACTGGGCCTGGGAGGTGCCTCAAAAGAGGCCAAGGGCGGTCTCCTCAGGGCCCTCAATGCACCTGTAGGCTTCCTGGAGAGTAAACTCTCCACCAAGTAAGAATGTAGCCAAAGCCAGAGGCCAGGGACAAGGGGGCAAGGAACGACTGCTGCTCCAGAGAGTGCAGGAGGACAGAAGTGGAGAGTTAAGGTGGTGCCTTCTGCATCCATAGATGCCCTCTCTAGGGGTGCCAAGGCCAGAATCTGAGGCCAGGTGAGGCCCAGGCCCCAGAGCTACCTCCTTGTATCTTTCCAACTCCTGCACGAAGGTGCGCTCGTGGAAGAGCCTCTGCAGCCGGTCCTGGGTGTAGTTGTGGCACAGCTCTTCAAAGGAGGCTCCGCGGGCCGACCCACCCTGCTCAGGGTTCTGGAAACCCGGGGTGTCGACAATCATCATGGAGCAGAGCGAGTGCTGGCTGGACTTGAGAGCCCTGGATAGGGACAGCCTGGGTCAGAGCCCCGCTGGTTGGCCTCTGGCACCAGGAAGCCCCACCCTGCCCCAGCCAGACTTCCATCCCTGCCCAGGTGCCCAGGACCCTGGGGGGGGAGGGCGTGCTGGCCTTGCTCATAGCCCACAGTACAGGGAGACCCTGCTGGAGGAGGCCGGCTCTGCCTCGGCCAACCAGGCACAAAGGCATCTACTCCACCTCTGCCAAAGCAGGAAAAGCCCTGGGTCCTGCCTGGCACTCACCTGTTCACCAGGGAGACGAGAAGGGTGAAGAGCTCACTGTAGAGGCCAGCCGCCATGCCCTCAAGGCACTCCAGCGCACTCAGTTTCGGGCCTGTGGGGCAGGGGGAGCAGCGCTATCTCCTGCTCTGCAGGACTCCCCACCTGGGTAGGCCCCTGACCTGCCCAAGGCCCAGTTAGCACGGGGCCTGGGGCAGGGCCTCTGCCACTGACAGAGCATCTGTTCACTCCAGCAATCCCCTCCAGCCCCAGGGATGGCAGCAAGGCCGGGATGAGGCCTCCCGCTCACAACCATCAGCCAAGGGACAAAGCGTACCTGTCCCATCTCCCAGGCCACTCTCCTCAGGGCCCTGGCGGAAGGAGGTGGAGCGCTGCAGAGTGCCACCCTTGTGCTGGTGCTTGAAGATGGCTGAAGACAGCTCCTCCAGGCTGCAGCCCAGTAGGTACGCAGCCTTCTGGGCCCACTCATGGCGGGCAAACTGCTTGCGCCCAGCTGTGGAGTGGAAAAAGGGATCTGGCATCCTGGGTCTTTTTCCTTAGGCCAGCTGATGACCTGATGACCAGCTGATGACTATGCATCTTCTGGGGGCAAAAACCAGCCCTGATGACACCTGATGGGCTTTAGGCAGAATAGGGGCAGCCAGCAGTGGCCAGCATTTCCTGTGTTCCATGGGGATGGAGAGAATGAGCAGGTCCTAAAGTAGGCGGTAACTCCACATGCTGCCACCGGAGGGCAACAAGCCGGTTGCAAAAACCCCTTTTCAGACGGCTCAGCTCCAGGGGTGCCCAAGTAGGGGAAGGGCGGACGAACCAGCCCACCTGGGATGGGCACAAGAACCCTGTGTGCCTGTGGGGGATTTATCTTGAGAGATCGCTCATGCCTCCTCATTCCCTGGGTGCATTAGAACCCTCCCTCTTGCCCCCCTGGCATCTGCCAGTGGAGACCACAAACACCCACTGATGGCCCAACAGTGGGGAGGCAAAAAAGCCGCAGAGGAAAGGGAACAGCCCGCACAGACGTATGTGCCTCAGCCAACATGTGTCTAATCACAGCAATTAGGGAAAGCTAACAAGAAACAAGGTTTTACCTTCAGCAGCTTCTGTAAGGCAAAGGACCAGCATGCAGCATGCAAAGAAAAACAGTGTGTTAGCAAACAGTCATCAACGGGGCTCGCCGCCTCGAAGGGACCGTGGGGCAGGGCTGTTGTGAGGATGAGCAGGCAAGAAAACACAACCACAGTCAGACTTGGGACAAATGCAAACACACACACACAGTCTCCAGGGAGTATGTTTGTGGGTGTAATCACACTGACACATACAGAAAGAGACCCACAAAGACATTCATGCACATGTGTGCGCGCGCACACACACACCCTGGAAAACACTGGAAGCTCTGAGGCGCTAACAGACATTACTCGACAAGGTCCCTGTAAGGCGCTAACAGACATTGCTCGACAAGGTCCCTTTGCTGACACCCGGAGCTCTCTGCTTGCAGCTGGGGCTGGGTAGGTTAGAGGAAAGCTAGGCTTGTCACCACCTCAGAGTGAAGCAACTTCCCTCAACACACAGCCACACGCCTGCCTGCCTGTCCGTCCTCCACATTCTCGAAACAACTTCCCTAACCCAGAGCCTGGCTCCTCCTGGGCAGGGATGCCACTTCTTGGGGTCGCACGGAGCCTCACGCCCGGGCATCCATTCCTCCATGCACCCACCACCCGCCAGGGCTTTCTCACTCCAGCTGAGCAGCCTGGGGCCCCTCACATCCCAGAAGGGGACAAAGCCAAAGCCCGAGGTGCTGTTCAGCACTAGCATCCCCTTTCCCTAAACTGTAGAAAAAAGGGGTGAAGAGGTGCTCAAATCGCCACCCTCCAACGTAAGTCATCTTGAAGGATGGAGCAGAGCTCCTCCAAGCCAGGCCAAGTCCCCAAGCGCAAAGTGCCAAAGCTGCAGCCCATTCGTTACCACGGTGCCTACTGACCCCTAGTGGCCGCCACCTTGACATGCAAGAGGAAGATACGCAGCTACCCAACCAGTGGAGAGAAGAAAAGAGGACTGGGGAAAACTGGTCTCCGGAGGCCCCAGGAAGCAAGCCCACCCTACCCCACCCCATGGTGGGCATCCTGAGAGGTTCCAGGATTCAGATCCAAAACTGGCAGGAGAAGCAGCTACTCCTGGGGCTCCAAGACACCCCACAGCCTGCAGGCTCCCCTTTCATTCTCAACCCCTGGGGTTCTCCCCAGACCAGTCCTCTCCGCAGCAATAGAACAAGCCCAGCTCCCAGAAAGTCCTGGGCAAGCACCAAGACAGAGCACGGCGGCCCCTACACCCCAGGGCGGGGCCAAGGTCAGTTACCCGCTTGCTCCTCGGGGGCCTCTGTCAGGAAGGGAACAAGAAGGAGAGTTATTCCAGCGGGGCTGCCCTGCCTTAGTGTCCTTCTCGTCCCTCAGCCTCTGAACCCCCAGCCCTCCATGCTTCCTCACAGTGCCCCCCGGGGGGCTGAGAAGAGGCACAAGCAAAAGAGGGGTGTCTCAGAATGGCTGAGTCTGTGCTGGGCAAGAATAAACTGGGAGTGGGCAGGGCCCCTAAGAGATCTCCCAGGGGACAGGCCAGCCTACTGGGACCCACTGCAGGTTACCTTTGGTAGCTCCTGCAGCCCCCAGGTGGTAGATGGCAGCCAGAATGAGCCAGCAGGCCTTCTGTTCATCGGGGGAGATGCCCAGCACCTTCATGGCCGCCTGCAGCTTACTAAACTGCTGAGCTGCCTTCTGCTTTTCCTCAGGCTGTGGAGATAGATGACTTCAAAGGGCTGTTCCTCCCAGCACACCCCCATGAGAAGCTGGGCACTCAAGACAAGGCTTGGGTAGAGCCAGCAGCTGGAGCTGGGCTCCCATTATTCCCACGGGACCCATGGAGGCTTTTCCTACCCTCCAAGGCCCAGGGCTGCCAACCCAGACCCACAGACCCCTCACCTTGGCCAGTGGCACAATCCCAAACACATTGTTCTCTGCCAAGTGGTTGAGGTGGAGCTCTGTCCTAGGGGTATAAATAAGGCGTCAGCACGGCGCTTGGTCCCCATGCCAAGGCCATTTCCCCCCAGGGTGGAGACAGACAGACTCAGCTTCCAGACTCCAAGTTCTGTCTGCCCATCCTCCCATCATCCCCGACTGGCAGGCCAGCTGCCACTGCTTTCCTAACTGGCCTGGATGCCTGGTCAGGGCACCATTCTCCTGAGTACAGGCCACCAGACATGCCCTGGTAAGAGGATGCAGCCAGGCCCCCAGAAGGGAGCAGGGAACCTGACCGAAGGGTGAGTCCAGCCAAGGCAGAGACCATGCCCTCAGTTACAAGAAGGGCTAAAGAGGACAATGGCCTGGGGTTGCTGGCTCAGCCTCATCATTTATCTCTTTTCAGTGAACACACAGCAAGTCTGAAGGTCTAAAGGGAAGAGCGTGGCAGAGGCAGCCAACACGGGGCAGGAAGGGCTAGTCTGGAGGCCACTGGAAGAGGCATGGGCTTTTGGCCCCAGTGTGGACTCAAATACCCCTACCAGTCATGCGATGGTAGGCAAGTCCCCAACCACCGGCACCTCAGTGAGCTTTGCTTTCCAGAACTGGCTTCATGGGTAATGGAGATCCTAGCTAGGCCCTGGAAACACTGAAGGGTTTTCTGTTCCCCTCCCACATAGCCAGGCCCCAGTACCCAGGACCAGGGAGTTCCTGATAGGCAGGGACTACATCTCATCCGTGTCACCGTCCCTGGGGCCTAGCTCAGAGCCTACCACATAGCTGACATGCAATGACCAAACAGTGCAGGACGTGATCAAGTGGCTTTAATCCTGGATGCAATCAAGGTCCAGGAGGCCAGTCAGCGGGCTGGAGCTCATAGCACCCTTGTGTACCCTCTGACCCATCTCACCTGAGGGTGCCATCCCCACAGGCCAGCAGGTAGTAGAAGATGTTGAATGTGGCCTCACTGGCTGGGCGCCGAGCCACACGAAGCTTCTCCAGAAGCATTGTCTGTGGCACAGCATGGAGGTGTGGGTAAGCAGGGTAGTGCCAGATCAAGTTTTTCCCACCCCACATCAAAAGGAATCAAACCCATGGTCCTCTAGGCCCTGGGGAACAAGCAGCTGCATTTTTTTTAAGATTTGAGATAGAGTCTCACTCTGTCACCCAGGCTGGAGCAAAGTGGAGTGATCTTGGCTCACTGCAACCTTCGCCTCCTGGGTTCAAGTGATTCTCCTGCCTTGGCCTCCTGAGTAGCTGGGATTACAGGCATGCACCACCACGCCCAACTGATTTTTGTATTTTTAGTAGAGATGGGGTTTCACCATGTTGGCCAGGCTGGTCTTGAACTCCTGACCTCAGGTGATCCACCCACCTCAGCCTCCCAAAGTGCTGGGATTACAGGCATGAGCCACTGCACCCAAACTGCATCTTGTTTTTTAATTCTTTTTTTTTAAGATAGGGTCTCGCTCTGTTGCCCAAGCTGGAGTGCAGTGGCACAATCACAGCTTGCTGCAGCCTTAACCTCCCAGGCTCAAGTGACCCTCCCATTTCAGTCTCCCAAGTAGCTGGGACCACAGGCATGCACTACCACATCTCGCTCAATTAAGCAGCTGCATCTCATTCCCAAGGTGCTCAACCAGATACCAGATCCCTCTAGGATCAAACTGGGGACAGAAACCAGAATGAGGTGGAAGAAGACAGGCCCAGCTCCCAAAGGGGCCCTGCCACGCTGCCCAGCCCCCAGGTGCCTGCCTTCTGGAAATGGGAGCCTGTGATGAGGTATTTAGCATGGGAAAGAATCAGCCTTGGCTGGGCCTTACTTTACTGACAAGCCGGTCTTCTGCTGGGTGAAATCGGCCCGAGAGAAGCCCCAAGCATGAATCTCAGAAAATGGGTGTGAGGCTGAGGCCCAGCAGTAGAGTGAGGACAACCCCAGGGTTGGGAGAGTGAAGCGAACTGGGCAGAAAGCTGGACCAGGCCCCATCCAGGGCAGGAGGCCCTGAGGGCAGAAGGTGATGCCTCCGGGTAGCACAGGGCAAGCCTGCCTGTGCCTGGGTCAATTTTGTTGGGGTAGAATCCCAGGAAAATGAGGCATGGGAGACAGCCTAATTTCTAGGTCATGAAATCACGTGGCCCATCTCCTACTACCCCGAGTCCTGGGCAGCACTCTCACCTGAATGGAGGCTGAGGCCACCTGGCCAGCTTGGTCAAAGTCCAGGGAGAGGATCTGGGAGAAGCGGGTGGCATTGCCGTTCATGATGGTGGGGCTGTTCCCAAAGGCTTCCAGGAGGGTGTACAGAGCCTGCCACTTCTCCACTGCAGAATACAGGCCCAAGGGGACATCAGGAAAGCCAGGGGCAGCTCATCTCCCAGCTAGGAGCTCCAGAGGTATGAAGGCTTGGGGCCATTCACAGAACTGCCCATGGACAGAGGGGTTTCAGGGGGATGGAAAGGCCAGGGAGAAAAAGAGCTGGCACTTAAGAGGGTGCTCTCTCCTCACTCCCCTCCCCTCACCCCACTTTCAGTTTTCTCTGTTGTTCTTGCCTCACCAGAAAACACCTTGTTCCCGCTGATGCCCGCGATGGTGGCCAGGTACTGCACCAGATGCTGGCAGCTGGTGGTCTTGCCACTGCCACTACTACCCAGGAGGATGATTGACTGGTCCTGACGGCTCATCAGCATCGCCCTGTATGCGGTCTGGGCCACGGCATAGATGTGGGGTGCCATGTCCTCCCGCCGACACCCCTTGAACATGTGCATCACCTTGGGCAGGAGAGCAAGGGAGAGAAGGGGTTGGCTCTTAGCTGATCCCATTAAGACAGCCCTCACCACTAAGGTCCACATCTTTCTGGATTTTCCCTCCTGTAGTGCCCAGGGATTCCAAGGCCATGCATGGAAATACAGAAGGTAAGTCCTGGACTCCATCAAAGGTTGTGGGGAGGTCCTGTCCCCCATCTCTTGAAATGACTCCTCTTCCCAAGGTCAACTGTGAGAGTGGATAGGAGCCCAGTGGGATGCCACAGGGGAAGGGCAGAGAGCCAGGGCAGGGGGTGGGGCCAGGAGTCTGCAGGGTAGCCTTGAGGGTGCCGCACCTTCTCGGAGTACACAGCAGGGGCCCCACGGGGGCCAAGAACCAGCAGGCTGGGGCCAGCATACGTGTGCAGCAGGCTAGCGCCATAGCGCTGGCGCAAGGTGTGCAGGACACTGGACTCATTGAGGTACACCAGTGAGGCCAGATCCTCCAGACGGTCGCAGGAGGGAGCATTAGCCTGTGCGGGAGGATAGGCGGGTGGGCACTGGAGCAGCAGAGCCCATCTCTGCTGCCAGAGGATGGGCCTGCCCTGCCCAGAGCACTCCTGAGCCTCCTTCCCCAACCCAGCCCCCTGCCCACCTTCTCCACGTCATCCTCGTCCACATCCAGGATGGCCCCATCGTGGTCCAGCTTCACGCGCACCTTCCCCTCAGGCAAGCTGAGCTCCTCGGATTTGAGTTGACTGGCTGCAGGGGAGGGACAGACAGCTGGGATGGGCCAGGGAAGCCTCTGCTACTCCATGTGGGAACTTCTCGGTCCTGCCCTCCTCCCCACTGCATCACCAGCCTCTCGCTCACTGCTCAGCCCTCACCAGATGCAGAAGGCACATTTGCTGCCCAGCCCTGAGACCAGAGAGTCCTGACATGTGCCCCTGGGCACTCCAAGACTCACCCAGTGAGAAGCCGTCCCTGTGGACCAGCCACACCTTCTCCGTCTCATTCCAGGCCTCCTCCGCTGCAATCTGCTCTTCTGTCTTCGCCTGTCAGCGAGAGGGAAGAATAAAAGGCCCTGCTATAGAAGACAGGGACAAGGACAGCAGGAGAGGGGAGACAAGTGAGAGCATAGGCTTCGAGACAAGCCACTGGGCAAGGAATGAGTTAGGTGACAGACACAGAACACAGGGACATCAGAGGTGTCCGGGAAAGAGGGTGGGGAAGCCAGGAGGCAGGGGTGGCTCTGAGGAGCCCTGAGGACAGGACACAAAGGCTAGGGACCATACCATCAGTGAGGGTCTGGCAAGACAGGGACACAGGGAGCTTGTGCCCAGGAGAGAGCAGGCCCCAGGAAAGCAAATCACCAGGTTCTCCCTCAGCCACCCTCTACCCCTTCACCCTGCCAAGCCCGGGAGATCAGTGTCCTGAGTCCAAGGCCCTAGACCCTGGCCACAGCTACTAGGATCTTCCATGCCCAGCTTCTCCCTTCATCCAAATGATAGGGCCTCCTTTGCCAGGCTGGGAGAGGGCATGTCCTCAGATCTCAGTAGGGAGTTGCCCGGACTTCGCAGTACAGAAGGATAGGTGGGCTCGGAGCCCTGGCCTCAGCCCTGGCCCTCCCGTCCAGAGGCTGCTCTACCTGGGCCAGGGGACAGTACCCAGGTACACACACCAGCCTCCCTGCTCCTTCTTCATGCCACCATCAGCAAAGACCCCTGTCACACAGACCTAGTGGACATGCTAATGCCACACAAAGGCACGAGGCAGTGCGGCCAGAGATATGGGGGTAGGGGCAGCCCTGCTCTGTCAAACACAGGGAGAGGCTTACACATCATACAGATGGACACAGGAGTGGTGTAAAGGGGCTGGGAGCCCCCAGAGGCCTCAGGAGGTCACCAATTCAGAAATAAGCATTCATAGGTACTGACAGGGTGTGGGCTGTCAAATCTGGCACCCTCTAAGAAGGACATTTGAACTGGGAAGAAACGGTGTCTGGGGGACCTGGGGAAACAGATGAAGGACCCAGGGCCCAACGGGCTCCTCTTGTGTGTGGGTGAAATGACAGCAAGGTCATCCTGTGCCCCAGGTGGGGGATGGGCACCCCAGTAGCATGGACCCACCCTCGGGTTAGCCCAGGCCCCTACACTCTCGGAGGGTCCCAGCTGTGAGGCACAATCAGCCTGAAACCCGAGGCCCAGGCGTGGACACTGCCTGGGTCCTGACCCCCTGAGTGAGAAATCAGGAAACGATAAGGAAACATAAGAAGTATGTTCTTTGTTACATTTCTTGGAGTTGAAAGAAAAGGAGATGTGTGCTTTCCTCCCAGGTTGGCTTCTGGCTTTAGCAGATCCCTCCAGTGCTGGATGGCCCTTCCCCAGATTAGAATAGGAGGGCTGGGCTGCACCAGTGGCTCCCAGATCTCTGTGTTTCACGGACCCATGAAATAACTCTTTGAATAGGAGGATCACCATGTGGCTGGCAACATTTTGGTGTGTTAAGTGAGGACATTAAAAAGGCTAGTTCTTTATATTTGAAGAACTATAACTTTATAAAAATCATTACAATGTTGTAATTTTTTCTTTTTTTTCCAAATCACATAAGACAGGGGAGACCTTTGTGTTGAATAGGCACCAGGTATTTGGGCACTGATGAAGAAGGTGACATCATAGTCTGTAACTAACTCCTTTAAAGTGTATCTGAAAATGGGTTTCTCACATTGGCCAGGAGGTGGAGACAGAGAATGTCTCATGTTCAGGCATGGGCTGGGAAGAGGGCAGGGATTCCGCCTTTTCAGCTTTCCCTCTCCAGAGACAGCAGAGTTGAAACACCTAGAACTCAACCAGATCCCCCTTGGGCTCCAGTGGCTGAGAACCACATGCCACATGGGCCTGACTTGAAGGGCGACACTCGGTCTAGATGCTCCCCAGGGGCCTGACACAGAGCTGCACCATCTCAAGCTCCTGGCACTACCTCCCGCTGGGGTCCTCCCAGACACAGGATGGGAGCCTGGAGGAGAAAGAGGCCTTACACTCCAGCAGGAGGCCCGAGCACAGACGCCAGCCCAGGTGCAGGCCGGGGGCGCTGGGTGGTCACCGGAGGGAGCGGAGGGCTCCTGAGTCGGGGGAGAGCACCCTACCTGGCTGTGGGCACGAGAGGCGGCCTCAGAGTCCAGCTACCGACAGCAAGCAAAGGAGAGAGAGAGAAGAAGGGTGAAGACAAGCAGACCACTGGCACGTCCCCTTTAGCAAGCACTCCTGAGTCAAGTGGGCCGGCACTCCCTGGTTGTCCAAGGCTCGGGGTGAAGGTGGGGGTTTGGTGCCAGGACCTGGCCTGAGCAGGTGAAGTGCACCCAGTCAAGGATAGGCCAGGAAGGTGAAGAGACACTAGTGACCATGAGGCCTCTCAGAGGACATGCTCCTCTAAGTCATTCCCAGTGGCCTGGGCAGGAGTCTGCCACTCTGCCTCTGACCACAGTCTCTCCTGGGCTGACCATCCAGTCTGTTCTGAATCAGGCTCCCTCTTCTGTGTGTCTACCAGGCCAGGCCACCTCACCACACCCAAGGCCTGGGCCCCCTGCCAGCCTCCTGCCTTATCTCCAGAGCATTTCTCAGCCTAGCTCCCCTGTGGCCACCAGCACAGAGCTGTTCCTTGCCTTCTAACACAGCCCAAGGGTGCCACTCCCCAGGCCAAGGGCTGCGTTCAGAGCTGTCGCCCTGCACCTCTCATAGAACACAGCTCCCAGCAGCTTCCAGTCTAGAATCTCTTCCTCAATCCCGATGCACCCTACAGCACTCCTACCTCTGCCAGCCAGGCACACCGACCCCATCTAGATCCAACCTGGGGACCACTTGACAGCTGCCCAAGAGCCAAGATACCGTGGGCAAACCCTGTGGCCAGCCTTGACCTCTCTGGTTACTTAAAGCCCTGCAAAGCCTTTCTCGGGAGGAAGGCGAGCCAACCAGAACTTGGATGTTACCTGTTAGAAATGGGCAAGGAGTTAACAGGCCCCACCTGGGTCTGGAGAGCCAGGACACCAAAAATAGTGACAGCACCCTTCCTTAGCACCTGCCAGGCCCTGCCACCAACACATGTCCTAGAGGTGGGACAATGTGGCCAGAGAAAGGGACTGGGCCCTGAGCGAGGAGGGGTGCCCTCCCACACGCACAGCGCTTTGGGCTCTCTGGAGGAACCACTCTCTCCAGAGCACTTCTCTCATTTCTTCGAGAGCCCGACATGAGGGCCCACAGGCTGCCACGGAGCCACCTTCATGGTCAGCGCGCCCACAGACACACACAGGGTCCTGCCGCCAGCCTCAGGAAGAGGGTGGCCAGGGACTGGGACCCACACACAAGAGGGGCATTACAGAAGCTGTGAAGATCCTCTCCAGCCGCTGGTGGGCCTCTTCCACGGGGGTCAGCTGGACCTTGGCAGCTCCTGCCTAAAGGTTAAACCACTATTAGTCCCAGCCCAGAAACGGCGAGGCCGCAGCATGCAGAGCTCCCAGCCCAGGAAGCCACTGGGACCCACCAGGGAAGGGGAGCAAGGTCAGGGAGCAAGCCCCGCGGCAATCTGAGTTTTTAAACTATCAGATTAGAAAAAAAGAACAGTTGCCTGGGAGTTCTGGGGTTATTTCTTCCCACCTGCCTATCTTGAGCACCAAATGGCCCTATTATCCCACTTGCCCTCTGGACCCTGTCCCAGGCCCAGGTGACAGGTGGCTAAACTCCAGGTCAGGGCATGTCTCAGCTCCCAACTCCTCCCTTGTGAGAGGAGGAGGGACAGGGAATCCGAGGGGAGGACAGCCGCCCGGGAACAGGACCACGACACTCCCCACCTGCTTACAGGCTCTCCAGAGTGACTGACAGTTCTGCCCATACCCTGCCCAAAATGCCCATGCCAGCTCCTCCCTGTGAGCAGGAACAGGCACTTCCCCGATTCACAGACTGGGCCAGGTGGGTGGGAAAAGCAGCGGCTGGCTTTTCTCTAAGTGCTGCAAAGCCCAGGAAGAACGGGGAGCAACAAGGCTCCTCAGGTCCCAGGAGTTAGCAGTCAGGGAGGGGCCTCAAGGCCTCTCAGGCTGTTCCCCCACACCCTCCAGACTCCTCTCCTTCCAGCCAGGAGGAGCCTGCAAGAGCACAGGGAAGTAGTGGCAAAACTTGATGCCCCTCCCCCACACCCTGGGAGGCCTCAGCAGGGTCCACAAAAGGGAAACTTGAAGAGAACTGTCCCCAACTCAGAGGCCAGCCAAGAAGGCAACACTTTCCAAGGGAAAGAGGCTGGACTGACCCTCCCTCCTGCTTCTCAGCCTCCTGCCCCCACCCAGAGAACACTTTCTGGGAAGACAGGATTGTCCTATACCCCAAGGGGCCCACTATACCCATCCGCCATCCAAGCTCAGGGCTCCTCGAGTCCTGCTGCCAGAGGGTCATGCTGGCCAGGCCTAAAGGAGGCAGTGACGGCAGTGAGCGCACCAATAACAACTGTTACTAGCACTACTATCAATGCTACCATTTATGGAGCACCCACCATGCCAGGGACCAGCTTGGAGCATTATCTGTATCATTTCTAATCTTCTGGTTACTTAAAACCCTTATTATCCCTTATTTGCAATTCCAAAATCCCAAAAGCCCCCCAAAGAAAACATTTTTCTTAACTATTTTGGCGGCAAAACCTGGCAGTTTATCCTCTGTGCCCCTGTAGTGTGAATATTCATAGATTTTGCTTGGGAAATATTAATGTTTGTTATGCGTTGTTGCTCATTATGCATCCTATATGGCACTAAAATACAAAGATTACTAATTTCCAAAATACTTCCACACCCAGGGTATCAGAGAAGAAATTTTGGACCTGTATTAACCCCACTCAACAGGGGAAGTCTGAGATGGGACTTTGCTGAGGTCCCAGGGGATGAGTGGCTGGGAATGCAAGCCCAGACCCCAGACTTGAGAAAACATCTTTCCGCCCGGAACTATCTGCTGAGACTCTGATCCTCCGCTTTGGGTCTGGGGCCTCAAGTTGGCGCCGTGTAGCTGGGGACCAGGCCCTGACTCCCATGGCAAGGCCAGCAGCATGCTGGTTAGCAGTTTCCATCCCAGCCGCCGGGCCAGAGCCCAGGCAACTGCGGGGTCCGCATTGGGTTAGGGAAAGCCATGCAGCCCCTGCTGTCAGCACATGACCCTAGGCCCAGCCTCTCGGTCATGTGGGGTTCATTGAGGTGGCTTGGGGCAGCCGGCTGTGAGGGTGTCTGGCCCTTGAGCGAGGGTGGTGAGGGGCAGGAGTGGTTAGTGACACACTCTTGTACCTCCTGCTTCACACCAGGGACTGGTGACTTGGACTGCTGCTCTCCAGTGAGGTCTGACTTCAGGCCAGCGGAGCCTGGGGCCGCCAGCTCCTCCCGTGGGGCTGGGGAGCGCTGCTTCTTTGGGGTTTCAGGCTTGGCTGGGGATCCTGCTTTCTCTGGGGAGTCCACCCAGTCTGGGGAGCCTGGCTCCTGGCTGGAGGGCTTCTCCCCCTTCCCAGGAGACTGCTTGCCGCGGGCCTTGTGCTCCTTGCCCCTGCCCCGAGACATCAGGCTCCGCAGGCCCAGGGAGAGCTCATCCTTGGCTGCCTCCTTCTTCGCTTCAGGCTTAGGCAGAGCAGGGGGAGGCGGGGGAGGGGGTGGCGGCTTGGGACTAGAAGCTGCCTTTTCTCCCCTCTTGCTTCGAGTCGGGTGCTCAGGGGACTTGACTCCTCTGCCTGGGGGCTCCTTGGCATTTCCAAGCTCCTCGCTGGGCAGCACCTTACTCACCACCTTCCTCACTGCATTTGCCACCCGCTTCCGGGACAGGCCCTGGACCTCTTCACTTGGGCCTTCTGCTGTGGCAGCTCCCAGGCCATTCATGGCGAGTGTGGGTGCAGGGCTCTTGGCTCTCTGGGAAGTCTCTGGGGGTATCGGGCTGGTGGGAGGCTGAGGACTCCTAGATGGGCCGCTGCCTTCCTTTGAGCTGCCCTCTAGCTATAGTCATACAAACACAGGTAGACGTTAGCATCACCCTCTGCAGCCCAGCCCATCCCATGCAGAGGGAGTAAGAAGGTGTGACCTCACGCCCTGGAACAGATCTCCCATTCATCCAAAGCAACACATGGCTCCAAGAGGCTACCCCAAGAAGCCCACTTTCCATCTTCCAGATAGGACAATTGCAGCTAAGAGTCTGGCTTCTTTTCCACAAAGCACAATCAGGTACTGCTGTCACCTGCTGCCCATCCCCAGGCTCAGCATGGACCTGTGAGGCGCTCTGGGGCTACTGGCTTTGTGTTAGGGCAGCAACCAAGTCCCAATCTAGGCGAGCCCACTGCCTCACAGCTCAGACGCAGCAGAGATGGAGCATGGAGAGGTTAAACAGCCAAGTACCACCTCCATTCCCACCACCAATCCCAGGCCTAACTCCAGGGCTTCCTGCCTTTGTGGTCCTTGGTCCTTCCATCACCTGTTTGCTGGGCAGTCAGACCAAAAGCCTGCCCATCCTGAAGGGAAAAATGATCAGGGAGCTCTTCCTGGCCCCAAGACATGCCAAGCCTCCTCCTCGCAGTATCCCTCGTCTGTGGCCACTGTCTGCCCTTCAACTATATTCTCAAGCGCTGCGGAGCCCAGCATGGGCCCAGGAAGCTTCCACTTTAGCCTGCTTTCTGCAGTCTCTTTGCAGTTTTCCTCCTGCAAACCTTTCAAGGGTTTGGAGACCCCCTAGCTCCCAGAGTGTGTGTATAGCCCACAAAGGGTTAAGCACTCAAGCAGCCTCAGCTCCATTCTGCCCTGGAGTGGACTGGTATACTCTAGCTGGTGTGCCCACCCTTCCCCCACACACTGGTGCTAACTGTCTGGGTCCCAAGGGACTGCCACTGGAAGGCCAGGCTGGCTAACAGCAGGACAGTTTCCCATAAAGCCAGCCCCATTGCCTGGGGGGAGTAAGGGCAACTGGGGGTCTCCTTGTTGGACAGGCAGAGCTCTGTCACCAGCTGAACTGTGCTTGAGTCCTTGCTGCCCAAAACAATGATATTGGTTCTAGAACACATATGGGCACTGGGCTCTGTGAAGGCCCACCTGCCCATGCTTGCTTGGATGCAGGAAGATGCTCATAGTAGGCACACCTGGGAGCTGCTGCCTCTGGATGCCACAAGGAGAAGTTGCTCCACCTTTTGCGCAGAGCTGAGCCAAGGGCCTTAATCTAGGCCCTGGTTACAGGTTGGCTCTGCTGAAGGGATAGAGAGAGTAAGGGCTTGAAGGTGCCTCTTCCTCAACCTCTTAGGCCAAGAGTGATCAATGGCATGCCAGGGCACTGCAGAGTTGGCCAGTGGCCCTAGCCACTGGATCCTACACTCCTCCCCTCCCTCTTCTGGCTTTTCTCCCATCCCCCTTCCATCATTAAGATGATGACGATGGGCCAGGTGTGGTGGCTCACGCCTGTAATCCTAGCACTTTTGGAGGCCAAGGCAGGGAGATTGCTTGAGCTCAGGAGTTCAACACCAGCCTGGGCAACATGGTGAAACAAAAAATACAAAAATTATCCAGGCTTGATGGTGTGCGCCTATAGTCCCAGCTACACTACTCAGGAGGCTGAGGTGGGAGGATAGCTTGAGCCTGGGAGGCAGAGGTTGCAGTGAGCTGAGATGGCACCACTGCATTCCAGCCTGGGTGACAGAGTAAGACCCTGTCTCAAAAAAAAAAAAAAAAATGATGATGATAGTAATTGGTAAGACTTACAGAGTACTTACTATGGGCCATGGCACTCTTCCAAGCACTTTACATGTAGTTTTTGCAAAAAAAAATAAATAAATTCTGGGCAACTCTGAGGCCTCTCCCTCACACACGCACATCCCTTTCAAATCACAGTCTGGCTTTCCAGGATTGTTTGCAGATCAGGTGGAAGCCACAGTGCCTGGCTAATCAAATTGACCAAGGAAGTACAGGGAGCCAGGACAGGCACCATCTGGGGTAATGAAGTAAGGATCTGTGTTGTGATCCAGCTCTGCCCCAGAGCCCTGGGCACTCCTGCCCCCTGTGCCACCAGCTGCCCTCTCCTAACTACACATCTCTGGACTTGGCTATTCAGAAACTGATTCTCCTCTCTTGCCTTAGGAGAGTCCAGGTTTATTCAAGGTCTCTATCCCAATGCACTGGGGCTGGAGGCAGTGGGTAGCTGGAGCCTGCCTCCAGGTCACCTGCACCAAGCAGCTGACAGGGTCTTGGAAGAGACAGCAGCGACTGCAGTGAAGTCCCTCTACGCCCTTGCCTTGTGCCACCCAGAGCAGGCTGAAGAATTCCAACAGCGGAGCTCTCATTTGACGCTCCCTAACCTAAGTGTTTGCCCACCCAAGCCTCTCCAGGCCCAAAGGGTTCAGGACACCAGAAGCAAAGGGAAGCAACTTAAGGGGATTAGGGAGGAGGTTAGGGGAGGTCCCCAAAGCACCCTGGCTATCTCCTTCACACACCCGAGGCTGGCATCACACACACCATACTTTCTTCCCCTTTACTAGAGTTCTCTCCAGCTGAGCCACACAGGAAGGGGCCCCCTGCAATCTCCACCTACTCCATGGAGCTGTCTCACAGGCTAGTCTAGGGCTAGTGGGTGCAGGGGCAAACACACACATACACACACACGCACACACGCACACACACGCACGCATGCACGTCTCGGAGAACTCAGGGATACACTTACAGTCCCTTCCTCCTTGCCAGGAGAGCCAGGCTTTGGCAGAGTTTTGTCCTCCTCTTTAACCTGAGGGAGCAGATGAAGAAGTCACTGGCAGGTCAAGGCTGGGAGACCCAGCACTAAAAGCACAGGGAGAGAACATTCAAGGGGCCTCCCTCTCCCTGAGAGGTGGAGCTCCTGAGTCTTTAGGAATACCAGGGCTAGGGGACCTGGGCAAGAGTTATCCTATCCTAGAATCAGGACTATTCAGTGATGACTTCAAGAATGAAGAGTCTGTGGGGGCAAAAGCCAAGTACCCTTGCCCTCAGCGACCAGCCACTTTGCCCACTTTGGGGGCTAAAGAGGTCCACCCACAGCGCCATCGTGGCTTTGGTTACGTGGCAGATAGGAAGATCCAGCTAATGTAACTCATCCAAACTACAAGAGTCATCCCCAGCTCAGGCAAGAAGTGGTTTGAACAAAAAGCCCCTGATCTAGTGACAGAGGAGGTAAAAGTAACCCAGTGTGGGTACCTGTGGGCCAGCAGCTTTTAGAGTAGAGTGAAGGTTGGCCCCTATCGGGCTGGCTCTGACTTGCTTCTTGATCCTGCACAATTCCCCAAGCTCAGCTGAGCTCTTGCTGGAGGCAGGGAGTTGGGCAGAGGCGGAGATTCAGGAGGCCAGATATTTTCTTAACCTCAGACTCACAAAACTGCCAACCATGCAGCCAAGGGAGGGAACCCTGAAGCTAGGGGCGGGGTACGGAGGAAGGAAAGATGCCTAAGCTCTGGACACTGTGGCCAGGGGTTTGTGCTGGAGCCCAGGAGCTGGCTGGCCTGAGTCAGAGGGGAGGAGTGGAGTCGTGGAAACAGCAGATACCATCACACATCTGGAAAAGGGGCAGATGATGCGGAAGCTCTGAAGGTTCTTTCAGTTCAGAAACTGGCTCACAACAGACCCAGGCCTCAAGTTTAAAAGAGCCTTCTCCTTTCCCCTCACCCGTATCTCTCCCTCCAAAAGCTCAAGCAGTCCTAGTGGATTTAATTTCTCCTCTTTCCTGAGTCACCTAGGACTACAGGAAAAAGACAGGCCTGTTACCAACCCTACCTCCTCCTCAGCGTGCCTCTCCTTCCCAGCACAATGTGGGTAGGAGCATGGAAAGAAGTCCTTGATTCCTAAGGGAAAAAATCCTTAGAAACATCCAGAATCATTGACATGATCCACTTGGGGGGACTCTCCAATTTTAACCAGGGTCTATGGCTAATTTTGAGCTCAAATTAGCAGTGCCAGAGGCACTGGCTGGCGTGATAGCCGCTGCAGTTTTAAAGCTGCATCTTGTCCACAGAGCTATCTGCAACAGGCTCAAGCTTCATAGTTAGCTCACAATGCCAAGGATGGGGGAAAATGACAAATATTCACCTGAGTGGAGCCTACTTCTTTAAGAAATGGAATCGGAGCAGAGAAAGGGAAGGCAGGGAATGGGGGACAGAGTGAGGAAGAGTGGCAGGGTCTAGGTCTGTGCCTGCTGCCCCCCACCAAGCCATCACTCTCCCCCTTGCTGCCCCAGGGATCACACCATGCAGTAGTTCCGGGGCACACAGGTTAGTGGGAGGACAAGTGTTTGCAAATCACACAGGTACATTCATTACTGCATGCAGTGCTGTTAACTTGGGTTCCGGGGTGGCCCAGATTCCAAGTCCACTCTGTGTTCTTCACCAGCTCCAAATCTGTCCTCCCTCCAGTGGCTCAAATTTGGGACCCCAAATGTCTGGCCTAAGGTGTGGCATTGGGGAAAACACTGGGTGCCCCCCAAGTGTCTGAAACACTGGGCCCAGCTCTGAGCTCAGCTCTGGATTTAGCGTCAGGCTGACTCACTGCTCCCTCCCCCACCAGAAGGGCTCTGGCTGTTGTAGGTCACTGCCCAGCTGGGGACTATGCACACACATAAAGGCACACACACAGGCAGTCCCAAGTCTGCGGCCTGAATCACCCTCTGGACCCAGGTGGCCAACTGGCCTGACTCCTCACCCTCAGCCCCTTGTCCTCCTACCCACTGCAGTCCCCAGGCTCAGGGAGACCCAGTTCCAGTGGTCCCTTCACAGCAGCCCACGTTCCAGGGGTGAGTCAAGGCAGCAGGATGGTGGGAAGGGTGTGGAGGGGTTAACCCAGCGGGACACCAGCAGGACAAAGGGCAGCTCACCTTACCAGAGATGGGGCTTAGGGGAGGAGCATGACTCAGCACAGGAGCCCATCCAGCCAGAATAGGGAGTTCACCAGCCCCTCCCCGTCATTCTCCCTGCCACCCCCAATTATACACACGTGCCCCAGTCCATCTCTAGCTTCCAAAGCTCCCTCTCCCACAAGCCAGTCTCCTGCCTGCAGACACAACATGCTAAGCACACAGGAAAAACATAAAGATTTTAAAATCTAACTTTCCTTTTGCTCCCAGAAGGCGAACCTTGATGAAAAGGCCATGACGCTGAAGGTAACCTGTACCCTGAGCCAGAGAAGAAATTGGGGGCAGGGTCTCGCGGTGTCTCAGAGTCTTCCTAAAAGCCAGAACCTGCCAGGACAAACGCTGTGGGCAACAAGGGGAAAGGAGGAATGGAGTGGAGGAAGAAGGATTACAAAACTCAAAAGGGCATTGGAGTAAGGAATAAAATATTAAAGGAAAATGAAGGAAAGTAGGCACAGAACATAGCACTCCCTACCCTTGGAAGCTGTGTGCTTTGTTTTTATTTTTATTTTTTTATTTTTTGAGACGCAGTCTCACTCTGTAGCCCAGGCTGAAGTGCGATGGTGCCATCTCGGCTCACTGCAGCCTCTGCCTCCGGGGTTCAAGCGATTCTCCTGCCTCAGCCTCCCCAGCAGCTGAGATTACAGGCATGCACCACCATGCCCAGCTAATTTTTGTATTTTTAATAGAGATGGGGGTTCACCATGCTGGCCAGACTAGTCTCAAACTCTTGACCTCGGGTGATCAGCCCGCCTCGGCATCCTAAAGTGCTGGGATCTATACAGGCGTGAGCGCTGCGCCTGGCCAGAAGTTGTGTGCTTTGAATAAGCCACTTTGCCTCTCTGGGCCTCTCTGTAGACTTAGGGGCTAGTCTAGATAATGGCTCAAAGCCTCTCCATGTCTGGCACCTTAGGAGTCTATGTGGGGAGAGGCACTCAAATTCTATTTATTTATTTATTGAGACAAAATTTCGCTATTGTTGCCCAGGCGGGAGTATAATGGCACAATCTCGGCTCACTGCAACCTCCGCCTCCCGGACTCAAGCGATTCTCCGGCCTCAGCCTCCCGAGTAGCTGGGATTACAGGTACCCACTACCACACTTGGCTAATTTCTGTATTTTCAGTAGAGACGGGGTTTCTCCATGTTGGTCAGGCTGGTCTTGAACTCCCGACCTCAGATGATCCACCTACCTCAGCCTCCCAAAGTGCTGGGATTACAGGTATGAGCCACCACGTCCAGCTGGCACTCAAACCCTTAATACAGTAAACCAAAGTTGTGGGCCTGTGACCTAGGAGAGGAATTGAGGAAGCTGCCTCAGGACTCCAGCAACTTTGCCTTCCAGCTATAACACGCATTACCTGGGGCAAGAGGCCTGGAGAACTGCAAAACTGTCCATCTATGGATTAGAAACCCGAGCTGGGCCTCTTGAAAAATCAAGTCAGAATCTGCCTCAGTCCAGGCACAGGCTTCATCCAAAGAATCAGTGCAATTCAGTGGAGTTTAAGAACTGGTTCTTTTTTTTTTTTAAATTGAGACAGAGTCTCGTTCTATCAGCCAGGCTGGAGTACAGTGGCGCAATCTCGCCTCACTGCAACCTCTGCCTCCTGGGTTTACGCCATTCTCCTGCCTCAGCCTCCTGAGTAGCTGGGACTACAGGTGCCCACCACCACGCCTGGCTAATTTTTTGTATTTTTTTAGTGGAGACAGGGTTTCACCGTGTGAGCCAGGATGGTCTCGATCTCCTGACCTCGTGATCCGCCCACCTCGGCCTCCCAAAGTGCTGGGATTACAGAAGTGAGCCACTGCGCCCGGCCAAGAACTGGTTCATTCTTAAAACCGCTTATCATAAATGAATAGTTAAAAATTAGGAAATGTCTTGTTTTCAATTAATTATTTTTATTTTGCTTTATTGACTTCTGTTTCATTATTCAGTTAATGTGCTAAAGACTTTAAGTTTGTCTGTTGCTGTAATTTTAACTCATTTGATCTTTGGTCTCTTGTTCAAGTTTTTCTACTTGTTCATACAGGTCCCATCTGGCCTAGGCTATAAGGACACCGGGCCATTTCCACCCAGGCCTGTTCCTCTGCATCAGCTGTTCCTATGAGCATCACTCTGAACACAGATGTGGGGCTCTCCCCAGAGGAAATTCTGTGGCTTTTATGCAGAATTGCCTAGACAGTTTTCCTGTCTTCCTTATCACTGAATTTGTTTAGGATCAAGAGCAAGTTATCCTGGAACTGGATTATTTATAACCCAAAGGATAAATGCTTGAGGGGGTGGAAACCCCACTGTCCATGACGTGCTTGTTTCTCAATGCATGCCCATATCAAAACATCTCATGGGCCGGGCACGGTGGCTCACGCCTGTAATCCCAACACTTTGGGAGGCTGAGGTGGGTGGACTGCTTGAGCTCAGGAGTTTGAGACCAGCCTGGGCAACACGGTGAAACCTTGTCTCTACCAAAAACACAAAAAATTAACTGGGCATGGTGGTGCGTGCCTGTGGTCCCAGCTACTGGGGAGGCTGAGGTGGGAGGATCTCAGAGGGAGGCAGAGGTTGCAGTGAGCAGAGATTGTAATACTGCATGCTCCAGCCTGGGTGACAGAGTGAGACCCCATCTCAAAACAAAAAAAGAAAAAAAAAAAAAATATATATATATATA